>NC_064630.1:750190222-750501472 GCF_023864275.1 Schistocerca cancellata
GTCTCTGGGAAGGGTCCCCAACTGGTTTAAAGCCAGTAGAGGGCCATTGGGGAGGGTTACCAACTGTTTTAAAGCCAGTATTGGGCCACAGGGAAAGGTCCCCAACTGTTTTAAAGCCAGTTGTGCGCCAATGGGAAGGGTCCCCATCGGTTTAAAAACCTGTAGTGGGACACTGGGAAGGGTCCCCAGCGGTTTTAAAGCCAGTAGTGGGGCACTGGGACAGGTCCCCAACTGGTTTAAAGCCAGTAGTGGGTCACTGGGAAGGGTCCCCAACTGCTTTTAAGCCAGTAGTGGGGCACTGGGAAAGGTCCCCAACTGGTTTAAAGCCAGTAGTGCGTCACTGGGAAGGGTCCCCAGCGATTTTAAAGCCAGTAGGGGGTCACTTTGAAAAATCTCCAGCGGTTTAAAAACCTGTAGTGAGTCACTGGCAAGGGTCCCCAGCGGTTTTAAAGCCAGTAGTGGGTCATTCGGAACGGCCCCAACTGTGTTAAGACCTGTAGTGTTGCACTGGGAAGGGTCCCCAGCGGTTTTAAAACGTGTAGTGGGTCACTGGGAAGGGTCCCGAACTGTTTTAAAGCCAGTAGTGGGCCACTGGGAAGGGTCCCCATCGTTTTAAAAACCTGTAGTGTGTCACTGGGAAGGGTCCCCAGCAGTTTTAAAGCCAGTAGTGGGTCATTGGGAAGGGTCCCCAACTGTTTTAAAACCTGTAGTTTTGCACTGGGAAGGGTCCCCAGCGGTTTTAAAACCTGTAGTGGGTCACTGGGAAGGGTCCCCAACTGTTTTAAAACCAGTAGTGGGTCACTGGGAAGTTTACCCAACTGTATTAAAGACAATAGTGGACAACTGGGAAGGGTCCCCTGCGGTTTTAAAACCTGTAGTGGGTAACTGGGAAGGGTCCCCAGCAGTTATAAAACCTGTGGTGTGTCACTGGGAACGGTCCCCAGCGGTTTTATAACCTGTAGTGGATCACTGGGAAGGGTCCACAACTGTTTTAAAGCCAGTAGTGAGCCACTGCGAAGGTCCCCACTGTTTAAAGCCAGTAGTGGGCCAATGGGAAGGGTCCCCATCGGTTAAAAAACCTGTAGTGGGACACTGGGAAAGGTCCCCAGCGGTTTTAAAGCCAGTAGTGGGGCACTGGGAAAGGTCCCCAACTGGTTTAAAGCCAGTAGTGGGTCACTAGGAAGCGTCCCCAACTGGTTTAAAGCCTGTAGTGGGGCACTGGGAAAGGTGCCCAACTGGTTTAAAGCCAGTAGTGGGTCACTGGGAAGGGTCCCCAGCGTTTTTAAATCCAGTAGGGGGTCACTTTGAAAAATCTCCAGCGGTTTAAAAACCTGTAGTGAGTCACTGGGAAGGTCCCCAGCGGTTTTAAAGCCAGTAGTGGGTCATTGGGAAGGGTCCCCAACTGTTTTAAGACCTGTTGTGTTGCACTGGGAAGGGTCCCCAGCGGTTTTAAAACCTGTAGTGGGTCACTGGTAAGGGTCCCCAACTGTTTTAAAGCCAGTAGTGGGCCACTGGGAAGGGTCCCCAGCGATTTTAAAGCCAGTAGGGGGTCATTTTGAAAAATCTACAGCGGTTTAAAAACCTGTAGTGAGTCACTGGCAAGGGTCCCCAGCGGTTTTAAAGCCAGTAGTGGGTCATTGGGAAGGGTCCCCAACTGTTTTAAGACCTGTAGTGTTGCACTGGGAAGGGTCCCCAGCGGTTTTAAAACCTGTAGTAAGTCACTGGGAAGGGTCTCCAACTGTTTTAAAGCCAGTAGTGGGCCACTGGGAAGGGTCCCCATCGGTTTCAAAACCTGTAGTGTGTCACTGGGAAGGGTCCCCAGCAGTTTTAAAGCCAGTAGTGGGTCATTGGGAAGGGTCCCCAACTGTTTTAAAACCTGTAGTTTTGCACTGGGACGGGTCCCCAGCGGTTTTAAAACCTGTAGTGGGTCACTGGGAAGGGTCCCCTACTGTTTTAAAACCAGTTGTGGGTCACTGTGAAGTTTACCCAACTGTTTTAAAGCCAATAGTGGACAATTGGGAAGGGTCCCCTGCGGTTTTAAAACCTGTAGTGGGTCACTGGGAAGGGTCCCCAGCAGTTATAAAACCTGTAGTGTGTCACTGGGAACGGTCCACAGCGGTTTTATAACCTGTAGTAAATCACTGGGAAGGGTCCACAACTGTTTTAAAGCCAGTAGTGAGCCACTGCGAAGGGTCCCCACTGTTTAAAGCCAGTAGTGGGCCAATGGAAAGGGTCCCCATCGGTTAAAAAACCTGTAGTGGGACACTGGGAAGTGTCCCCAGCGGTTTTAAAGCCAGTAGTGGGGCACTGGGAAAGGTCCCCAACTGGTTTAAAGCCAGTAGTGGGTCACTGGGAAGGGACCCCAGCGGTTTTAAGCCCAGTAGTGGGTCATTGGGAAGGGTCCCAACTGTTTTAAAACCTGTAGTGTTGCACTGGGAAGGGTCCCCAGCGGTTTTAAAACCTGTAGTGGGCCACTGGGAAGGGTCCCCAGCGGTTTTAAAGCCAGTAGTGGGTCACTGGGAACGGTCCCCAGCGGTTTAAAAACCTGTAGTAGGAGATTGGGAAGGGTTCCCAGCAGTTTTATAACCAGTAGTGGATCACTGGGAAGGGTCCACAACTGTTTTAAAGCCAGTAGTGAGCCACTGCGAAGGGTCCCCACTGTTTAAAGCCAGTAGTGGGGCACTGGGAAAGGTCCCCAACTGGTTTAAAGCCAGTAGTCGGTCACTGGGAAGGGTCGCCAACTGGTTTAAAGCAAGTAGTGGGGCACTGGGAAAGGTCCCCAACTGGTTTAAAGCCAGTAGTGGGTCACTAGGAAGGGTCCCCATCGATTTTAAAGCAAGTAGGCGGTCACTTTGAAAAATCACCAGCGGTTTAAAAACCTGTAGTGAGTCATTGGCAAGGGTCCCCAGCGGTTTTAAAGCCAGTAGTGGGTCATTGGGAAGGGTCCCCAACTGTTTTAAGACCTGTAGTGTTGCACTGGGAAGGGTCCCCAGCGGTTTTAAAACCTGTAGTAAGTCACTGGGAAGGGTCCCCAACTGTTTTAAAGCCAGTAGTGGGCCACTGGGAAGGGTCCCCATCGGTTTAAAAACCTGTAGTGTGTCACTGAGAAGGGTCCCCAGCAGTTTTAAAGCCAGTAGTGGGTCATTGGGAAGGGTCACCAACTGTTTTAAAACCTGTAGTTTTGCACTGGGAAGGGTCCCCAGCGGTTTTAAAACCTGTAGTGGGTCACTGGGAAGGGTCCCCTACTGTTTTAAAACCAGTAGTGGGTCACTGTGAAGTCCACCCAACTGTTTTAAAGCCAATAGTGGACAATTGGGAAGGGTCCCCTGCGGTTTTAAAACCTGTAGTGGGTCACTGGGAAAGGTCCCCAACTGGTTTAAAGCCAGTAGTGGGTCACTGGGAAATGTCCCCAGCGATTTTAGAGCCAGTAGGGGGTCACTTTGAAAAATCTCCAGCGGTTTAAAAACCTGTAGTAAGTCACTGGGAAGGGTCCCCAGCGGTTTTAAACCCAGTAGTGGGTCATTGGGAAGGGTCCCAACTGTTTTAAAGCCTGTAGTGTTGCACTGGGAAGGGTCCCCAGCGGTTTTAAAACTTGTAGTGGGCCACTGGGAAGGGTCCCCAGCGGTTTTAAAGCCAGTAGTGGGTCACTGGGAATGGTCCCCAGCGGTTTAAAAACCTGTAGTAGGAGATTGGGAAGGGTTCCCACTAGTTTTAAAGCCAGTAGTGGGGCACTGGGAAAGGTCCCCAATTGGTTTAAAGCCAGTAGTGGGTCACTCGGAAGGGTCCCCAGCGATTTTAAAGCGAGTAGGGGGTCACATCGTAAAATCTCCAGCGGTTGAAAAACCTGTAGTGAGTCACTGGGAAGGGTCCCTAGCGATTTTAAAGCCAGTAGGGGTCACTGGGAAGGTCCCCAACTGATTTAAATACAGTAGTGGGCCACTTGGAAGAGTCCCCAATTGTTTCAAAGCCAGTAGTGGGTCTCTGGGAAGGGTCCCCAACTGGTTTAAAGCCAGTAGAGGGCCAATGGGGAGGGTTACCAACTGTTTTAAAGCCAGTAGTGGGCCACAGGGAACGGTCCCCAACTGTTTTAAAGCCAGTAGTGGGCCAATGCGAAGGGTCCCCATCGGTTTAAAAACCTGTAGTGGGACACTGGGAAGGGTCCCCAGCGGTTTTAAAGCCAGTAGTGGGGCACTGGGAAAGGTCCCCAACTGGTTTAAAGCCAGTAGTGGGTCACTGGGAAGGGTCCCCAACTGTTTTAAGACCTGTAGTGTTGCACTGGGAAGGGTCCCCAGCGGGTTTAAAACCTGTAGTGGGTCACTGGGAAGGGTCCCCAACTGTTTTAAAGCCAGTAGTGGGCCACTGAGAAGGGTCCCCATCGGTTTAAAAACCTGTAGTGTGTCACTGGGAAGGGTCCCCAGCAGTTTTAAAGCCAGTAGTGGGTCATTGGGAAGGGTCCCCAACTGTTTTAAAACCTGTAGTTTTGCACTGGGAAGGGTCCCCAGCGGTTTTAAAACCTGTAGTGGGTCACTGGGAAGGGTCCCCAACTGTTTTAAAACCAGTAGTGGGTCACTGGGAAGTTTACCCAACTGTATTAAAGACAATAGTGGACAACTGGGAAGGGTCCCCTGCGGTTTTAAAACCTGTAGTGGGTAACTGGGAAGGGTCCCCAGCAGTTATAAAACCTGTGGTGTGTCACTGGGAACGGTCCTCAGCGGTTTTATAACCTGTAGTGGATCACTGGGAAGGGTCCACAACTGTTTTAAAGCCAGTAGTGAGCCACTGCGAAGGGTCCCCACTGTTTAAAGCCAGTAGTGGACCAATGGGAAGGGTCCCCATCGGTTAAAAAACCTGTAGTGGGACACTGGGAAAGGTCCCCAGCGGTTTTAAAGCCAGTAGTGGGGCACTGGGAAAGGTCCCCAACTGGTTTAAAGCCAGTAGTGGGTCACTAGGAAGCGTCCCCAACTGGTTTAAAGCCTGTAGTGGGGCACTGGGAAAGGTGCCCAACTGGTTTAAAGCCAGTAGTGGGTCACTGGGAAGGGTCCCCAGCGTTTTTAAAGCCAGTAGGGGGTCACTTTGAAAAATCTCCAGCGGTTTAAAAACCTGTAGTGAGTCACTGGGAAGGTCCCCAGCGGTTTTAAAGCCAGTAGTGGGTCATTGGGAAGGGTCCCCAACTGTTTTAAGACCTGTTGTGTTGCACTGGGAAGGGTCCCCAGCGGTTTTAAAACCTGTAGTGGGTCACTGGTAAGGGTCCCCAACTGTTTTAAAGCCAGTAGTGGGCCACTGGGAAGGGTCCCCAGCGATTTTAAAGCCAGTAGGGGGTCATTTTGAAAAATCTACAGCGGTTTAAAAACCTGTAGTGAGTCACTGGCAAGGGTCCCCAGCGGTTTTAAAGCCAGTAGTGGGTCATTGGGAAGGGTCCCCAACTGTTTTAAGACCTGTAGTGTTGCACTGGGATGGGTCCCCAGCGGTTTTAAAACCTGTAGTAAGTCACTGGGAAGGGTCCCCAACTGTTTTAAAGCCAGTAGTGGGCCTCTGGGAAGGGTCCCCATCGGTTTCAAAACCTGTAGTGTGTCACTGGGAAGGGTCCCCAGCAGTTTTAAAGCCAGTAGTGGGTCATTGGGAAGGGTCCCCAACTGTTTTAAAACCTGTAGTTTTGCACTGGGACGGGTCCCCAGCGGTTTTAAAACCTGTAGTGGGTCACTGGGAAGGGTCCCCTACTGTTTTAAAACCAGTTGTGGGTCACTGTGAAGTTTACCCAACTGTTTTAAAGCCAATAGTGGAAAATTGGGAAGGGTCCCCTGCGGTTTTAAAACCTGTAGTGGGTCACTGGGAAGGGTCCCCAGCAGTTATAAAACCTGTAGTGTGTCACTGGGAACGGTCCACAGCGGTTTTATAACCTGTAGTAAATCACTGGGAAGGGTCCACAACTGTTTTAAAGCCAGTAGTGAGCCACTGCGAAGGGTCCCCACTGTTTAAAGCCAGTAGTGGGCCAATGGAAAGGGTCCCCATCGGTTAAAAAACCTGTAGTGGGACACTGGGAAGTGTCCCCAGCGGTTTTAAAGCCAGTAGTGGGGCACTGGGAAAGGTCCCCAACTGGTTTAAAGCCAGTAGTGGGTCACTGGGAAGGGACCCCAGCGGTTTTAAGCCCAGTAGTGGGTCATTGGGAAGGGTCCCAACTGTTTTAAAACCTGTAGTGTTGCACTGGGAAGGGTCCCCAGCGGTTTTAAAACCTGTAGTGGGCCACTGGGAAGGGTCCCCAGCGGTTTTAAAGCCAGTAGTGGGTCACTGGGAACGGTCCCCAGCGGTTTAAAAACCTGTAGTAGGAGATTGGGAAGGGTTCCCAGCAGTTTTATAACCAGTAGTGGATCACTGGGAAAGGTCCACAACTGTTTTAAAGCTAGTAGTGAGCCACTGCGAAGGGTCCCCACTGTTTAAAGCCAGTAGTGGGCCAATGGGACGGGTCCCCATCGGTTAAAAAACCTGTAGTGGGACACTGGGAAGGGTCCCCAGCGGTTTTAAAGCCAGTGGTGGGGCACAGGGAAAGGTCCCCAACTGGTTTAAAGCCAGTAGTGGGTCACTGGGAAGGGTCCCCAGCGATTTTAAAGCCAGTAGGGGGTCACTTTGAAAAATCACCAGCGGTTTAAAAACCTGTAGTGAGTCACTGGGAAGGGCCCCCAGCGGTTTTAAAGCCAGTAGTGGGTAATTGGGAAGGGTCCCCAACTGCTTTAAAACCAGTAGTGTTTCACTGGGAAGGGTCCCCAGCGGTTTTAAAACCTGTAGTGGGCCACTGGGAACGGTCCCCAGCGGTTTTAAAGCCAGTAGTGGGTCACTGGGAACGGTCCCCAGTGGTTTTAAAACCTGTAGTAGGACACTGGGAAGGGTTCCCAGCGGTTTTAAAGCCAGTAGTGGGGCACTGGGAAAGGTCTCCAATTGGTTTAAAGCCAGTTGTGGGTCACTGGGAAGGGTCCCCAGCGATTTTAAAGCCAGTAGGGGGTCACATTGTAAAATCTCCAGCGGTTGAAAAACCTGTAGTGAGTCACTGGGAAGGGTCCCTAGCGATTTTAAAGCCAGTAGGGGGCACTGGGAAGGGTCCCCAACTGATTTAAATACAGTAGTGGGCCACTTGGAAAAGTCCCCAATTGTTTCAAAGCCAGTAGTGGGTCTCTGGGAAGGGTCCCCAACTGGTTTAAAGCCAGTAGAGGGCCATTGGGGAGGGTTACCAACTGTTTTAAAGCCAGTAGTGGCCACAGGGAAAGGTCCCCAACTGTTTTAAAGCCAGTAGTGCGCCAATGGGAAGGGTCCCCATCGGTTTAAAAACCTGTAGTGGGACACTGGGAAGGGTCCCCAGCGGTTTTAAAGCCAGTAGTGGGGCACTGGGACAGGTCCCCAACTGGTTTAAAGCCAGTAGTGGGTCACAGGGAAGGGTCCCCAACTGCTTTTAAGCCAGTAGTGGGGCACTGGGAAAGGTCCCCAACTGGTTTAAAGCCAGTAGTGGGTCACTGGGAAGGGTCCCCAGCGATTTTAAAGCCAGTAGGGGGTCACTTTGAAAAATCTCCAGCGGTTTAAAAACCTGTAGTGAGTCACTGGCAAGGGTCCCCAGCGGTTTTAAAGCCAGTAGTGGGTCATTCGGAACGGCCCCAACTGTGTTAAGACCTGTAGTGTTGCACTGGGAAGGGTCCCCAGCGGTTTTAAAACGTGTAGTGGGTCACTGGGAAGGGTCCCGAACTGTTTTAAAGCCAGTAGTGGGCCACTGGGAAGGGTCCCCATCGGTTTAAAAACCTGTAGTGTGTCACTGGGAAGGGTCCCCAGCAGTTTTAAAGCCAGTAGTGGGTCATTGGGAAGGGTCCCCAACTGTTTTAAAACCTGTAGTTTTGCACTGGGAAGGGTCCCCAGCGGTTTTAAAACCTGTAGTGGGTCACTGGGAAGGGTCCCCAACTGTTTTAAAACCAGTAGTGGGTCACTGGGAAGTTTACCCAACTGTATTAAAGACAATAGTGGACAACTGGGAAGGGTCCCCTGCGGTTTTAAAACCTGTAGTGGGTAACTGGGAAGGGTCCCCAGCAGTTATAAAACCTGTGGTGTGTCACTGGGAACGGTCCCCAGCGGTTTTATAACCTGTAGTGGATCACTGGGAAGGGTCCACAACTGTTTTAAAGCCAGTAGTGAGCCACTGCGAAGGGTCCCCACTGTTTAAAGCCAGTAGTGGGCCAATGGGAAGGGTCCCCATCGGTTAAAAAACCTGTAGTGGGACACTGGGAAAGGTCCCCAGCGGTTTTAAAGCCAGTAGTGGGGCACTGGGAAAGGTCCCCAACTGGTTTAAAGCCAGTAGTGGGTCACTAGGAAGCGTCCCCAACTGGTTTAAAGCCTGTAGTGGGGCACTGGGAAAGGTGCCCAACTGGTTTAAAGCCAGTAGTGGGTCACTGGGAAGGGTCCCCAGCGTTTTTAAAGCCAGTAGGGGGTCACTTTGAAAAATCTCCAGCGGTTTAAAAACCTGTAGTGAGTCACTGGGAAGGTCCCCAGCGGTTTTAAAGCCAGTAGTGGGTCATTGGGAAGGGTCCCCAACTGTTTTAAGACCTGTTGTGTTGCACTGGGAAGGGTCCCCAGCGGTTTTAAAACCTGTAGTGGGTCACTGGTAAGGGTCCCCAACTGTTTTAAAGCCAGTAGTGGGCCACTGGGAAGGGTCCCCAGCGATTTTAAAGCCAGTAGGGGGTCATTTTGAAAAATCTACAGCGGTTTAAAAACCTGTAGTGAGTCACTGGCAAGGGTCCCCAGCGGTTTTAAAGCCAGTAGTGGGTCATTGGGAAGGGTCCCCAACTGTTTTAAAACCTGTAGTTTTGCACTGGGACGGGTCCCCAGCGGTTTTAAAACCTGTAGTGGGTCACTGGGAAGGGTCCCCTACTGTTTTAAAACCAGTTGTGGGTCACTGTGAAGTTTACCCAACTGTTTTAAAGCCAATAGTGGACAATTGGGAAGGGTCCCTTGCGGTTTTAAAACCTGTAGTGGGTCACTGGGAAGGGTCCCCAGCAGTTATAAAACCTGTAGTGTGTCACTGGGAACGGTCCACAGCGGTTTTATAACCTGTAGTAAATCACTGGGAAGGGTCCACAACTGTTTTAAAGCCAGTAGTGAGCCACTGCGAAGGGTCCCCACTGTTTAAAGCCAGTAGTGGGCCAATGGAAAGGGTCCCCATCGGTTAAAAAACCTGTAGTGGGACACTGGGAAGTGTCCCCAGCGGTTTTAAAGCCAGTAGTGGGGCACTGGGAAAGGTCCCCAACTGGTTTAAAGCCAGTAGTGGGTCACTGGGAAGGGACCCCAGCGGTTTTAAGCCCAGTAGTGGGTCATTGGGAAGGGTCCCAACTGTTTTAAAACCTGTAGTGTTGCACTGGGAAGGGTCCCCAGCGGTTTTAAAACCTGTAGTGGGCCACTGGGAAGGGTCCCCAGCGGTTTTAAAGCCAGTAGTGGGTCACTGGGAACGGTCCCCAGCGGTTTAAAAACCTGTAGTAGGAGATTGGGAAGGGTTCCCAGCAGTTTTATAACCAGTAGTGGATCACTGGGAAGGGTCCACAACTGTTTTAAAGCCAGTAGTGAGCCACTGCGAAGGGTCCCCACTGTTTAAAGCCAGTAGTGGGCCAATGGGAAGGGTCCCCATCGGTTAAAAAACCTGTAGTGGGACACTGGGAAGGGTCCCCAGCGGTTTTAAAGCCAGTGGTGGGGCACAGGGAAAGGTCCCCAACTGGTTTAAAGCCAGTAGTGGGTCACTTTGAAGGGTCTCCAGCGATATTAAAGCCAGTAGGGGGTCACTTTGAAAAATCACCAGCGGTTTAAA
Organism: Schistocerca cancellata; assembly: GCF_023864275.1. Taxonomy (NCBI): domain Eukaryota; kingdom Metazoa; phylum Arthropoda; class Insecta; order Orthoptera; family Acrididae; genus Schistocerca; species Schistocerca cancellata. The sequence goes on from NC_064630.1 coordinate 750,200,049, forward strand.
AACCTGTAGTGAGTCACTGGGAAGGGCCCCCAGCGGTTTTAAAGCCAGTAGTGGGTAATTGGGAAGGGCCCCAACTGTTTTAAAACCAGTAGTGTTTCACTGGGAAGGGTCCCCAGCGGTTTTAAAACCTGTAGTGGGCCACTGGGAAGGGTCCCCAGCGGTTTTAAAGCCAGTAGTGGGTCACTGGGAACGGTCCCCAGTGGTTTTAAAACCTGTAGTAGGACACTGGGAAGGGTTCCCAGCGGTTTTAAAGCCAGTAGTGGGACACTGGGAAAGGTCTCCAATTGGTTTAAAGCCAGTTGTGGGTCACTGGGAAGGGTCCCCAGCGATTTTAAAGCCAGTAGGGGGTCACATTGTAAAATCTCCAGCGGTTGAAAAACCTGTAGTGAGTCACTGGGAAGGGTCCCTAGCGATTTTAAAGCCAGTAGGGGGCACTGGGAAGGGTCCCCAACTGATTTAAATACGGTAGTGGGCCACTTGGAAAAGTCCCCAATTGTTTCAAAGCCAGTAGTGGGTCTCTGGGAAGGGTCCCCAACTGGTTTAAAGCCAGTAGAGGGCCATTGGGGAGGGTTACCAACTGTTTTAAAGCCAGTAGTGGGCCACAGGGAGAGGTCCCCAACTGTTTTAATGCCAGTAGTGCGCCAATGGGAAGGGTCCCCATCCGTTTAAAAACCTGTAGTGGGACACTGGGAAGGGTCCCCAGCGGTTTTAAAGCCAGTAGTGGGGCACTGGGAAAGGTCCCCAACTGGTTTAAAGCCAGTAGTGGGTCACTGGGAAGGGTCCCCAACTGCTTTTAAGCCAGTAGTGGGGCACTGGGAAAGGTCCCCAACTGGTTTAAAGCCAGTAGTGGGTCACTGGGAAGGGTCCCCAGCGATTTTAAAGCCAGTAGGGGGTCACTTTGAAAAATCTCCAGCGGTTTAAAAACCTGTAGTGAGTCACTGGCAAGGGTCCCCAGCGGTTTTAAAGCCAGTAGTGGGTCATTCGGAATGGCCCCAACTGTGTTAAGACCTGTAGTGTTGCACTGGGAAGGGTCCCCAGCGGTTTTAAAACGTGTAGTGGGTCACTGGGAAGGGTCCCGAACTGTTTTAAAGCCAGTAGTGGGCCACTGGGAAGGGTCCCCATCGGTTTAAAAACCTGTAGTGTGTCACTGGGAAGGGTCCCCAGCGGTTTTAAAGCCAGTAGTGGGTCATTGGGAAGGGTTTCCAACTGTTTTAAAACCTGTAATTTTGCACGCGGAAGGGTCCCCAGCGGTTTTAAAACCTGTAATGGGTCACTGTGAAGTTTCCCCAACTGTTTTATAGCCAATAGTGGACAACTGGGAAGGTTCCTCTGCGGTTTTAAATCCTGTAGTGGGTCACTGAAAAGGGTCCCCAGCAGTTATAAAACCTGTGGTGTGTCACTGGGAAGGGTCCCCAGCGGTTTTATAACCTGTAGTGGATCACTGGGAAGGGTCCACAACTGTTTTAAAGCCAGTAGTGAGCCACTGCGAAGGGTCCCCACTGTTTTAAAGCCATTAGTGGGCCACTGGGAAGGGTCCCCAGCGGTTTTAAAACCTGTAGTGGGTCACTGGGAAGGGTCCCCAACTGGTTTAAAGCCAGTAGAAGGCCACAGGGAAGGGTCCCCAACAGTTTTAAAGCCTGTAGTGGGCCACTGGGAAGGGTCCCCAACTGGTTTATAGCCAGTAGTGGGTCACTGGGAAGGGTCCCCAGTGGTTTCAAAGCCAGTAGTGGGTCACTGGGAACGGTCCCCAGTGGTTTTAAAACCAGTAGTGGGCCACTGGGAAGGGTCCCCAACTGCTTTAAACCCAGTAGTGGGTCTCTGGGAAGGGTCCCCAGCGATTTTAGAGCCAGTAGGGTGTCACTGGGAAGAGTCCCCAACTGATTTAAATACAGTAGTGGGCCACTTGGAAGAGTCCCCAACTGTTTTAAAGCCAATAGTGGGTCACTGGGAAGGGTCCCCAGCGGTTTTAAAACCTGTAGTGGATCACTGGGAAGGGCCCCCAACTGCTTTAAAGCCAGTAGTGAGCCACTGCGAAGGGTCCCCACTGTTTTAGAGCCAGTAGTGGGCCACTGGGAAGGGTCCCCAACAGTTTTAAAGCCTGTAGTGGGCCACTGGGAAGGGTCCCCAACTGGTTTAAAGCCAGTAGTGGGTCACTGGGAAGGCTCCCCAGCGGTTTGAAAGCCAGTAGTTGGTCACTGGGAACGGTCCCCAGCGGTATTAAAACCTGTAGTGGGCCACTGGGAAGGGTACCCAGGGGTTTGAAACCTGTATTGTGTCACTCGGAAGGCTCCCCACTGGTTTTAAAGCTAGAACTGGGTCACTGGGAAGGTTCCCCAAGTGGTTTAAAGCCAGTAGAGGGCCACTGGGAAGGGTCCCCAACTGTTTTAAAGCCAGTAGTGGGCCACTGGGAAGGGTCCCCCACTGTTTTAAATCCAGTAGTGGGTCACTGGGAACGGTCCCCAGCGGATTTAAAACCTGTAGTGGGACACTGGGAAGGGTCCCCAGCGGTTTTAAAGCCAGTAGTGTTGCACTGGGAAAGGTCCCCAACTGGTTTAAAGCTAGTTGTGGGTCACTGGGAAGGGTCCCCAGCGATTTTAAAGCCAGTAGGGGGTCACTGGGAAAAGTCTCCAGCGGTGAAATACCTGTAGTGAGTCACTGGGAAGGGTCCCCAGCGTTTTTAAAGCCAGTAGGGGGTCATTGGGAAGGGTGCCCAACTGTTTAAAAACCTGTAGTGTTGCTCTGGGAAGGGTCCCCAGCGGTTTTAAAACCTGTAGTGGGTCACTGGGAAGGGTCCCAAACCGTTTTAAAGCCAGTAGTGAGCCACTGGGAAGGGTCCCCAACTGTTTTAAAGCCAGTAGTGGGCCACTGGGAAGGGTACCCAGCGGTTTTAAAACCTGAAGTGTGTCACTGGGAAGGGTACCCAGCTGTTTTAAAACCTGTAGTGTTGGACTGGGAAGGGTCCCCAGCGGTTTTAAAACCTTTAGTGGGTCACTGGGAAGGGTCCCCAACTGTTTTAAAGCCAGTAGTGGGCCACTGGGAAGGGTGCCCAACTGTTTAAAAACCTGTAGTGTTGCTCTCTGAAGGGTCCCCAGCTGTTTTAAAACCTGTAATGGGTCACTGGGAAGGGTCCCCAACTGATTTAAATCCTGTAGTGGGCCATGGGAAGGGTCCACAGCAGTTTTAAATCCAGTAGGGGGCCACTGGGAAGGTTCCCTAACTGTTTTAAAGCCAGTAGTGTGTCACTGGGAAGGGTCCCCTGCGGTTTTAATACCTGTAGTGGGTCACTGGGAAGGATCCCCAGCGGTTTTAAAGCCAGTAGTGGGTCACTGGGATGGGTCCGCAATTGTTTTAAAGCCAGTAGTGGGCCACTCGGTAGGGTCCCCAGAGGTTTTAAAGCCAGTAGTGGGTCACTGGGAAGGGTCCCCAGCAGTTCTAAAGCCAGCAGTGGGTCACTGCTGATATGAGCAACGTCAGCACTTACTTTTATTTGTAGTCATCGCATCATCACTCCTGATCCTCAGGCAGTTGTGCGTGATATATTTCTCTGACAGCATCTTAAGGAGTTTCGTACCATCTAGGCCATCCTCCTCCACAAGCGCTCAAAGGACCACCCCCCCCCCCCACCACCACCACACAGCTACACACACAAACAGACATCCTCCCACCACGCAGAGTGTTGCTCCACCACCAATGCCCTCATAATGCCAGCCAATGGTATGCTGTGCAATTTTCCCAGCGATGTATTGCGGAGAAGCTGTTATCTGGTGAAACGTGTGATTTTGAAATCACAAGAAAAACTTTATATGTGAAACTTATAATGCTGATCTAAACACTACCATTTCATTGCTCTCTGTATGTATTGCTAGTATTCAAGCATTCAATTAATGAGACTCTTTCGTTGAGTAAAGAAGAATTCGACGAGCCTATTTGTTTCTCTCATCTTTGAGCGAAAGATACACAGAGCTTTCTGCTTCAAGAATGGAAAAGCATTAAGGCAGAGGAGAATGTGACTGGACATAAAAATATGGTTGAACAAAGCTATGCAGCAGAACTGATAGAAGGTACATTACGCAACTGGGGACACAAGGACACCATGCTGCATATGTTGGTATTGTATACCCTTCTTAAATATCTGCCCAGTCTTCCACCCTGCAAGAAGAGCCAGTAACTACAGTAAGTATTCATCCACTTATAATAACGATTTTTTTTATTAAACAAATATACCTCTCGGATTTGCCGCCGGATCTTATCGTATAAATCCTATAATATTTCACCAATACAGCTGCTCGATATCTTCTGGCGGTAGTAGTTCCTGTTATCACTGCTGCAAGACGCGACCGATGCTAATCGCACTGCGGTGTCCAAATTTACCAGGCTAGGTGAAGGTGGGAAGACGTTCGCAGTTGGAAGAAAGCGGTGCCCTATTGCCCCCTGTTCATAGCCGTAGGCAACGTCTATGTTGTTGAACACTTTCCTGGTTAAAAGCTGAAGTAGATCTCGCCAGTGCGTTGCGTCGAGTCATGGATCGGAACTTCTTGTTTTCCCTGTTTTGATTTAATGGCTGCCAGTGCTGCATTTAAGGCGGCGCTTAACTGAAAACTTGCAACCATGCTGATAAGATTGTCTGCCGTACAGATATGTATGGCCTCCTTAACAACACAGTTCCAGAAAGGTACCGCTGGGATAAAATTTCATTCATCGTATTACATGTGATGCCATATTTCCAGGCCTTGCTCCACTACCGCTAATTTATCAGGTAGCGCCCTCAGTCGACGACATCTTGGATTCTCAGGACGAACATTATTTTTCAAGTTGGGTTGAGGTTGGACCTTGTTGGTTCTTTGGAAATGAGCAGCGACGCAGTCTCCACAGCGCGAAGCCAGGCCGGGGCTTTTGGTGGCGTTCACGCGCTGTTGCATTTGGAGGCGTTAACTGTGTGAGAGACTTTTCGCCTTCTTCCGAAACTGGATCCTCAAGTTGAGTACTTGGTTACCAGTTCTTAAAACTCACCTGTTACGATTTGTTACTTATTTGTGGATTGTTGTTTTCTCTGCCAATGACCGGTGTGGTAACAAGCCTTGTGTTTGTTGCCTAGAATTTGCAGCCTCCCGTAGTGACTTGACGGTTGTGACTTGTATTTCTGGTAGTCTTTTAAACATGTTCTCATTGGTGTTGATGCCGTGATGAGGCCGATTTTGAAGTTATTGGCATCTTTGCTTACTCTTCATCGGCCGATATTTTCATATGTTCAATTATCTGTGCAGTATGAGCTGATCGTTGGAAATTGGTTTGACCGTCGGTCAGTCGTGAACCGTCCCTAGGTCGTGTTGCTTCCCGATTAAGAGGTTGTCGGTGTGGCTGCCTGTCTCACCTAAACGTGCGTCAATGTTGCTTCCCAGACCGACCCTTGGAATCTTCTGAGCGCCGCTCTTCGTGTTTTACATAGTGATTTCCTTTTAGTCTTAAGTACTCTGTGTGGCCTTCAGCCGAGTTTTAATCTGTCTTAATCTTGGTACATAAACCACCACTTGTGCACTCACAAAGTTTTTAGACTTGTCCTTAGAACCAGCAATGCTGTTAACCAGTCCCTTGATGAATTATCAACACACGTGCAAACACTAACAGTCCCAACTTATCACATATTGTGCACATACTATGACCAAAAGAATCGTGTGCAGTGAAATGAAACTTAATTTGAAGAACTGGTGTCTATACTATTATAAATTTACAACATAAGAATACAATTACAAAGGTACAAAATACATCATTAAAGAACATAATAATACAGATAACATTTGTAGTAATACGGACTTTACAAAAGAATAGAAATAAATGTATACATCAGTGTTACAGGAATTATGACATAAGTAAATACGTATAAGATCAGAATACCTTTCGAAACTAATGTCTAAACATCTTCACAAAGTAAATAACATATTATTAATGCAAATTATATTTGAGGATAGCAGTATTCTCCATCATCATGAATGTAACTTAGTATTAGAAAAATTATACAACATAAATCTTATTAGCTGAACACATAAAGACAGGAAAAACACAAATACACAAGGGTACACAAACACATAGTGAAATAACAGAAAAGGAAGGCACAGGGTTTGTTTTTAGTGTAACATTTGGTACTGCCATCCTACCCAAAACTTCATTCCATAGATCTTTTCTCTTATTCCAACATTTGTTCCCACAAAAAAAATCCTATCCAAGTATGCTTTCTGTATTCTATTCATATCGTCTTTCAAAATAATTATTTCTCATTGTGCAATACTCATTTTGGCCCAAATCTTTTCATATAATTTCTCAATGCATTTCTGCCAATTCACCACAACTCGTTCTCTTATGTAGCAAACTTAAATCTACTGAGCTCAGAAGCATAAACTAAGGGACGAGGCAATGCAGCAGTACAAAACAATTAACACAAACAGCAATGACAAAGAAAACGCAAATTGGCAAAGTTGGCAGCAATAAATATAAATTAGCAAAGCAAATGCAACATTACAACTAATATAAGGCAATGTGCAGCAAACAAGAAAAATAAATCAGTAGTAAAACTGGCTTAAAAAAGTAATACAAAGTGAAATTCAGTAGCAAAATGCCTGGCAAACAGCAGCAGAAAATGCAATAACTCATATCTAAATATGACAAACCCACAAGCAGAAAAAATTGTACACTAAAGACAACAATTCAGATAATGTCTATTCACATCTTAATGTCTATGTCATTAAAGTGGTGCACCACAACAACTTATTCTACAAAAAAAAAATTACAAGTACTTGAAAAGAAAATTATGTATGCAGCTACTGTTATTAGTACCTTATTGTTCTTTCCTTTCCAAGTGCTCTTTTTTTTTTAAGAATGTAGATGAGTTCTGAGGGGCTGTATGGGTTTGACAGGTACTGATTCTTGTGCAACATGTCTTCAAAATATTTGACAAGACTGGAAAATTCAGATTGTTCAAAGCGTTTCATTATCATGATGCCATGTTTTATGCGATCTTGAGTAGCTTGAGACCAATATGCTAAGAGGAAGGCACGATAAAATTCTCCTTGACTGTGACAATCGTTAATGACCGATCGCATTCTTACAGCTGGTTCATTCTCTAAGTAGCCACACATAAATTCCAATCTGTGCTCCAATGACCAGTTGGGAGGAAAACAATGAGAGAATTGATGAAGCCACGCTTGTGGATGAATGTCGGTGCCAGAGCTCTTAAATGTTTTGAATTTACGTGTAGTAATAAACAGCTTATAGTGAAAGTCAGCGTGTCGGCGAGTAGCATATCGGTCATTGTTACGTCAAGTCGGCGGTTCCATCTCAATATTCGGTGCTCCTTGCCAATTTCTTTCATAATTTCCGAAATGCCCTGCGTTATTATTTTGTGGCTTTTCCGTATTTCTAAGTCCCTCTTCCCGTGTTGGAGCGCGAGTCTCCTCTGAATATGTAATTCGTGTATTACTTTTGCAAATCGATCTTGTACTTCCCGGATTTCTCTTTTGTGTTGCGTATTAATTTGATTCAGATTTTTTTGAACTTCCTAATTTGTTCTTACTCTTCTGTATCTTTAAAGACTACCGGTCTTGTGTCATTCAGATTATTATCTACCTTCGTAGATAAATTATTTAGCTGATGCGAAAGTTCGACTACTTCCTCTGATAATGAACTAATTTCCTCCATGTGTCTTTCTGAACCAATTTTCAGAGTATCTACAGTGTCCCTTAAGTTTTCCTGAGGTTTTGCAAGTTACGTAACCGAATCGGTAGATGAAATTTTAGCCCGCAAGGTCTCATGATTTTCATTAACAATAGTTTGCAACTCTTTTATGGCTGCTTCGTGATACTGTAATGCATTTTCATGCCGCGAAAAAATAGGTTGAAAATGCTCACAAATTTGTGTTTTTAAGTCATGACAGACTTTTTGTCATTTCGATTCGGTGTTATGTAACTCAGTAGTTAAATCTTCACGTGTTTGTTGAAGTGTTTATTTAATTTTTTTTTATTTTGTTCCATTTGTTGCTGTGACTGTTTTTGATTTTGTTCCATTGCGTCTAACTGTTGCTGTGTTTGTCTCTGATTTTGTTTCATTTGTTGCATTAATTGCAATAATAATGTATTAGTGTCTGGAATCTCTTCCTTTATGCTTTTCGGCAGTGCATTTGCACCGGAAACATTCGAATTTTGAAAATCGGAAAATGTGTCTTGACTTAATTAAGAAAAAGGTGAGGATGTAAAACGTGAATCTACGGTATTTGCAAGATTCTGTCCTGTCATTTCGAGTTACTGCGGCGAGCTGTTGCCGACCGATCGATAGACAATACTACCCTCTTCACTAGCTGTTTCACTGTCTACATGATTATTTATTGCCTGGTCCATTTCCCTATAGACAATTACCAAATTACAATGTTGAACATTAGTTAATTCATTACACGGTGGCGCTAACACTGTCTCTCGTCTTCACTGTCCTTACTCAGTTTACTTTGAAGCCTAGTATTACGTTTTCCACATGCCATTATTGTCACAATATTTCACACGATAACACAGAAAAGCACAATTTGAAGAGCAAAAAGAGAAAACACATTAAAATAGCTCTGAAAATTATATCCAATTAATTGGAAGCGCGGCTGCGAAACACTTGGTGAAAATCTACATGCATGCCACAACTGTTCTGCACTACAACAATGAAAACTACAACTACAAAAAAATTCTCTCTACAATTACGCGCTAGCAATAAACAATAACTACACTAATTAGTGAAACTACAAGAAAAAAATCAAAAGATTCCAGTGAGGTATCCTCGGCTAAGGGTCGACATATGAAACGTCCCCTTAGGAAATGTTAAAAATGATAGTGCTGGGAAACCTCTTACGTTATTTGATTTTCAAACAGCTGGGCAGAACTGAACGTATTCAGACATTTCTCTCTTTACTTATTCTGATCAAAACTAAATTGACAAACAATATTTTTAACGCAACGCAATCTGACTTTCAATAATCCCTACAAAAGAATGGGCCCTGACTAACAATAACCTATACCTTTCATGAATCACTTACCTCACTAAAATCGTCGTTACTCTAACTACTGCAATACAGAGAGCGCCAATACTGCCAGCAAAATAAAGGATTCTAACTACTCAAGGCACTAACTACTGATAGGCATAGTTAGCAAATTAAAGATTTTGATAAAGAACAAACAATGAATTTACGTTAATAATGTTCAAAAGTTATCATATAAATATCAGTCCATGATATCCAGTATTACTAATTTATTCTTTCTGATGGACACACGTCCAGATCGTCTGCTCTCAAAATTCTTCCATCTCTCTTCTCACATCCACCACTGCTGGCGGCTCACCTCCAACTGCCCAATACTACAATAGCAAATATTCCAACAATGTGTCCAACCAGCCACAGACTGCACACAGCACAGTCAGCGATTTTCATACAGAGCGCTACGTCGCGTTATCAGCATAACAACCTAAACAGCCTGCTTACAACATATTATGCAACATGTGGAGTATTTTGGAGTAATGCTTCAAAGTGCCAAGATCATCACAGACACATAAGGGATTTATGGTGTGTTACGAAAATTGGTGTTTAAAGATGTGATGTCCGTTGATGTGTCCACCGTAACCATGTTACTAATGGAGAACTGTGATTACACAACTTTGGTGTAGTCAACACACGGACTTCAAACTTACGTTCTGGATAGTTCTAAGTACGTTACGATGTTTCAGCTAGAGAGCTATGGCTCCCAAGAAGAGGGCAATGATGATCGCGTTATTGCCGATTCATGTTCAAGTGGCTGAAATTAACAAATATTTGTAAAGTGGTTTTGAATATTTGTACTTACAGGAAACTTACTGAAAGGTATCGCAGTTTGAATGCTGTAGACTATAGTTTGTTTCCTACACAGCTCATAACTTTGCTATGTGGAATTTCACACAGATTTAACTTGTTACATCCAGTGTTTAACAATAGTGTGCTTCTGTCATTGTATAAATTCCCACTACAAACAATATGATGTGAGAGCACGATGCCTGATTGATGGGACTTTTCCTATTAAATTTCACTGCAAAGTTTGTAAAAAGAAAAAAATAAATGATTTTTTTCCTACTCAATACATTTTTCTTAAAATAATAATAATGTAGAGATGGCAGCATAGCAAGTGCATAGTGATGTTTAGACACTAACATCTAAGCCACAGTATCTACTTCTTTGCAAGAACCATTATTTCATATTTTAATGAGAAAGGGGGCGCAATTGTGTATCGGTCCATCCAGCCGTTGCTAACCTATGTGCCCCATAGGTGAAGTTACATTTTGATCCCTCCAAAAAGCTGTGAGTCTGTCGTTTTCTCTCAGTGAACTGTGTTGGACGAGATCAGATGCAGCAGTGGTGGGCGTGTCATCTGTGGTCGTGAAGGTCTGGAGGTGTTTGGGGCAGCAGTGGTGCCATGGTCAGTGGTGAAGTTGAGGGTGGTAGATTTCGGGAGATTCGACATACGAGCACTGACTGCCAGCATGCAACTACACATTTTTTATAGGTAGTTGAGTAGGACATGTTTGCACAGTATCACCAACTGTACTGGAAATACATCGCGTTATATACACACATTGCTTAGTAGCAGCATAGAATTTTTACAATACTTGCCTCCTGTAAGCCTTAAATTCGGCTCGTATCGAGGCCAATAGGTGCCCTTACACACATGGGGATTCCTTTAGTGAACGTAGCCCGTACGGAATTGAAAGGTTCTATATTTATATGCTTCGATACAGGGGGATTACAGGCATTCATAAACTGCTGTAATTGGAAAATTGATATACTATTGTTTCTTGAATGTTCAACAAATTCATAGTACACTGCTTTTACAAAAGGGCATCAATGGAGCATTCTTTATGTGGCCTCCGTTATGTTCAGTAAATGTCATCTCACATTGCAACATTTGATCTTTTATGCATATGCTTGTGTCCAATGATATTCATTCTAGTACAGCCTCGTCGTACACATTAACTACATTCGTCCATCATTACACAGCGCATCATACTGCGCACATATTCAGACTCATACCGTCACTATTGAAATTTGGCGGCAACGTGTTCTGTGTGTCCCACTACAGTCACAGATGCAAAGACACTATCCGGTACCAGCTTACATTATCGGGTTTAGAACCATTTGCACTCACTTTATAAGTGTTTGTGAATATTAGTATTCTGGAGGAACTTACCTGTGTCACTGTGGATTGGAGTGGTTTAAAGATCCATGACTGATGCTGTTGCAGCAATGATACAGTATAGTTGAACAAAGCCAAGTTGGATAAAATTGGAAGATCATCTATATGTTCCTGCTGTGGCAGTGCGGTCAGTACTACGTGAGTGTCCTTATACAGCGTTTCTGTTACTACCGGATCAGGCGTGTGTTTCACTTCTGGACTACAAAATAATAAACTGTAGGCATAATCGAATATGCTATAATTAATATGGACAACAATAGTAACAATGAATGATAAATCTAGCACTGATTGTTCTTATTCTTCTACTTGATGGCTCTGGCTGGTCACTGCTGAAGCTTCGTCCTTTCCCTATGAGGAATAAACCTTGTAAGTAGGCTGTTTATGTTTTCTTATTGGCAACGTTACGTAGCGCTCTGTATGAAAATCACTGGCTGTGCTGTGTACAGTCTGTGGCTAGTTTGCATTGTTGTCTGCCATTGTAGTGTTGGGCAGCGGCAGCTGGATGTGAACAGCGCGTAGCGTTGCGCAGTTGGAGGTGAGCCGCCAGCAGTGGTGGATGTGAGGAGAGAGATGGCGGAGTTTTGAAATTTGCAATACTGGATATCATGAACTGATATATATATTACGACTATTAATGTAAATACATTGTTTGTTCTCTATTAAAATCTTTCATTTGCTACTAGTAGTTAGTGCCTTCCGTAGTTTGAATCTTTTATTTAGCTGGCAGTAGTGGCGCTCGCTGTATTGCAGTAGTTCGAGTAATGAAGATTTTTGTGAGGTAAGTGATTTGTGAAAGGTATAGTTTAATGTTAGTCAGGGCCATTCTTTTGTAGGGATTTTTGATAGCCAGATTGAGTTGCGCTAAAAATATTGTGTGTCAGGTTAAGCACAGTCTTGTATAAATTTTTCAAAGGGGACGTTTCAACCTGTCTTCACGTTTTTATCTACACGTTGTTTATAAGGCAACTTCAATTATACCAAGTTAACACCTGCCTAGAGATGACAGGGTGTTGTTGTGTTGTCTTCATCATTATCATTCGTCCCCATTACGGGGTGAGGAAGGAAATGGCAAACCACCTGCGCTAGGACCTTGCCTAGTACAGCGGTGAGGGTCTCTCGTATCGTCCCCTACGCTCTGTCAAGGAGTGTGGGACTTCATCATCATCATATATGGCTGAGATGTGCAGCAAATTTTATTGATCCAGCAGAGCTGCCCGAGATTTTAATTCACGAAGATCATGAAGGAGCTTTCTTACACCGACGCAGATTGACTTATTTTTCGCTAATGAGGTTTATAATTTACTAACTTCAAAACGACGGCAGCATCTTTCAGTGAACATAAGGCTTATTGACTATGTTTTTGGGCCCCTCTTCAGTACTCGAAGAAAAGTGAGAGACTTTAAAAACCCGTTTCCCAAGAGAATTTAAGGATAGCCGTTGCTAGTCATAGGCTGACAATTTGAAGACTTTTAGCCCTCAGAAGCTCTTTCTGTTGGCGGCGGTAATACTTTACCATCAGACGTCGTTAATGTTAGTGTGCGAATTAAATGACCTATATTCAGAAGTTGGTAGGTGACGTTCATATACGTTTGCTAGTGTTCTGATTGCTGTATCTCAGTACAATGGATTCACAGCACGGAAACATGTTCTTGTAAACAGAATACAATGCAATTCAGCAACCTTGATCTTCGTGTTTTTACAATGCCCAAAGAACTTGTGAAAATTAAGTTAACAATAAATAAAGTCATTAAATACATGTGGGAACCTGAATGTAACAGTATGGCACTGAAAATACATTAAATCAACCAGTTTGTGAAGAAATAATGAAATAAGTAATTGAAGATGAGAACCATTCAAGTCGCACACTCTTCTTCATTTGAAGAATGTGACCTATTCGGCTCCAATAGAGTTTCGTTACTATTTCAGAAACGTATTTGATGCGATTTCTTACAACAGAATGCTTCCATCTCCAGATGATGCTATTAATTATATATATTTTCTGTTGCACACAAACTTTTTTTTTGTTTAGTAAGCAAGTTTGGCTACGTGGCGAAATGTCACCAGTACTGCATGCGGGTATAGTCCATTCCTGTCAATGTCCACACAGTGAGGCAAATGTTTAACAATCATTGTTGACTGAACCAGCGGTGGGTGCAGGATTTTATGCTTTCAGAAGATTACCGCATATCTCAAGGAATCCTACTGCAATACCAATAAATTTTCGTTCTTCACAGATCTATCCGAGGACTTTTTTTTTTGGTAAAGAAAATGGTCGTTATGTAATTTATTTATGGTATCGATGGGTGTAATACGTTATATTTATTCATCTGGGCCGGACGTAGTGATAATCCACGAAGCTCATTTTGGCATTATCGAAAATATATTTAGATCACTAGTTTAAACTGTAACGGACAGCTTTAAAAGGAACAGCGTCATTAATGAGTAATTAAGAGATATGAAAATGGTCTTTACATTGCGGACAGAGTTCTGGTTTACAGATATCACACCTGGTGCATGCACTGTGATAAATAACACTGCACAGTGGACCGGGTTTCGACAGAAATTATTGTATGAAATGCTTTTACTTGTATGTAGTTGACGAGGAATATGCGTATGACATGAATGTGTAAAATAATTTTCTCCATGCAGATATCTTCTTGGAGGTATTGACTATTTATTGACGCTGTAATGGCATGCTCAGTTCTGGATGCGTCTACCCCACTGGAGGGGGGTGGGGTGTCAGAATTAGATTCTTCAGGGCGGCCAGTTCGACAGCATCACCCTGGGTGTGCGGGTCATCAGGTTAAAAGCAGGAGCAAATTCACTCACCCTCAGGTTGGAAATAATTCAAGTTTTTCTCTTGTTCAACATACAACTGTGATTCATTGCCCTTGTCCAGTAGATGGGAAAGTGGGCGTCGAAGCTACGGCACTCGGCGTAAACGCGTTGTTGTGTTTGTCCCTTGCGGTTGCAGAACCGGCGCGGCGTGGGTGCAGAGTGATCCCATCCAGATGCCGGGGCTGCGTAAGTTGCCGCCGATGCAGACTGGCAAGGCTACGGAAGATTTTTATTCACTGCTGTTAGAGAAGAGTTTAGTCACTTGATGTTCAGCAACTCAATTTTATTGACACATCATTAGAATTTCTGAAGAAGTCGTGCGGAATACAGCGATGTTTGAATTACCTGAAAAAAAACAAACAAAAAAACGATGAAATGACCGTACCGAAGGAGGTAGGGAGCTTCATATACGCTAACCAATACCAGAGTACAGCTGAGTAAGATAATATGGCGATATGTACAGGCTAACAAATATGGCCACCTTGTGGCGTGAATAATAGCACGAGGTAACGCTAAACTCGTTAGAAATTTCAAATACAGATGCAAAAACACATAAAACGAAGCACGTTATAAGGGACATTATACAGAAGATACCACAAAATACATTGTTACTACATGTTGATAACGAAAGAGTTACAATAAAAATAAAATGAAATCTAATACAAAGGACACGGATGGGGATGAAACAGGTGAAACCTAGTTGGTACAGCAGCCATGTGTACATTACATAAATAATGGATATACTTGTACATTATATTTTACAAAACATGGTATCCTATTAAGCTCCTCTGCTAAAATCTAGTACTGATAGTTAAAATTAAGAATAGTAAGAAGAGGGGAACAGAGGTGCCCATTGAAAATCTTCATTTATTACATATACTCACAGACAGCGAATAACAAGATACTCAGAATCAAACATCCCGGGGATCCGAATATGGGACTCTTCCGGAATCTTTTGCCAATAGAGAGATCATCGTGACACTTCTTCAATTACAGGCCACATGTCCTGTGGATACACGTTAAGTGTCTTTAATGCAGTGGTTTCCATTGTCTTCTGCATCCTCATGTCGTTGATCATTGTTGATTCTTCCGCCTTCAGGGGCAGTTTCCCACCCCTAGGGCAAGAGAGTGCCCTGAGCCTCTGTCCGCCGATCCTCGGCCCTCTTTGACAAGGCCGTTGGCAGAAAGAGAGTTACTTCTTATCGCTGAAGTCTTTGGACGGCAACGCTGATTATTAATCAAAACTTAAGCAGTGGTGGCTTTCGAAACCAGAGCCGAGGACGTTTTTATTACTAATCAAAGACGCTACTCCTAGACCAAAGGTTCAATAGCACGTTAACGTAATAAGATTATGTAAAAATAAAATCCATAATAAAATTATGTAATAAAAAAAGTAATTCAATAACTGGAAAATGTATCAGTGAGTGACTTTCAGGGATTGTAGCTGCAATCGCGAGGTATCATCCAATACTTCATTTATAGTGATCTCACGAGGCGTTCAGCTGTTATTAATTTTAAAAGATATTGGAAATTTGTGATAAGGTTCTATGGGACCAAACTGCTGAGGTCATCGGTCCCTAGCCTTACACACTAATTAAATTACACTACTGGCCATTAAAACTGCTGCTCCACGAAGATGACGTGCTACAGACGCGAAATTTAACCGACAGGAAGAAGGTGCTGTCATATGCAAATGATTAGCTTTTAAGAGCATTCACACAAGGCTGGCGCCAGTGGCAACACCTACAACGTGCTGACATGAGGAAACTTTCCAACCGATTTCTCATACACAAACAGCAGTTGACTGGCTTTGTCTGGTGAAATTTTGTTGTGATGCCTCGTGTAAGGAGGAGGAATTCGCACCATCACGTTTCTGACTTTGATGAAAGTGGGATTGTAGCCTATTGCGATTTCCGTTTATCGTATCGCGACATTGCTGCTTGCGTTGATCGAAATCCAATGACTGTTAGCGGAATATGGAATCGGTGGGTTCAGAAGAGTAATACTGAACGCCGTGCTGGATGCCAACGGCCTCGTATCACCAGCAGTCGAGATGACAGGCATCTTATCCGCATGGCTCTAACGGATCGTGCAGCCACGTCTCGATCCTTGAGTCAACACATGGGGGCGTTTGCAAGACAACAACCATCTGCACGAACAGTTCGAAGACGTTTGCAGCAGCATCGACTATCAGCCCGGAGACAATGGCTGCGGTTACCGTTGACGCTGCATCACAGACAGGAGTGCCTGCGATGGTGTACTCAACGACGAACCTGGGTGCACGAATGGAAAAACGTAATTTTTTCGGATGAATTCAGGTTCTGTTTACAGCATCATGATGGTCGCATCCGTATTTGGCGACATCGCGGTGAACGCACATTGGAAGCGTTAATTCGTCATCGTCGTACTGGCGTATCACCCGGCGTGATGGTACGGGGTACCATTGGTTACACGTCCCGGTCACCTCTTGTTCGCATTGACGGCACCTTGAAAAGTGGACGTTACATTTCAGATGTATACGACCCGTGGCTCTACCCTTCATTCGATCCGTGCGAAACCCTACATTTCAGCAGGATAATGCACGACCGCATGTTACAGCTCCTGTACGGGCCTTTCTGGATACAGAAAATTTTCGACTGCTGCCTTGGCCAGCACATTCTCCAGATCTCTCAACAACTGAAAAAATCTGGTCAATGGTGGCCGAGCAACTGGTTCGTCACAATTCGCCAGCCACTACTCTTGATGAACTGTGGTATCGCGGTGAAGCTGCATGGGAAGTTGTACCTGCACACGCCATCCAAGCTCTGTTTGACTCAATGCCCAGGCGTTTCAAGGCCGTTCTTACGGCCAGAGGTGGTTGATCTGGGTACTGATTTCTCAGGATCTATGCACCCAAATTGCGTGAAAATGTAATCACATGTCAGTTCTAGTATAATATATTTGTCCAATGAATACCCGTTTATTATCTGCATTTCTTCTTGGTGTAGCAATTTTAATGTCCAATAGTGTAACTTACACAAGCACACCCATGCCCGAGGGAGAACTCGAACCTCCGACGAAGGGAGCCACGCGAATCGTGACAAGGCGCCCCAGACCACATAGCTTCCCCGCGCTTTATTAATTTGCAGTAACTGTTGTAACTATATTTGTTGACTGTGTACAAGAAATTTCTACTGTTTTTATGATAATATGGAAGTCTTAATAAATCCGCCTCATCCCCCAAGGACTAAGCCTTGAGGGCTGAGTGCTCAATGATCCAGTCTATTTCTGATAGGTGATCGCTTGGTAAGAGGGGAGAGGAAGCCAATTAGCAACATAGTAGTTGAGATCAAGAAGATCAACGGCTTCTTAGGCGAATGAAAATATTAATCTCAACGTCAAAGAAGCTGGGACAGCCATTTTCTGCTGCCAGTGACATCTCAATTGTAGTAAAGGTGGAGGGAAAGGATCTCAGTTTGGCGGATCTAACAAAAGCGGCAATCCATCAAGCAGAACAAAAATCCGCGTCGCGTCTGACATGCATCTAGCGGCTACGCTGTCAGCGTCTCTCTCTATGTTGATGGCGGCTACAGAAATCAGCAGCGTCTGTCATCAAAGTGGTCGGCTGCGAAAGACGTCTGTTCTCATATTGGGCGGCCTGTTAAGACCCATCTGGCGATTCGATCACAGTGTAACATCCCCTTCCTAATTTAGTTTCAACCAAGACATGAAGGTAAACACTGCACGGAAAAGTACTCCATGAGATAAACAATCCTTCATCGCTGGAAATAGTGATGCAACTAGGCCGTCCATTTCTGAAGAGCCTAGAACATGATGTAAGGAGAAGTGGGAGCTTCGTAAAGCTTTCCGCATATGGCCAATGAAGAAACGTTGCTAGACACATTGAACATCAACAATCTACTAAAGACTGGGAAACTTAAACAATTGAAGGACGTGTTAAACAGACGCCACATACTCATTCTAGCACTTCACGAAACCAAGTATTTGAATCAGAGGTCTATAGCATCTATAAAGGAAAACCAGCCATAAAGAATAAAAAGAACGCCACTATGCTTGGAACGCCTTCCAAGGGCAAATGGAATCTAACAGAATTCATACAATTTTGCTTTCCCATTGGAGCAAATATCACTTCTCTCGTTTAGATCAGCAGACAAGGGCTATACGATCATAAATGCACGGATACTACAAGCAATGACAACAGAAAAAAAGACAAAAAAGTCGAACAATTTTGGGAGACACTTGAACAGGACACATCAAAAATACCGAAGCACCATGTAAAACTACTCATAGGAGGCTCCTGTGCACAGATCTGCAGAGAAGAGAAATACAAGGCCATACCAGGATATTTCCTTGCTACAAACACACCAATAAGAAAGGAGAAAGGCTCATCAAATTCTGAAAACAATTTGACTTAAAGCTAATGGAACATTTTTGAGGACATTACCAAGAAGGAAGAAGACCTTGTCTTCTCCTTATACACGTTTAGGCTGATATCAACTGGATCATTTGGTAATAACCAAACAAAACCATAGACAAATCATGAACATACGTGTGTGAAGAGGACTAGGCTTAGATTCGGACCACTTTTTAACAGATATCAAAGCCAAATATCAACCTAAGAGACCAAACCCCAAAATTAAAAAAGTGCATAGATTTGACACAAAATTTCTGTCAGAGAAAGAGAACGAATTCGTTAAAAAGCTTCACACAAAGAATATGAGAAAATGGGATGAAATCAGTGACGCAATGACAAAACCGGAGAAATAACTAGAACAGCCACGAAGAATAACCACAACCTTTGTGGAATAAGACATGTGATGAAGCAATAGAGCATAGACTAACTGCGTGGAAAAACTGGCGCTCCTGCAAAATGGAAACAAACTGAAACACATTCACTGAGATAAAATAACAGACATCAAAATTATTCGAACAGATAAACGGAAACATCAGAAAAAACGATGAGAGGAAATAGATACACATATCAGACAGAACAACACTAGGGACTTTTACAAAGCTTTCAAAGAAGGAATAACAGTTTACAAGTCAATGAGCCTCCACATCAAATATGCAACAGATAAAATTGTTACCAACGACATACACCACTGTGAGTTACTAGCAAAATCCTTAAAAAATCCTCTAAACTGCGAGGAACCAACACAAAGACTAATTTTCAGACAGCCTCATAAGAACAGCCATCACTGCATCAAATTGAACAATGCATTGGCCAGCTCAAAAACGACAGAGCGCCAGGTGAAGACGGCATATTAGCTGAGATGTGGAAACTGGGAGGAAAGCGTACAGGTGAAACCATTTATGAGCTTATTAATGATTACTGGGAGAAAAGCGACTGGAAACAAGTCATAATCCATCCGCTACAAAAGAAGGGTGACGGTACAATAACAATTAGCGAGGCATATCTCTACTTCCAGTCACCTACAAAATTGTCTCCAAAGCGCAACTGAATAAGATAGATCAAGCAGAAAGCACAACTGGTGAGTACAAGCACGGTTCAGAGAATCTAGGTCATGCTCAGAGCAAAGTTTTGACTTGAAAACCATCCTCAGGATCAGAACTATGTGGAACCTGAACACAGTCTTATATTCAATGATTTCAACAAAAACATATGATTCTGTAGACAGACATACAGTATTCCTAACACTGGAAGAAGCAAGTATGACATAACTTGAGACAATTAGTCGAACAGACACTCACAGACACAACTTCGAAAATTAAATTTCTAGGAGGAATATCTGAACCCTTCAGAAGTAGCACAGGTGATCGACAGGGCCATGGGCTCTCACCCATTCTCTTCAATCTGCTCTTAGACAAGGCCATGAGAGAGTGGGACAAAGAACGACAAGAGAAAAACATCGAAAGAATCCATCAAGGACAAGGAAGAGGAAGATTTGAGGTGAAACTTCTTCCTTTGCTGACGATATTGAAGTAATTTTAAGGACAAAACAGATGTAAAGATAATGATACAAACACTTCACAAAACTGCAGCTAAAGCCGGATTACTAGTATCATATGAAAAAAAGGTAATACATTTTATACAAACATAACCGAGAAAATTACATGAAAAAACAACACGGAAATATCAAAAGATTTACAACTTTAAGTATTTGGGAGATTGAATACAATAAAATGGGTTAGATAACACCACAAGCAAGAAAAAATCGAAGAAAATTGAATTAGCATACAAACTTATCCACAACTGATATAATAAAGGATCAGTACCATTACAGGCAAAAATTAAGCACTACACCACAGTAATTAAACCGGAAGCACTTTATGGATCCGAATGCCGAATGCTGAAGAAAAGAGATGAATTACTGGAACTGGAAAAGTTATTGAAAATGTTTATTGCTGAGTAGTGGACATATTTATGAACCAAAACGAGTGACTTTAAATCATCATGAAAGTTATTCTTATTTGTGGTACTGAGTCCATGAACTGAAAATTGTTGGTTTGAAAAAAGATAAATTTCTAATCACAAATTTAGTTAAGGAATAAATATATATTTTGAAGCAGGAAGCAGTATCACCAGTTCCTTAAATAGCCGTCAGCAGGACGTATTTGAGTTAGCAACTCAAATAATTCGTATCGCATGTTTTTGAGCTGGGGAAAACTTTAGCTTGGCTTGAAGACTTACTCCATAAAATAATCCCGCATGACATTATGGGATGAAAGTAAGCATAGTACGCTAGCTTGTTAACTTTTATATCATCTGTGTGAGATCATTCCTATAACAAATACTCATTTTTAGCCGCTTCAGCTGATCTGTGGCATGCTCCTCCCAGTTAAATTTTGATCAAATTGTAATCACAAGAATTTAACTCTGTCACCTTCTATCTGCTTGTCGTCATATTTTAAGGGTACACGTTGAGGAAATCTTTTACAAGTTCTGAACAGCATATAATATTTTTTTTTAATGTTTACTGACAGACAATTGTCTATAAGCCATTTATTAATGTTCATGAAAATTTCATGAGTTTTGGCGGGACGCTCGTATGGGGGAGAGAAGCACCATGAGGAAGGACTCAGATTTCCTTCTTAGGACGGCCGGACGAAGACACATTTTTCTCCTGCGCTATGACTGACCAGTAGTGTAGAGAGCTCTTAGAATGTCGAGGCCAGTTAGGTGTAACCGATCATTTTCCACTCTCTTCTGAGTTCAGATTTTCTAAATAATACTTTCTGTGATTTCCGAGGTTTCCTAATTTTAGTACCTTAAATTAGACGATGTCCCTCTGTGATTTCGACCACGTGTGGCTACGTTTCTCATGTCTTGTTATTTCAAACAGATTCTTGCAGCGTTTATTCGTTGACATATCTGTTTAAATAACGTTCTCCAACATTTCTGAATGTTCTAGAATGTAATTTCTGTAATTAAGTCAGCTTTTCTCTGTGATTGATTGCATGAGGTAGAAGGTAGTGTTCCACGTAGCTCATAGTGGCAAATAAATCTCCACTACGTTTCTTCTTTAGTATGAACTGTTTCAATACTGATCTCTAACATCTCCGACAGTTCGCGAACGTAATTGTCAGATTTAAGCCCGCGTTCTTTGTGGTTTATTGACGTGACACCAGTCAGGTTTCCACGCAGCTCTTTGTGTTGAACAGATGCCCACGTGGTCTCTTTTTAACTTTCATTGATTAAATCCTGATCCAATATTATTCCCGTCAGTTAGTGTGTGTAATTTACCAGTCAGTGAACGTGCGTGATACTAGCTAGGCCTCTGAATGTCGTGCGACTTTTGGATATGCCTCTAAAGCGTTCAGAGTTTTCCTTAGTTTCGTTTCAATAAAATTGTAAGGTCACTCCAAATCGTTTGCTAGTAAAACTGGCAGAATTTCACTAACGATTCTTTGCGAATCGAAAAACGTGAATGCATATATGCGGGTTCTTAGCCAAAGTGATCCCTGTAATGTGACCTTGCTTCTCTTGCACATTTGCAGTATTCTCATTCTATAATAAGAGTCACTTCTCCGAAAACTACGTTAGGTAGGTGTGAATGCAAGGATACTGCTGGTTCCGTGTCCTTCTGCCCCCGATTGTATGACTGTGGTATTGTAGAAATGATGATATTTTCTTGTGTTTAGTGAAAATAGGGCTAACAAATCTTATTTCTGTGTAAGTGTTATTCATATGAATAAGTAGTGAGATTATTTCACCTCCGCTCTTTTACTAATAGCTTCATTGTAACGTTGCCATTCTTATTAAATCCTAATGAATAAACTGACTGTGCAAACGGGTGATCCCACCTTACGTTTGCGGTGGGATCTATAACGAAAATAAGTATTATTTCCAATTACGAACATGGATAGTGCCCAAGTGGGCATGTATATGCGTTGGAACCCCTCTTATTTTTACCGTCCCTTGGAACGTGCTTTCTTGTTGTATCCCTATAAATTATTAACTGTTTGATTTCTTCCAACTGTTTTGTGTAATGAACCACGTTGCTGGAGATCAGTTTAGCTGAACTGTGAGTCGAATAAAGCTTCTTGTAACTTCTGTTTGCGCAACACATCAGTAGAATGCTACTAGTCATTTCTCCAGACTGTGACACATAACTAACAAGTGCAGCCGAGTTTCATAGATCAGTCTTCCTATTAGCACCACAGTGGTGTTTTCCGCTCCTTTGCGTAGTATCACGTGTCGTCCACAAAGAAAGTAGTTTTAATGTTATGTTTTACTCTTTTTCTTACGTCGTGGTTTTCAGTTCATGTCCTACTATTCAGTGCACTATAGGATCAAAGTACGAGTATGGTAGTGGGTTATGCGTAGAGTAAATGTTGTTACAATCCACCAGCCAATCCCTACTCGACCCTCGTGGAGATACTCAAATGGTGGATTCTCGCGAGGAACAAGTCTATCAGAGGACAGATAAACGGGGGGGGGGGGGGGGGGGTGTTCAATAGGTAATTCAAACTTTTTAAATATTTTATTTACTTATTTATTTTACTGTGAATAGGCCATCTGAAGACCACGTTCCAATTTCAGCTTCTCGTTCGTGTTTATCTTATATCCTCCTTTTAAGACATTGTCTGTCTCCGACATAGTTACAGTGTCTTGAGGTTTGCCGACGACATTGTGATTCTGTCAGAGACAACAAAGCACCTGGACGAGCAGCTGAACGATATGGTCAGAGTGTTAAAGGAGGGCATAAGATCTACATCGACAAAAGCGAAATGATGATAATGGAATGTAATCTAATTAAATCAGGTGATGCTGAAGGTATTGGATTAGGAAATGAGACACTTAGTGGTAAATGAGTTTTGCTATTTGGGGAGTAAAGTAACTGACGATGGTAGAACTAGAGACGATACAAAATGTAGACTGGCTATGGCAAGGAAAGCGTTTCTGAAGAAGAGAAATTTGTTAACATCGAGTGTAGATTTAGGTGTCAGGAAGCCTTTTCTGAATGTATTTGTATGAAGTGTAGCAATGTATGGAAGTGAAACATGGGCATTACACAGTTTACACAAGAAGAGAATAGAAGCTTTCGAAATGTGGTGCTACAGAAGAATGCTGAAGATTAAATGTGTATACCACGTAACTAATAAGCAGGTGCTGAATGAAATTGGGGAGAAGAGGAATTTGTGTCACAACTTGATTAGAAGAAGAGATCGGTTGCTACAACGCGTTCTGAGGCATCAAGAGGTCAGCAATTTAGTATTGGAGGAAAGAGTGGAGGATAAAAATCGTAGAGGGAGACCAAGAAATGAATACAGTGAACATATTCAGAAGGGTGTAGGTCGCAGTAGTTATTCGTAGATGAAGAGGGGATTAGAGTAACATTAAGGTAGAGTAGGATAGAGTAGCATGAAGAGCTGTATCGAACCAATCTCTGGACTGAAGACCACAACAACAACGTCCCTGTACTTTTCTTGCAGTATGCTTTCATCTGTTCACTATGTTTCTTCGATCAGCCTTCAGACCATTATGAAGCAGTCTTTTTAGCTGCCCTACCTTAGAATCCTTCTATTTTCATTTTTTTTCCCCAAAAGGCTTCTCTGTTGTTTACATCTTCTGTTTTTTTGTTATTATGTAGTTCCTCTCTATTTTTTTCTTTTTCTTTCTTTTGTTACTTATTTGAGCCAGCTTGTTGTGGACGCACTTCTCTGGCTGGGGGCGGGGGGGGGGGGGGGGAGAGAGGGACGTACTGCCGGCCAGGGGCGCGGAAATCAGAGCGGGCAGCGCGAACAGAAAGCCGGCGCGTCAAGTCGTGCCCCAGGCAGTTACCCTACAAACATATCAAAATGTTATTAGTTAATCTACTATGTTGCATTCGAAATAAACGAACAATATACATGTGTCTTCTCTGTTTCATTACGTATTAAATATTTTCTATATTTTGGTATATTTCAGCATTACTACGTAATTTCCAACCATATGCTGTGTTTCCTGATCATAATATAGTAATATGATCATAATAATAGTAGTGATGAAGAGTAGGCTGAAGTTCAAGACATTAGTCAGGAAGAATCAATACGCAAAGAAGTGGGATTCGGAAGTACTAAGGAATGACGAGATACGTTTGAAGTTCTCTAACGCTATAGATACAGCAATAAGGAATAGCGCAGTAGGCAGTACAGTTGAAGGGGAATGGACATCTCTGAAAAGGGCCATCACAGAAGTTGGGAAGGAAACATAGGTACAAAGAAGGTAGCTGCGAAGAAACCATGGGTAACAGAAGAAATACTTCAGTTGATTGATGAAAGGAGGAAGTACAAACATGTTCCGGGAAAATCAGGAATACAGAAATACAAGTCGCTGAGGAATGAAATAAATAGGAAGTGCAGGGAAGCTAAGACGAAATGGCTGCAGGAAAAATCTACATCTACATCTACATTTATACTCCGCAAGCCACCCAACGGTGTGTGGCGGAGGGCACTTTACGTGCCACTGTCATTATCTCCCTTTCCTGTTCCAGTCGCGTATGGTTCGCGGGAAGAACGACTGTCTGAAAGCCTCTGTGCGCGCTCTGATCTCTCTAATTTTACATTCGTGATCTCCTCGGGAGGTATAAGTAGGGGGAAGCAATATATTCGATACCTCATCCAGAAACGCACCCTCTCGAAACCTGGCGAGCAAGCTACACCGCGATGCAGAGCGCCTCTCTTGCAGAGTCTGCCACTTGAGTTTGTTAAACATCTCCGTAACGCTATCACGGTTACCAAATAACCCTGTGACGAAACGCGCCGCTCTTCTTTGGATCTTCTCTATCTCCTCCGTCAACCCGATCTGGTACGGATCCCACACTGATGAGCAATACTCAAGTATAGGTCGAACGAGTGTTTTGTAAGCCACCTCCTTTGTTGATGGACTACATTTTCTAAGGACTCTCCCAATGAATCTCAACCTGGTACCCGCCTTACCAACAATTAATTTTATATGATAATTCCATTTCAAATCGTTCCGCACGCATACTCCCAGATATTTTACAGAAGTAACTGCTACCAGTGTTTGTTCCGCTATCATATAATCATACAATAAAGGATCCTTCTTTCTATGTATTCGCAATACATTACATTTGTCTATATTAAGGGTCAGTTGCCACTCCCTGCACCAAGTGCCTATCCGCTGCAGATCTTTCTGCATTTCGCTACAATTTTCTAATGCTGCAACTTCTCTATATACTACAGCATCATCCGCGAAAAGCCGCATGGAACTTCCGACACTATCTACTAGGTCATTTATATATATTGTGAAAAGCAATGGTCCCATAACACTCCCCTGTGGCACGCCAGAGGTTACTTTAATGTCTGTAGACGTCTCTCCGTTGATAACAACATGCTGTGTTCTGTTTGCTAAAAACTCTTCAATCCAGCCACGCAGCTGGTCTGATATTCCGTAGGCTCTTACTTTGTTTATCAGGCGACAGTGCGAAACTGTATCGAACGCCTTCCGGAAGTCAAGAAAAATAGCATCTACCTGGGAGCCTGTATCTAATATTTTCTGGGTCTCATGAACAAATAAAGCGAGTTGGGTTTCACACGATCGCTGTTTCCGGAATCCATGTTGATTCCTACATAGTAGATTCTGAGTTTCCAAAAACGACATGATACTCGAGCAAAAGACATGTTCTAAAATTCTACAACAGATCGACGTCAGAGATATAGGTCTATAGTTTTGCGCATCTGCTCGACGACCCTTCTTGAAGACTGGGACTACCTGTGCTCTTTTCCAATCATTTGGAACCTTCTGTTCCTCTAGAGACTTGTGGTACACGGCTGTTAGAAGGGGGGCAAGTTCTTTCGCGTACTCTGTGTAGAATCGAATTGGTATCCCGTCAGGTCCAGTGGACTTTCCTCTGTTGAGTGATTCCAGTTGGTTTTCTATTCCTTGGACACTTATTTCAATGTCAGCCATTTTTTCGTTGGTGCGAGGATTTAGAGAAGGAACTGCACGCAATCGTGGCAGCGCGCCAGCGGCTAAGGCTGACAAACAGCGGACGGGCGCACCTAGTATGGCTAGTGCGCCCGTCCGGGATAACGCGCCGCTGGCACTCTGAAATATTCTAAGTCCCTATCAGGGTCACGCGCTTCACGCGCGTCTCTAAGAGCGAGCGATCGCCGCGCAGCGGCTCATTCGCGCTGCTGCTGCTGCACAGGCAACTGCATTGAACGCTGCCACGATGCCTTACTACAGAAGATATCGTCGACGTTCAAGACAGACCATCTATAAAACTATTGAACTATTGAACGTTCAAGACAGACCATCTATAAAACTATTGAAGACGTTTAAATGACAACTTCTGCTGCTGACAAGAAGAAGAATACTATAAAGTCTGTCGCAGCACACTCGCTACTGGATGGACCAGCAGTCTTCTGTGGGTGCCGACTCAACTTCAGCATTGACATCAACGATTCCTTCACACATGGGAACGGTTGGTTAACTGTTGCTATAGTACGAGGTGGATCTGGAGTACCAAATGTATCCGGCCTCGAGAGCTTTGTGGACCATAATGTCATTGCATATAGAACTTACCATGTTACTGAGAACGCTAATAAAGACTTTGGCAAATCTACCTATATGTCACCCTCTCCCTTTACTTTATATACTCGTAATAGGCGTAAGCTTTCAACTAATGAAACTGTATTTATTTGGATCAAAGGCAAAATGTGAAGACATCGAAAAAGATATGATTGTCGGAAGGACAGACTCAGCATACAGGAAAGTGAAAACAACTTTTGGTGACATTAGAAGCAACGGTGGTAACATTAAGAGTGCAACGGGAATTCCACTGTTACATGCAAAGGAGAGAGTAGACAGGTGGAAAGAATACATTGAAAGCCTCTATGAGGGTGAAGATTTGTCTGATGTGATAGAAGAAGAAACAGGAGTCGATTTAGAACAGATAGGGGATCCAGTATTAGAATCGGAATTTAAAAGAGCTTTGGAGGACTTACGGTCAAATAAGGCAGAAGGGATAGATAACATTCTATCAGAATTTCTAAAATCATTGGGGGAAGTGGCAACAAAACGACTATTCACATTGGTGTGTAGAATATATGAGTCTGGCGATATACCATCTGACTTTCGGAAAAGCAACATCCACACAATTCCGAAGACGGCAAGAGCTGACAAGTGCGAGAATTATCGCACAATCAGCTTAACAGGTCATGCATCGAAGCTGCTTACAAGAATAATATACAGAAGAATGGAAAAGAAAATTGAGAATGCGCTAGGTGACGATCAGTTTGGCTTTAGGAAAAGTGAAGGGACGAGAGAGGCAATTCTGACGTTACGGCTAATAATGGGAGCAAGGCTAAAGAAAAATCAAGACACTTTCATAGGATTTGTCGACCTGGAAAAAGCGTTCGACAATATAAAATGGTGCAAGCTGTTCGAGATTCTGAAAAAAGTAGGGGTAAGCTATAGGGAGAGACGGGTCATATACAAAATTTACAACAACCAAGAAGGAATAATAAGAGTGGACGATCAGCAACGAAGTGCTCGTATTAAGAAGGGTGTAAGACAGGGTTGTAGCCTTTCGCCCCTACTCTTCTATCTGTACATCGAGGAAGCAATGATGGAAATAAAAGAAAGGTTCAGGATTGGAATTAGAATACAAGGTGAAAGGATATCAATGATACGATTAGCTGATGACATTGCTATCCTGAGTGAAAGTGAAGAAGAATTAAATGATCTGCTGAACGGAATGAAGAGTCTAATGAGTACACAGTATGGTTTGAGAGTAAATCGGAGAAAGACGAAGGTAATGAGAAGTAGTAGAAATGAGAACAGCGAGAAACTTAACATCAGGATTGATGGTCATGAAGTCAATGAAGTTAAGGAATTCTGCTACCTAGGCAGTAAGATAACCAATGACGGACGGAGCAAGGAGGACATCAAAAGCAGACTCGCTATGGCAAAAAAGGAATTTCTGGCCAAGAGAAGTCTATTAATATAAAATACCGGCCTTAATTTGAGGACGAAATTTCTGAGGATGTACGTCTGGAGTACAGCATTGTATGGTAGTGAATCATGGAGTGTGGGAAAACCGGAACAGAAGAGAATCGAAGCATTTGAGATGTGGTGCTATAGACGAATGTTGAAAATTAGGTGGACTGATAAGGTAAGGAATGAGGAGGTTCTACGCAGAATTGGAGAATAAAGGAATATTTGGAAAACACTGATAAGGAGAAGGGACAGAATGATAGGACATCTGCTAAGACATGAGGGAATGACTTCCATTGACTAGAGGGAGCTGTAGAGGGCAAAAACTGTAGAGGAAGACAGAGATTGGAATACGTCAAGCAAATAATTGAGGACGTAGGTTGCAAGTGCTACTCTGAGATGAAGAGGTTAGCACAGGAAAGGAATTCGTGGAGGGCCGCATCAAAGCAGTCAGTAGACTGATGACCAAAAAAAAAAAAAAATTATTTTCCTTATAATTCACTTTTCTGGTACTTCTAATTTATCTAAATCATAGTTGAATGCGAGGCATTCGCTTGTGTTTAGTAATTCTGGCTTCACTACTGTGTTGTAATGCCTTATTTATGCATTTTTGTATAGGTCTTGTCTATATGCTATCCCCATTTTATGCAAACTTTCCTCTATTGCAGATTTTTCCAAAGTATTTTCTTGGATTATCTTCCCTAGATATTTGAATTATCTTACACTCTCTATTTGGCCAATATCTATTTTCATGAATTTTGGAGGGTCCTTATCGTTTCTTACAATTTTTTTTTCTGCAGATATTCTCAAGCCACTTCTGCTGGCTATTTCTTAAAGGAAATTTTTCGTGTTACATTTTCGGGAAAATGCTACTTTTCGGGAAGTATAGCAAAACCATCTGCAGAGTAAAGACAGTTGATTTCAGTCTTCTTGCTTCCTTTTCCTACCCGTATAGGCGAGATGTTTTTCGTACCAAATTTTTACTATTTGCCCTAACACACTATTAAAAAGAATTGGGGATAGGACGTCACCATGTGATACACCTGTGTTTACTGTGCGTGAAACTTCACACAAAAAATTTTACTTTACGGACTGTATCCGTACGTGTTTCCTGGATTAGGTTTGCTAATTTTTTCTTTTCCTTATCTTTTCATCGCCCAGTTTACGTTGAAAAAAGGGGAATTTGTTGGGATACTTCTTGAAATATTCTCGCTTTACCCCCTATTGTTTCACGATGTTACAATAGGTGGCGGTGCAAGTGGCTTTCAAAATGGCGTCTGTAACGAAGGTGCGTTCCAAGCAGAGGGCTGTCATTGTGTTTCTTTTGCTGCAGAACCAGAGCATCGCAAACATTCATAGGCGCTTGCCGATTGTCTATGGAGATTGTGAGAGAACAAAAGCACGGCGAGTCGTACGGCGTGGCGGCTGTCCTCGTCGCATCAAAGTCGCGCAATGCTGTTCGATTTCCCGCATGCCGGCCATCCGCACACCTGTGACTCCTGCAATGTTGGGACTTTCACACACTCCAGTTAGAAATGATCGACGCATCAGAATCAGACACCTGGCTGCTCTACTGGACGTCCCTGTTGATAGTGGCCGACACACATGACCAACAGGTGGGGTACTGAATGGTGTAGCGTACTCGCTGGGATCCACAGCGCATAACAGAAGAACATAAAGAGCAACGAAGGACATCTGTGCAGAATTTATTGCGCCTTACGTGGCTGATCGCGAATATTTTTGTTGAACATCGTCACAGGTGATGAAACATCGGTTAATCACTTCGGACGGGACACAAAATGGGGGTCTATGGAGTGGCGCTACATCATCTCTGCTCCGAGGAAAAAGCTCCAAGTCGTATCCGCGGCCGCTAAAGTCGTGGTGACGGTATTCTGGGTCTCTAAAGGAGTTATTCTGTTTCACCCGCGGTGCAACAATCAACTCTCAAGTGTTACTGTGTTACCATCAGCAAGTTGAAAAGACGACTTGAGCCCTGTTCGTCATCACAAAACTGTTAAGGAGGATGTCCTCCTCCACAGAAATACAAGGCCTCACAAAAGTCTGTGTGCCAGAGAGGAGCTCACGAAACTTCATTGGAGCGTTGTTCGTCATCCACCTACAGGCTACATCTCGCACCTTCCGACATCCCTCTTCTTGGTCCAATGAAGGATGCATTCCGTGGGATGCAGGTAGCTGAAGCACCAAGATACTGGCTCCGGCGTCGACCAATAGAGTGGTACCATGGGGGCATACAGACCCTCCCAGTAAGGCGGTGCAGGGTCGCCACATTGATCGGAGATTATGTTGTTTTTGCAGCCGGAAGACTGGCGCATAGTATAGTGTATTGTAATCCTGAACAGAACCAACCTACTTTCACAAGAAGATATGTTGCATTACTTATTGACTGCTCCTCGATTATACGTTGTTAGCAAAACGTGCTGTGTCCGAACTTGTAGTTTTCATGCTGACCCACAATGGCAAGTTTCTTTTTATTAATTAATTTGCTAAGTGGTTTGCTTGAAATCTCTGTTTGTCAAGACTACTTACAAGCTGTTACTTGTGCATTGACATTCATCTACGACCAGTGATGGATGGTGGTATTGTGGACTGCCCGATCACATGTCCCATTATCATAGATGGTTTGTCGTACAGCCGCAATTTGATTAAAAACTTAATGATAATATTCCTTTTCATTACAGATCCTAATGTTCATGCCCAAGGTCTAATCTATGAGGTGTTTTTATTTAAAAGGGAGACTCGCCATCACACCCCATTCAGATTTAGTGGTGAGATGCCCCATTGTACAGCCCCGTCAAAAACTGAACACAGGTCAAGCATAAAAATGGGAAGAAGGCGTACTGAACTGTGAATACAATAAAAATCAAGTAGTCAAATGTTTTTTTATTCCAGTCTTTGATCACAATATGAATTCTTTAGACGATGACCGGTTTCAGTCCGTAATGACCATCCTCAGATCATTTTTACACCATGTCCCAAAGTGATAAGGCCATAAAGGCACCATCAAAACATGTAATCAGCATATATTATTCCAGTCTTTGATCGCAATATGAATTCTTTAGACGATGACCGGTTTCAGTCCGTAATGACCATCCTCAGATCATTTTTACACCATGTCCCAAAGTGATAAGGCCATAAAGGCACCATCAAAACATATAATCAGCATATATTTCAGTCTTTGATCACAATATGATTTCTTTAGACGATGACCGGTTTCAGTCCGTAATGACCATCCTCAGATCATTTTTACACCATGTCCTAAATTGATAAGACCATAATGGTATCATCAAAACATATAAATATAATCAGCATATATGTTTTGACGATGCCATTATGGCCAAATCACTTTAGGACATGGTGTAAAAAAGATCTGAGGATGGTCATTACGGACTGAAACCGGTCATGGTCTAAAGAATTCATATTGTGATCAAAGAGTGGAATAAAAAACATTTGACAGTATTGGATCACTGTTTGTATACGCGAGCGTGACACCATGTTCCAGTAGATGAAGATGAAATACAGTACCAGTAAGTCAGCACGTGTGGACTTCGCAAGTGGAACAGCAGCACGCCCTCCGGTCTGCGGGCGCAGTAAACGTGCCAGGAGGTGACAGCTGGCAGCCGCTTGGGGCACGACTTGACGCGCCGGCTTTCTGTTCGCGCTGACCGCTCTGATTTCCGCGCCCCTGGCCGGCAGTACGTCCCCCCCCCCGCCCCCCCCCCCCCGCCACAGAAGTACGTCCACCCCCCCCTCTGACCCCACCGTCACCATCACAATCAGGCGCCATTCTGCGCGACGCCAAACTATGTGACCCGGCAGCTGCCTCGCCGGCCCGGCCGGTAACTGGTCTGGAGCCGCCCTAAATCACAGCCCTCTGGTCTCCGCAGCACTGGCTACCCGCTGCTCGCCTGCTGTCGGTCACTGAGGCGCTGTCTCGCTTTCGCTCGCTCGCCTTTCACCGGTGTCTGGACATTTGCCACGTCGGACATTTGCATCGACGGACACTTGCCACGATTTTACCTGCTCCGAAGGGTTGGGTCCCTTGTCTCATCCCCCTCCTCCTCCTCCTCCTCCTCCTCCTCCTCCTCCTCCTCCTCCTCTCCAGCGCTTACTGAGCCTTTCCGCTGGTTTACTTAACATGGAACCAGACTCTCTTTGGATTTTCCGCCACATGTCTAGAGAGAGTTTCGTTGTGGAAAGTATTAAGTGCATCTCGCATTGAAATCCGCACCAAATTTCGAGCCTCAGTAAAATTTCGCCAATCTTGGAGATTTTGCGTTCGTCTAAATCATACGTGCCTTTTTCGGTGCTCCTGCAGCAGCTTTCTGTCGTGTTTTGTGTACCATGGGGGATCAGTTCCGTCTCTTATTAATTCATTTAGTATGAATCTCTCGAGTACTGTTAAAGCTAATTCTTTGAAGTTAAGCCACATATGGTCTTCACTTACATAGTTTAGAAAGATTGGAGACTGTATCTTAGAAAGACGTCAACCGAATTTTTAGTTGCTTTTATAAATATATTTTGCCTTTAGTTTTGGTGAATTTCTTCGTTACGGAAGTGAGCCTCGCTACGACTGCGTGTTCACTAATCCCTGTATCCATCGTGATGCTCAGAGTTATTTGTGGCTAAGAGGTCAAGTGTGTTTCCGTAATCATTTCCAATTTGAATGGTCTCGTCAACTAATTGTTAAAAACAATTTTAAAAAAAGCATCCGGTCATCTCTTAATTACTGGACACGTGCCTAAAGCCATAGGCGATAGCAATATTCTGCATACCGAAAAGAAATGGCGTAGGTTAGATGTTTTAGAGGAATTGGAGATTTTCAAACATCTCTCTCGTTATGATAGCCTCATTCTCAACGAACAGCTGTAGCTGCGAAATAAAAACTTTTTCCAGTGTATAAAGCCATTGCTTGCTTGATCTTTGATTCAGATTTCCTCATCCGGTTTGCCGAAATGTTGTTTTCCTGTTACATCTTTGCTGTTTTCTTGTATGTCATAACTGACCTTATTTTTATGTATCTCTGTTTAAAGCAGATAAATATGTAACTTCATCCTATTATTATTAGTGCTTACGTTATGCCTGAATCAGCTTCATCACAATTTCATGTGTCTAATTTTGAATGTACAGTGCCCTAGTTGTTTCTGCGGCTACTAGATGGCGCTCGTAGCAACACCATGTTTACTTGCACACATTTTCTAACGTGGGCACCTCAGTCTTCTTGCAACTCTTGTTCACTCAAGTACGTGCAGCCCTTAGCGGCTCGCCATTTTATTTACAACTGTTCATGACGTCGCCTTTCCGGCTTGGATTTTTTTTAAATGTGACTTGTAAGTACTGCATCTCTTTCCAGTCAGTACAAACTTTAATTTTATTAATGTATTATATACCTAATATGTTTTAGAACAGTTAATTTAATTATGAAGACGACGGTCATAGTAGCGTCGAAACCTGGTCAATTTTGACTTAATATTTATGACCGAGGGCTTATTTGTCCTAATACAATAGCTTTAGATTTCATGTAGGAGTATACGATACACAGTATCGAGTATTCTCTTATTACATGACTAAATTCCACATTTATTATTCGTAATTTAACTCTGATAACCACGGTACTTCTGTATGTCCCACTACGGCAAGAAAGGAAGAATGAATTTATTGTTGGTGTTAATAACGAACATCTTCCTTTACCTCCTCCGCGTTACTGCAGATGACGTGTCACTGAGCACATTTGTTCTGTGCATGCAGTACACGTGAGGCGCCTAGTTGTTTCCACTGCACTGTGTGGAATACGAAGGTTCTGGTATAGTTCAGCAACCTGCTGTCTTCAGGTTGATGTCCCCAGCGCAGAAAACAGCACGCAGATCGTAGGTTCTGTATCTTGAGGCTGAAACTGACTTTTAGAGAGGTTCTGTTCTGAAATAATGTATCACTTCTTTGGGATGCCACTTGCGTATTTTAATACAGCCACACGAGAAGACTACATGATCTTAATACTACAACACCTTCTGATACAACAAAGTACATGTTCAAACACAATGTTGACGAAAATTTACCTTCACACTTTTTGTGGCACGTGTGTGTGCCTCATGACTACCGGAGTGAATCTTTTAACACTAAACACTGGCAAACACATCCTACAACAGACAACATGTCTGTTATTCTCGACTGCCTAATCCAGAGTGACGAACAGGAACGTAAATAAAATTGGAAACACGTCCAACCACAGACAACGTGTCTGTTCTTCTCGACTGCCAAATCCAGAGTGACGAACAGCCCGAAACACTTCGCGCGCCATACCAGAAAAGGCGTCACCCGAACGCTTCCGAAGTGCTTCGTTTGCAATTTCGTCAGTCTTTTGTTTTCGATTTAAATTGTTTTTAATAATTCTAAAATGACTGATTGATAGTCAGCTGTTGAGAGATATTTATATTAAAAAGTGAAGTCGTTCCAATGAGTAGTTTAACTAATAATAATAACGATAACGGTTTGGCACCCTTGCTCCGAACACAGCAGCCAATCACAGGGCAGTAGCACTATGCAGGCGGTCTTTCTCCCGGGAATGGTACCGCATCAAACATCTGTCACTGGTACCTTACACCACATTTTGTCATTTATATACTTCTTGCATCTCCACTGCTCTGGGAACAGCTTCTTGGAGTCTAATATGATGGCTGACTAAGCCAGAGATATTACACCACTCCGTCCTCGTCCTCAACAGTGCATTGTGAGCAGGAAGCAATAGCTTGTTACTAAGATGCAATATGTTTTTTTTTTTCCTTTATTGAATTTCAATTCCCCCCGAAGGGGGCGGGCTGGCAGCAGCTTAGGACGCCGCTCTGCAGCCTACAGATTTTCTGACAAAGAGCAGGAGAATAAATAATAATAAAAAACAGGCGATAAAATCGGGGACTTAGTGAGTAACAAGGTGAAAAGAAAACGGGGAAATTAAAACAAACAACAGAGGGATGATGAAGCGAATAAAAATACATACGGAGCAGACAGGGAAAACAATAGACAATTAAAAAAACACGGCGACAGTCTGGATTCTGTTCGCAAAGTATATAAAATGCACACCCAGCGACAGCATGGTTTCTGTTCGCAACACAACACTGAATAGTCACTAGAACACAGCACGAAGAAGTCGGCAAAGGTGACACCACAGTCGAGAGCAGGTGTGGGGAAACTGGACAGGAGATGGGAAAACAAAAAGGGGGGGAAAGGAGAGTAAAAGCGAAGGGGGGGGGGAACCGGGAAAGGAGCTGATGGAGGATGAGGACCCATAAGAGGGGTGGGGGGCAGACGCGACAGGGAGGGGGATAGGCAGAGGAGGGGAATACAAAAGGACTGGGGGGAGAAGGGAGGTAGGGAGAGGTGTAGTGGGGAGGAAACAGGACGGAAGGGGGGGGGGGAAGAGGGAGCCCAGGGAAAGGACAGAGGAAAGGAGGGGGAGGGAGGATCAGAGTTGATAGGAAGGATAAATGGAGGGAGAGAGGGCATCATCCGGGAGGGGGAGTTGACGGAAGCCACCTTGGGAAAGGAGATGGAGGGTGTAGAGATGGAGGGTAGGGGGGACACAACGGTGAAGACGTGGCAGGGGGCGAGGATGGGAGAGGAGAGGAGCAACCAGGGGGTGAGGGGGTTCAAGACGGCGGGAGGTGTAGAGGATGCGGATATGTTCGAGGAAGAGGAGCAGATGGGGGAAAGGAATGAGATCATAGAGGATCCGCGTGGGGGACGGGATGCAATATGTTTTCCGTTATGGCATTAATAAGTCACCTGTCTTTGAATGTAAGTGAGTGCATCTTAGTCATTTGAGCTCATCGATGGTGGGGTATCGTTCAGAGATCGCGGTGCCACACCGAAGATGGCAACACATTTTGATACTAAAGATGTCATCGAGGTCTCGTTGCAGTCCTCACCGACGTATGGCAGACTCTTCTGAAGGCCATGATTGCCCTCCCAGAACAGCAGCGCCCTCACACTGGAGGTAAATATAGAGCCGAGCATGGAATCGCTCTGTGTGACCTCAGCTGAAGCAGTCAGCAGCATCGAGTAGGACGCGAGTCGTTAAGTTTCAGATAGACTTGTGCTTTCTCGAATGGCGAACACTGTATTTCAAGAGAAATGATTTTTCTTTTTTTTTTACTTAATGCTGACCGAGCGGTTCTAGGCGCTACAGTCTGGAACCGCGCGACCGCTACGGTCGCAGGTTCGAATCCTGCCTCGGGCATGGGTGTGTGTGATGTCCTTAGGTTAGTTAGGTTTAAGTAGTTCTAAGTTCTAGGGGATTGATGACCTCAGCAGTTAAGTCCCATAGTGCTCATACCCATTTGAACCTTTACTTAATGCATCAGGTGATGCTTGCTTAGTTAATGATAGCTGTAAGTTATAAAGCGCTCATGTGGCAAATAACTTACTCATTTATGTACTAAAATCAAATAATATTTCATCAGTTCTAGTTCCAGTGTGCCATCTCACACTGGCCGGGCGGCGATACTTTCGTCTGGTCGTAGCAGATGGGACGTGATGTCTGGTGCTCGCTTTTACAAAGACGGAGAAATATTTATAAAGAAGCACAGAAGGTGGATTTTATAAAAGCTTTATTCGTTATTTTATGAAAGAAATTTGATATTAAAGGAACAGGTGATTCTGATTTGCCTGTTTGTGAAAATTTACTGCCTTGTTGTTACTTCGAACACATTCTAATCTAAACAGGGCTCTTCAAAAAGGACTTCACAACTTTAAAAATTTATTGAAAGGAGATACAGAACTGGCTTTTGTAGGGAAACTCATCAATTTCTTTCTAAAGATGTTGTATGTGGCTTCTGTTGGTTATCCTGCACATATCCCATCCGAAACTTTCTGGCATATTAATACTGTGTACCGGACAGAGACTCGAACTCGGGATCTTTGCCTTTCGCGGGCAAACTTGCCTGCAAAAGGCAAAGGTTCCGAGTTCGAGTCTCGGTCCGGCACACAGTTTTAATCTGTCAGAAAGTTTCATATCAGCGCACA
This sequence comes from Schistocerca cancellata, assembly GCF_023864275.1. Classification (NCBI taxonomy): domain Eukaryota; kingdom Metazoa; phylum Arthropoda; class Insecta; order Orthoptera; family Acrididae; genus Schistocerca; species Schistocerca cancellata. The sequence goes on from NC_064630.1 coordinate 750,237,570, forward strand.
CTCCGCTGCAGAGTGAAAATCTCATTCAGCATCCCATCCGAAGTCAATTTTTTCCCAAACTCGCTGTAGCACTGCAGGCGTAATTTGCACAGTAGCAGCATAAATTCTTGCTCTAAGTTCAGGTAGAGAAGCAGCCACAGGAGGTACGAACACGATATCCTTGATGAATCCCCATAAAAGAAATAATCGAGTAGTGTCAGGCCTAGGGAACGTGGAGGCCATGCAATTTGCGCGTCACAGCCAAACCATTGATGTGAAAAGCAGTCACTGAGAAAATCCTGGACGTCATCCAGGTAGTGGAGTGGTGCACTATCTTGCCAAACAGTCGTATGTAGGATTTTCAGTTCGCGAGATGCTCCCGGGATCGATTTCATAGGGCTGTTGGAAAAACGTTATCTCACTCGCTCAACGACGTCGTCAGATCTGTTTAGACGACCTGATGATTTCCCATATCTACCGAGCACCCTGTTTCTACAAAACATTTATGCGACCTATAAATTGTTCGCCTACTAGGAAGATATTTAGCGTACTTGGTACTGAAACTACGCTGAACTGTGGTCGCCGACTTCGATTCTTCAAACAGAAATACACAGCTAGCACGCTCCGGTGAAGGCATCCATCTTTAACGCAACTGCCGCTAGCGCTCCTTACGATAAGATTCGGCACTAGCGATCTATGGGAGAAAAAACTTGATGCATTTCCCTACAAATTGACACTGCAGTCACATCAGTAGGTACTATGAATTAATTTATATGAATTTTCAAAGTTGTAAAGTCTTTTTTGAAACACCCTACATTGTTGTCTCTTTTGACTGTCACCAGTTTAGAAAAATCATAGTTCCCATTTGTTTTGAAATACGACTTCTGACGATAGTTGGGAGGACTCCGGATGGAAAATTGTATTACAATTTTGCTCTTTCTTCCTTGTCTTCATATTTCCCTAATAGGACCACCCAGGACGATTGATAGTGACCTTTTTGCGAGCTTTCATTATCTTAACAGATTTATTCGTGCGACCGCTGTGGTAATTTAACGCAGGTCAGGTTCGTGCTGTTTCTCTTACTTGCACAAGCTCGTGGCGTACTCTTTGAAGAATGAAAATCTAGCTGGCCTTTTCAGGTTTTCCCTCACAGCCGCGGGCTCGCAGGCGAAATGCGCCCCGGCCATGCGCGCAGACTAAACACAAAAACAAAGGGTGAGCATGAGAAATACGTAAACGCGCAAACAAACACACACACACACACAATTACCTCTTTTCTGAATTCACACAACCGCGAGATTACTCATCGCCTCCCAGAGTCCCACATATCGACTGTTGATATAACAGTACCCTGTTGGATCGTCAGTGTTCACACAAGACTTGTGTATAAACATACACTAATATCGCAGTCGGATTAGTTCGAAATTTGTTTCCAACACCAGTATAAGAACTTAATAAATGTACCCACATAATAACTTAAGAAATTAATTAGACGTCCAAGACAAGAACACATATATTCAATTTCTTTTTTTTCTTTTTTTAGGTAGTTCTGTTGTCGATTCCTGCTCGCTCTTTCGTCTACAACTCTACACAGGAAACAGTCAGCCTAAGAACACGAAGTATTACAGAACGTACGTGTATTAAATAAGATATCTGATAGCGGATGAGATTTTTGCCATGGGAACATATTAGCGCACTTTTTAACATGCAGTTCACCTCTTACTTCCATAAGCTTTTCCAGCTTTTGCTCATACATACGGAGGGGTGGGAACTAATGATACCAGCTGCACTGGCATATTATGTGGGATGAGCGGCGACTAGTGTTCATGGGTCCCAGACTGGGACCTGAACCCATGATCTGCTGTTTACTAGACAGTTGCGTTAACCACCCAGACACGGTGTTCATAACATATGCGCGGAGTATCTCAGCACACACACACACACACACACCGGCTGACTCACATTCCAACTCAGCACCACCTGTCTGCAGTCCTTGTCCGCATCCTCTGCGCTCGCTAATTTTACGTCCCTGCTCGAGGTCGTACGTAAATGTCCACCAACACTGAAGGTATTGCATACAGTTTCAAACGAGGCGAATCAGTTACATGAATGCGATCCACAGTTTGACGTATTATGAAAATTGAAGGTGGAGGGGGGAAGAAAGGGGAAAAAAAGGGAAGCAACTAGATAGCAGCGGTATCAGGGCTTGATGCGGATCAGCAGCGATGAGTGAAAATGCGTATCAGAGTGGGATCTTCTGCTTACTAGTGTGCTGCATTGACCACTGTACTACCCGAACACATTGTTTATCCCAAATGCACGGACTGTCCCGACATGCTCACTGGCCGACCCTCACTCCCTCCTAATGCCACACATTCGCAGCTCCCATCCTTCATACTCGCTGAATTTAGATTTCCACTGGACATCGAACGTAAATGTACGTCAGCGCCGATGGCTGTGGAATCATTGCCCATCGAGGTGAATTATTTAATAGCACGAATGTGTGGTGTGCATCCTTTCGGAAGTCTCTAAAAGAACAGATACCACACGCGATCTACAACTGGGAATCATTGGCAACAATTGAAACTGCGTGCCAGTCAAGGACCCAAATATGGTGGTATCTTCTGCTTCCTAGGCAGTTGCATTAACCACAACGACACCCGCACACAGCGTTTATCGGAAATTCACGGAGTGTCTCGGAATGCTACCCGGCCGACACACATTCCTATTTACGACCACCTACCCGTTACTACGTGAAGAGTTTGACAGAGCACTGAAAGACCTGAGTCGGAACAAGGCCCCCGGAGTAGACAACATTCCATTGGAACTACTGACGGCCATGGGAGAGCCAGTCCTGTCAAAACTCTACCATCTGGTGAGCAAGATGTATGAAACAAGCGAAATACCCTCAGACTTCAAGAAGAATATATATATTTGACTCCTTGGTATTAACGTTTGTTACATAAATTACGAACGTTGTACTTCTGACTTCCCACGCCAGATGGTGGGTATTATGTTTTTTAAAAAACCTGTGTTACGCCTCTTTTTATGTTATTCATTTATTATTCTTTTTCATTATCTTTTGCTTTTCACATGTTCTGCACTCTAACAACTTATCATCGATCTATTTTATGTTTTATAGTTTATAAAAAACAATACGCCAATGTATTTTAGATATTCCCCTGCGTCTGCTATGTTGTACGTACTTTTTAAATTTGTATTACTACACCATTCACTAAAGTACAAGAGTTATTTAGTGTTAATAATTCGCAAAAACAGTAATACTATGTCTTCACGTGACACATGTCACATAGAGGGCGTGTCAAGCCCCGTCACACCGAGGTCTGCTGAACAAGTGCAGGTAAACAGCGACCTCAGTCTATGTGATTGCCGTAAGGCTAGTGACAACAGTGCATCCTAATTTAAGTTATACAATATAGGTTTGTTTCTAACAAGTGTTATGTTCATATGCAGATGTAATTGTGATTTTCTATGTTGTACTCTCTGATCGTAATGTGAAAAAATTTTTAACTTCTAGCACTGAAGATGGTCACTCAGTGACAGAAAATCGATTTTGCGATAGTAAAAAAATATACGACCAATGCTGTCTCTTTTTTCGAGTATACCTGTTATCTGGTCGTAGTGCACAAGACAACTTGGAGTCACCAATCAAGAATATAATAATTCCAATCCCAAAGAAAGCAGGTGTTGACAGATGTAAAAATTACCGAACAATCAGTTTAATAAGCCACAGCTGCAAAATACTAACACGAATTCTTTACAGACGAATGGAAAAACTAGTAGAAGCTGACCTCGGGGAAGATCAGTTTGGATTCCGTAGAAACACTGGAACACGTGAGGCAATACTGACCTTACGACTTACCTTAGAAGACAGATTAAGGAAAGGCAAACCTACGTTTCTAGCATTTGTAGACTTAGAGAAAGCTTTTGACAATGTTGACTGGAATAATCTCTTTCAAATTCTATAGGTGGGAGGGGTAAAATACAGGGAGCGAAAGGCTATTTACAATTTGTACAGAAACCAGTTATAAGAGTCGAAGGGCATGAAAGGGAATCAGTTGTTGGGAAGGGAGTAAGACAGGCTTGTAGCCTTTCCCCGATGTTATTCAATCTGTATATTGAGCAAGCAGTAAAGGAAACAAAAGAAATATTCGGACTAGGTATTAAAATCCATGCAGAAGAAATAAAAACTTTGAGATTCGCCGACGACGTTGCAATTCATTCAGAGACAGCAAAGGACTTGGAAGAGCAGTTGAATGGAATGGATAGTGTCTTGAAAGGAGGATATAAGATGAACATCAACAAAACGAGGCTAATGGAACGTAGTCGAATTAAGTCGGGTGATGCTGAGGGAATTAGATTAGGAGATGAGACGCTTAAAGTAGTAAAGGAGTTTTGCTATTTGGGGAGCAAAATAACTGATGATGGTCGAAGTAGAGAGGATATAAAATGTAGACTGGCAATGGCAAGGAAAGCGTTTCTGAAGAAGAGAAATTTGTTAATATCGAGTATAGATTTAAGTGTCAGGAAGTCATTTCTGAAAGTATTTGTATGGAGTGTAGCCATGTATGGAAGTGAAACATGGACGATAAATAGTTTGGACAAGAAGAGAATAGAAACTTTCGTAATGTGGTGCTACAGAAGAATGCTGAAGATTAGATGGGTAGATCACATAACTAATGAGGAGGTATTGAATAGGATTGGGGAGAAGAGAAGTTTGTGGCACAAGTTGACCAGAAGAAGGGATCGGTTGGTAGGACATGTTCTGAGGCATCAAGGGATCACCAATTTAGTGTTGGAGATCAGCGTGGAGGGTAAAAATCGTAGAGGGAGACGAAGAGATGAATACACTAAGCAGATTCAGAAGGATGTAGGTTGCAATAGGTACTGGGAGATGAAAAAGCTTGCCCAGCATGGAGAGCTGCATCAAACCAGTCTCAGGACTGGAGACCACAACAACCCGTTACCCTGTACTGACTCCCACTACGTAAGTTCCACGGTACCTGGTGTAGACTGTACGATAGTTCAATGGTTCAGTGCCGCATTGTGTTTAATCTTTGCTTTTGGTTTTATAGTTATTCCTTGTTTTGTCTCGTTTGGATACTGAATGTTATGCAGGTCGCGTAATTCTATGTAATTAATTTACATGTGGAAATAAATCTTTTCACGGGTCAACCACTTGTAACTGGCGCCGACCGACGCGATCACGCATAACAGTACTTCCGCGCCGCCTTCGACGTTCCGCGTCGTGTCAAAACGATTGTTGCTCCAGCACCAACCCTTTTGGTTTTTCACGCAGCGCAAAAATGAAGTCCTCGCCGGTGCGTGCCGAACCAGCCTCAAGCAATGGAGTTATCGGCAGGGTTACGACCAAACCACCGCCTTTTTGCAGCAAAGCCCCTTGCATCGGTTTGCGCAGTTACGGAGCCAGTTCCTCTCAGCGCAGATTACGGCAGATGATAAATATAGTTACGAGGTAGCTGCGTTAACGGAAGATCCTGCCGCTGAGGACCGACGCATTCTGGCTACGCCTCCAGAAACCGATCCACATGCTGCCATGAAGAAACCGTTGATTTTGCGACTGTCCCAGTCTGACGTTAAACGCCTGGAGAAGAGCGGGATTGGGCGTCAGAATTTCGTCGCAGCTGCTTCGTCGGCTACGTACTCTTGCAGGTAATACTGTCAGTGACGAAGTATTATGCAATATATGGCTATACCGACCACCGGCAATTGTGCAGAAGATTCTAACGGTATGTCTGGCAGATCTGAAAGCATTAGCGCAAACAGCTGATCGCATAGCGGAAATGTCGCTCATAACAAGCGTTGCGACCATGGCTGTGTCACAAAATAACACAACCTCAGCGACTTTGTCGTCACTACAGTCTCATCTCAATTAGTTGACACCCAAACCTCCATATCTCAGACACTCAGATCGGTACCAAACTTGTACGTTGATAGAGTATGAACTCTGGTTTAGTTCGTGTTATGTGCTGCCATCTAGTAGGACATGTGTAAACATGTAACACCAGAAGGACAGAGGACAGGAAAGGCATATCTCTGAACGATCGCTTTTTAGGTTTCCCAGGGGTGAGTTGGTAGAGCATGAGGTCGCCGTACCAAAGGTTCTGCGTATAAACCCCACTGATAACTAAATGGCTCTGAGGACTATGGGACTTAACTGCTGAGGTCATCAGTCCCCTAGAACTGGAAATACTTAAACCTAAGTAACCTAAGGACATCACACGCATCCATGCCCGACGCAAGATTCGAATAAATTTCTGAGAATGTACGTTAGGAGCACAGCATTGTATGGTAGTGAATCATGGGTTTCGGGAAAACTGGAACAGAAGGGAATCGAATCGTTTGATGCGTGGTGCTACAGACGAATGCTGAAAATTACCTGGACTAATAAGGTAATCAGGAGGTTCTGTCCGGAATAGGAGAGGAAAGGAATATGTGAAAGGAATATGTGAAAAACACTGTCAAGGAGAAGGGAGTGGGTGATAGGACATATGTTAAGATATCAGGGAATAATTTCCATGGCGCTAAAGGTATGTGTAGGGGGCAATAACTGTAGAGGAAGACAGCTATTGGAATACATCCAGCAAATAATTGCGGACGTAGGTTGCAAGTGCTACTCTCAGATGAAGAGGTTGGCATAGGACAGGAATCCGTGGCGGGCCGCATCAAAGCAGTCAGAAGACTGATGTTTCAAAAGGAGAAGAATAAGGATTATTATTCGAAAACCTCAAGGAATTCAAGGCAGGAGACAAGATAATCTTACATGACGAAAGTGTGAGACAATAACAGTGAAATGAGTTAACATACCCCTGGAGAGGACCTTATCGTGTCGTGAGGACTAGATGATGAAATGTAGTAATCTAGTTAATAAGCCGCGGAGTAGCAGCTAGGTTTCAGGCACCATGTCACGAATTGCGCGGCCCCTCCCGCCGGAGGTTCGAGTCCTCCCACGAGCATAGCTGTGTGTGTTGTCCTTAGTGTAAGTTAGTTTAAGGTAGATTAAGTAGTGCGTAAGCCTAGGGACCGATGACCTAGCAGTTCGGTCCCATAATCCTTACCACAAATTTCCAGTTTTTTCTGGTTAGTAAATACTGTTCCTAATGATATACGCGATCAGATTAAAGGAGTTCACTTAACTTTAGACATATGGAGCTGTGATGAAATCGAGTCCATTGTGGAATATAAAGGAGAAGGAATAGGATAAGTGATGTCTTAAATTTGGTTAAAGAGAGATCTAGGTATAGAAATTCGAAAGATGCCGGCGAGGGAGACACTGTGATCGGTTCTCGGAGACACATCGGCACTTAGTCACTTTGCCTCTATTCGCCTGAACCTGGCAGCAGTAAGAAACAAAAAGGACAGCACAGCATACTGATGAATTAAAAAATGAGTGAATATTACAAAAAAGAGCAGTAGGGGCTGAGAGATCCAGTCTGAAAATTCAAATTCTGTCTTTCGTTAATAACCCCCGAAGCCATTCTACCCAGAGAAGAGAAGTTTAGGCATCTTAGCTTCTGCATCCAGATTAGAAAGTGGAATGGAAAGTGGTGTTACGACCATGTGCGTGTGAAATGTGATCCAGCTCATGGAAAACTCTCAAAATGAAAGTGAAATTGTTTCTAAAACCAGTGTTTTGTCACCCGATGCTCAAGATCACAGATGAAGCTCGATGAAGATGTGATTGCTTGTTCTTCATATTGGTGCATGTATGATTATATGATAAAATAAGAGACAGACCCATATATTTATGTACATATATGTATACACATGAGTAAATGGTACAAGAAAGAACTGTAGAATTGAGATGACTGGGTGTTTGTGTTGTCCTCATCATTTCATCATCATCCAGAAAAGTGGCGAAATTGGACTGAGCAAAGATTGGGTGATTGTACGGGCGCTGATAACCACGCAGTTGAGCGCCCCACAAACCAAACATCATCATCATCATCATCAACTGTAGAATTAGTGTCTAAGATCTGAGGGCGTAATTCCTTTCGGTAAGAGAGATGTAATAACCGAATCATGAAATGGTGCCAGAAAAAAGAGAAAAAATACCAGAGTATGAATATTACCTGTAACCCCCGAAACTTACACTATGTCATCTAAAGTATCCGGAAACCAGGTTGAAAATGACTTAACAGTTCGTGTCGCCCTCCATCGGTGATGCTGGAATTCAGTATTGCGTTGGCCCACTCTCGCAGGCGTACGTTCAATCAGGTGCTGAAAAGTTTCTTGAGGCATGACAGCCCATTCTTCACGGAGTGCTGTACTGAGGAGAGGTATCGACGTCGGTCGGTGAGGCCTAGTACAATGTCAGCTTTCCAAAACATCACAAAGGATATCTGTAGGATTCAGGTCGGGACCCTGAGCAGGCCAGCCCATTACAGGGATGTTATTATCGTGTAACCACTCCGCAACAGCCCGTGCATTATGAACAGGTGCTCGATAGTGTTGAAAGATGCAGTGGCCATCCCTGAATTGCTCTTCAACAGCCGTAAGCAAGAAGGTGCTTAAAACATCAATCTAGGCCTGTGCTGTGATAATGCCACGCACAACAAGCAGGGGTGCAAGCCCCATCCATGAAAAACACGACCACACCATAACACCACCGCCTCCGAATCTTACTGCTGGCACTACACACGCCGGCAGATGACGTTCACCGGGCATCCGCCACACCAGCACCCTGCCATCGGATCGCCAAACTGTGTACCGTGATTGTCACGCCACACAACGTTTTTCCAATGTTAAATCGTCCCATGTTTACGCCCCTTACACCAAGCGATGCGTCGTTTGGCATTTTCCGGCGTGATGTGTGGCTTATGAGCAGCCGCTCTACCATGAAATCCAAATTTTCTCACCTCCCGCCTGACTGTCATAGTACTTGCAGTGGATTCTGATGCAGTTTGGAATTCATGTGTGATGGTCCGGATAGATGTCTGCCTATTACACATTACGACCCTCTTCAATTGTCGGCAGTCTCTGTCAGTCAACAGACGAGATCGGCCTGTACGAATTTGCACTGTACGTATCCCTCTACGTTTCCACTTTACTATCACGTCGGAAACAGTGGACCTAGGGCTGTTTAGGAGTGTGGAAATCTCACGTACAGAGGTATGACACAAATGACACCCAATCACCTGACAACGTTCCAAGTCCGTGAGTTCCTCGTAGCGGCCCAGTCTGCTCTCTCACGATGTCTAATGACTACTGAGGTCGCTGATATGAAGTAACTGGCAGTCGGTGGGAGCACAGGGCCCCTAATATAGAAACGGAAGTTTTCGGGGTGTCCGGATACTTTTAATCACATAGTGTTTGAGGAGCCCACAATGCAAGCTGCTTTCGTCAGGCTATTAAGAAGTCGTATGCATCGAGAAACCGCTGATTCCACGCTCTCTGACGGCGAAATAAAGGTAAAAAGCGACGCAAATACGTCATATCTGTAAGCAAACACCCACAAGCGCTGTACATAGATGCCCTCAAACGCCAAGCAAGGCAGAGTTCGACAGAGATCGAGAGTTTACAATTCCCAGTGAGTGAAGCGACGGATGAATGAGCCTACGGCAGATATGATGTTAGAGAACATTAAACTCAATTAATGTGGCTCACTAAGAAGGATTTGTGAAAACTTGCCTGTAAGGTTATTGATTTCCACTCTGCATTTGTCTTAATGTACCCATGTCTTTGTGTCACTTTCGTTGTGACAAGCAATTGAACCTTAGGGTCCGATTACAGTAATAATATCTGGGACTTCCATGGTTCGAGTTCATAACAGTCTTATAGGTTGATGCAACTGTTTGTTCTGGTAAATGAGTAGAGAATCCAGTTAGTTTCAGCTATGTCTTTATAAACGTGTATCTGTGCTCTTCTGAATGTTTATTGCTAATATGGAAATACACTACAAAGAGCAGACAAGTAAACCAAACCTGATCCTCATTTTCCCATCATCACCATATCTACCGTCTTAGCCTAACATTCTTGTCTTTCTGTTTCCAACTACAGAGACCTAAAATCTCAGCTTGACCCCACTGCCTTTTCACTCCTGCATGCAGCCACTCGTGTACCAAGAAATGGACGACCTTAAATACCACATCATCACTGATCGGTGAGTCAGTTTCTAAAGCTGGGACCCGCATCTGGTTACGCTCTTCTGGTCTGTACGAGTAACTAGACCACTCATAGCATTCTGATCTGTTAACATTTGGGGATCTATTTTTTTTTTGGTCATCAGTCTACCGACTGGTTTGATGCGGCCCGCCACGAATTCCTTTCCTGTGCTAACCTCTTCATCTCAGAGTAGCACTTGCAACTTACGTCCTCAATTATTTGCTTGACGTATTCCAATCTCTGTCTTCCTCAACAGTTTTTGCCCTCTACAGCTCCCTCTAGTACCATGGAAGTCATTCTCTCATGTCTTAGCAGATGTCCTGTCATCCTGTCCCTTCTCCTTATCAGTGTTTTCCACATATTCCTTTCCTCTCTGATTCTGCGTAGAACCTCCTCATTCCTTACCTTATCAGTCCACCTAATTCTCAACATTCGTCTATAGCACCACATCTCAAATGCTTCAATTCTCTTCTGTTCCGGTTTTCCCACAGTCCATGTTTCACTACCATACAATGCTGTACTCCAAACGTACATCCTCAGAAATTTCTTCCCCAAATTAATGCCGGTATTTGATATTAGTAGACTTCTCTTGGCCAGAAATGCCTTTTTTTCCATAGCGAGTCTGCTTTTGATGTCCTCCTTGCTCCGTCCGTCATTGGTTATTTTACTGCCTAGGAAGCAGAATTCCTTAACTTCATTGACTTCGTGACCATCAATCCTGATGTTAAGTTTCTCGCTGTTCTCATTTCTACTACTTCTCATTACCTTCGTCTTTCTCCGATTTACTCTCAAACCATAGTGTGTACTCATTAGACCGTTCATTCCGTTCAGCAGATCATTTAATTCTTCTTCACTTTCACTCAGGATAGCAATGTTATCAGCGAATCGTATCATTGATATCCTTTCACCTTGTCTTTTAATTCCACTCCTGAACCATTCTTTTATTTCCATCATTGCTTCCTCGATGTACAGATTGAAAAGTAGGGGCGAAAGGCTACAGCCTTGTCTTAAACCCTTCTTAATACGAGCACTTCGTTCCTGATCGTAAACTCTTATTATTCCCTCTTGGTTGTTGTATATATTGCATATGACCCGTCTCTCCCTATAGCTTACTCCTACGTTTTTCAGAATCTCGAACAGCTTGCACCATTTTATTGTCGAACGCTTTTTCCAGGTCGACAAATCCTATGAAAGTGTCTTTCTTTAGCCTTGCTTCCATTATTAGCCGCAACGTCAGAATTGCCTCTCTCGTCCCTTTACTTTTCCTAAAGCCAAAATGATCGTCACCTAGCGCATTCTCAATGTTCTTTTCCATTCTTCTGTATATTATTCTTGTAAGCAGCATCGATGCATGAGCTGTTAAGCTGATTGTGCGATAATTCTCGCGCTTCTCAGATCTTGCCGTCTTCGGAATTGTGTGGATGATGCTTTTCCGAAAGTCAGATGGTATATCGCAGGACTCATATATTCTACACACAAACGTGAATAGTCGTTTTGTTGCCACTTCCCCCCATGATTTTAGAAATTCTGATGGAATGTTATCTATCCCTTCTGCCTTAGTTGACCGTAAGTCCTCCTAAGCTCTTTTAAATTCCGATTCTAATACTGGATCCGCTATCTGTTCTAAATCGACTCCTGTTTCTTCTTCTATCACATCAGACAAATCGTCATCCTCATAGAGGCTTTCAATGTATTCTTTCCACTTATCTGCTATCTCCTCTGCATTTAACAGTGGAATTCCCGTTGCACTCTTAATGTTACCACCGTTGCTTTTAATGTCACCAAAGGTTGTTTTGACTTTCCTGTATGCTGAGTCTGTCCTTCCGACAGTCATATCTTTTTCGATGTCTTCACATTTTTCCTGCAGCCATTTCGTCTTAGCTTCCATGCACACCTATTTATTTCATTCCTCAGCGACTTGTATTTCTGTATTCCTGATTTTCCCGGAACATGTTTGTACTTCCTCCATTCATCAATCAACTGAAGTATTTCTTCTGTTACCCATGGTTTCTTCGCAGCTACCTTCTTTGTACCTATGTTTTCCTTCCCAACTTCTGTGATGGCCCTGCTTAGAGATGTCCATTCCTCTTCAACTGTACTGCCTACTGCGCTATTCCTTATTGCTGTATCTATAGCGTTAGAGAACTTCAAACGTATCTCGTCATTCCTTAGTACTTCCTTATCCCACTTCTTTGCGTACTGATTCTTCCTGACTAATGTCTTGAACTTCAGCCTACCCTTCATCACTACTATAGTGGGATCTGAGTCTATATTTGTTCCTGGGTACGTCTTACAATCCAGTATCTGATTTCGGAATCTCTGTCTGACCATGATGTAATCTAATTGAAATCTTCCCGTATCTCGCGGCATTTTCCAAGTATACCTCCTCCTCTTGTGATTCTTGAACAGGGTATTCGCTATTACTAGCTGAAACTTGTTACAGAACTCAATTAGTCTTTCTCCTCTTTCATTCCTTGTCCCAAGCTCATATTCTCCTGTAACCTTTTCTTCTACTGCTTCCCCTACAACTGCATTCCAGTTACCCATGACCATTAGATTTTCGTCCCCCTTCACATACTGCATTACCCTTTCAATATCCTCATACGCTTTCTCTATCTGTTCACCTTCAGCTTGCGACGTCGGCATGTATACCTGAACTATCGTTGTCGGTGTTGGTCTGCTGTCGATTCTGATTAGAACAACCCAGTCACTGAACTGTTCACAGTAACACGCCTTCTGCCCTACCTTCCTATCCATAACGAATCCTACAGCTGTTATATCATTTTCTGCTGCTGTTGATATTACCCGACACTCATCTGACCAGAAATCCTTGTCTTCCTTACACTTCACTCCACTGACCCCTACTATATCTAGATTGAGACTTTGCATTTCCCTTTTCAGATTTTCTAGTTCCCTACCACGTTCAAGCTTCTGACATTCCACGCCCCGACTCGTAGAACGTTATCCTTTCGTTGATTATTCAATCTTTTTCTCATGGTAACCTCCCCCTTGGCATTCCCCTCCCGGAGATCCGAATGGGGGACTATTCCGGAGTCTTTTGCCAATGGAGAGATCATCATGACACTTCTTCAATTACAGGCCACATGTCGTGTGGATACACGTTACGTGTCTTTAATGCAGTGGTTTCAATTGCCTTCTGCATCCTCATGTCGTTGATCTTTGCTGATTCTTCCGCCTTTCGGGGCAATTTCCCACCCCTAGGACAAGAGAGTGCCCTGAACCTCTATCCGCTCCTCCGCCCTCTTTGACAAGGCCGTTGGCAGAATGAGGCTGACTTCTTATGCCGGAAGTCTTCGGCCGCCAATGCTGATTATTTATCAAAATTTAGGCAGTGGCGGGGATCGAACCCGGGACCGAAGACGTTTTTGATTATGAATCAAAGACGCTACCCCTAGACCACGGGTACACTGGGGATCTATAGCTGACCTGAATGACACTGAATGCTCAACAGCGCACGAAAATATTCTTAGAAAATAAATCATATTCTTAAAAAGAGCAGTGTGGGTCATTCGCACAAAGAACTGCGTGTCTCATCATGAGAGTAATTTGCTTCATTAACTATTCAAGATCTAAGAGAGGAACTTTGGTACCGTGAAGAAACGAGATTATTGGTTGGTTGATTGAAGGTGGGGGCATCAGACAGCAAGATCATGGGTTCCATAATCTAAGAAATTAAGTGAGGAACAACATAAACAGCAGAGTACAGTCAAGAGGAAGGGATAAGTTGAACGAAGAGGGAAAATGGACAAAGGGGCAGCAGAAAATGGAATGAACAGGAGGGAGGTGAGTGGAGATGGGGAGAGCAGGGGTGCCCCAGAAACTGTAAGTGTGGTTGGGCACTAGCATCGCCACCAACCCATCCCGACACCTACACCATACCATTATCACGATACAGTGGGACAACATCAGAGGAAGGAGTCACAAGAAATGAGGGAACAAAACTGCACATTACACCGGACAAAATTTAGGGAAAGGGCAGGAAGAGCCTGGTCAGCGTGGAGGCAAGGTCAAGGCCTCCATAACCAATACCTACGCTATCCGAGGGACTCAAATTCCAAAGGAGAATTCAAGGACTTAAACCTGAGAGGATAAACCACTTTCATGAAGAAAACCAAAAACAGACATAACCATGTGTGGGTCATCTACTAACACCTGAGACAAGAAATGTGCGAGGAAATATTTAGTGTGAAAGGTCAAAAGGTGGGGACAGTCCAGCAATATATGTGTCACCATGAAGACAGGACCAAATCTAAAAGGAGGGGGGGGGGGGGGGGGGGGGGGGGGGGAGCGGTGCTCAGTCAGGAGAAACCTAGTGTGACCAATACAAAGAAGGCACAGGATGGTATTTACTCACCAGGAGATGTGGTGGGAGGAACGTCATACGGAGGGAGTCACCATGATTGCTCGAAGTTTATTAGACAGGGGTATAGCCTCCCTAGAGTCTGCCCACGGATCAGCAAAAAGGCATTTCTTGTAAAGCCGCAAATCTGCCCCCAGAAGGGAAAAGGAGAATAGGGCATACGTGACCACCCCGTGAGCCAGACAACCAGCTACTTCGTTTCCCAGGATAGCCACATGGCCAGAAAACCGAAGGAAATCAACTAAACGAGCAGCAGCACTATGATCAGCGAGACGTGTGAGGATGGTAGAGACCAAGGGATGGCGGGGAAAGCTCCGAGAGATAGTGTGAGGACCACTCATTGACTTTGTACATAACAAAATGCTTTTGAGTGAGGAATGTATAGTGAAGCTGAGGACCTGATAGATAGCCATCAATTCTGCAGTAAACATCCCACACATGACAGGCAACAGATTGTGTTCCATGCCAACGGTAGATGTAAAGACATATCCTACATGATAGGAGGATTTAGAGCCACTGGTGCCAAAATTTCCTGAAAGTCCCAGAGGAACAAATGAACAATGGGACACAATTGGAGTGATGGAGGCTTTCCGACCTCAGAAGAGATCTGTCTCAATCCAGGGCCAAGGAACTATCCAAGTAGAGGTGGTCAGGAGAGAAGCGTGGTGAAGAGCAACCAGTAAAGCCACCTGAGGGCGAGATAGTGGGTGTATGATTGATGAAACAGCGAGAAGAGTTGAATATGAGTTGTGAGCAGGGGAAGAGTGGATACAGATGGCATGGAAAACAAGGAGCTGTGACCACTGAATCAAGAGGGGGGAGAGTAGGGTTGGGTGCCAGTGACAAATAGAGGACAGTCAACGGGGCTAAGGTGAAAGGCACCAGCAGCTACACAGATACCATGATGGTGAACCAGGTCCAACAAGAGCAGTGTGGAAGGCGCAGCTGATCTGTAAATTTGGTAACCTTGTTCAGACGAGACAGAACTAACGCTTAATAAAGGAAGAAAAGGGTTGAATTATCTGTGCCCCAAGACGTGTGTGCGAGGAAGCAAAGGACACCGAGTTTACGAAAACAGCCAACTTTCAGATGACAGGATGGGGCAACCATGTAAGCCATAGAGGCTACTGATTGGGAGCTAATCCAGGTACAGAAATCATCCACATTCAGGGCAGGAGTGACCAACAGTCTGTCAGAGGCCACAAGTCCATTAATACTAATGAGAAAACGAAAGACACTTTATACATTGCCCTGTGGAACACCACTCTTCTGACTACGTGGGGAGAAGAGAACACTGCCAACTCAGAATAACTGTTGGGAGGGGTCTCAAAGCCCCCCCCCCCCCCCCCCCCCCCACCATAGACCATAGGACGGCGCCAAACTCCGTCATCAGCTTTACAAAGAAGAAAAATACGGTGGCACTGAGAAAAGGCTTGCCGAACTGCGGTTTCCAATCGAAGCAGATTATCGATAGGAGACCGTCCTTCCTGAAAGCCTCACTTATAACAAGGTTAAAGATCCCGTGATTCAAGGACACAATTGAGGCGATGAGCCACCAACCATTCCAGTAACTTGCAGGGGGCATTGGTCACACTGATTGGCTGGTAACTGTCAAGGCACTATGGATCTTTGCCAAGCCTAAGGACAGAAACCACAATACTGTTTCTGCATTGAGAGCAGAAAAATGCCTTTGAGCCAAATACAGTAAAGCCCTTGAGGAGATATTGTCGTTATGGAGGATATAGGTGTTGAAGCAAGTGGTTATTGATGGAATCAAGGCCAGGAGGTGAATCGTGGGAAGAAGAAAAGGCCAGATGAGGCTCTGATGCAGTATGAGGTTGATTGTAGGATTCTGTCTTACAGGGGGTAAAACTTAAGTGTGAAGCATCAGCCCACTGGGTAGCAGGCTGATTCCAATGTCATTTCAAAAAGGTCACGAGGTGTTCTATGAAAACTGATGTATCTGTACAAAGTCCACCTGGAAGGGCAAGGCCCAGAATGGAGAACTGTAACTGATGAGCCATGGCGGCCTAAAAGGCATGTGGTGTTGGTTTTTAGGTTGGCCCTGGTACTGACAGTTAGCTGGAGGGCAAATGGCTGGCAAGTTATTGATTTTGGGGAACTATTGTTGTCCGGTACAGGTCTCGAGATGGTGCAAGTGGTTAAATTGATCAGAAGCAAGCCTGGGCGGCTCGATTAAGGATTGACAGAGGCGGGTCGTGGGAGGAGCAGTGGATGCCCTACGTAACCTGTTCACTAAGTTCCTGGTGAACTCTGCACGATTGAGTTTTATGGCACCTGCAGATTGGAGGAGTCCTGGAAACCATGGCTCCTTCACATCTGAGTGGAGTTAAATGCTGTTTTCTTTTATTGCCACTTGTTATTGTAAGGCCACATTTGTGTTAATGTGGAATTGGATCCGTCATATTAGCGAACCTCCAAGAAATTGTGGGTACGGTCATTGAGTCAGTGTAACTAATGATAATTTGTTGTTCCAGGCTATGTTCCATGCAAGTGTACAACTATTTTCTATTATAAATTGAACTGAAAGAATAGAGATTGTAACATGGTCTGTTTATTCCTGGTTTCGAAGTATGGTCTCTGTGGAATAAATTGTTAATGTTTGTTATTAATGAATTGATCCTGTTCAAGTTCTTTAAACTATTGTGAGCGCTGTTATTCTTTTGACAAGGGTTTCAGTTTGCAATCATTATGATTGTTGTTAAGCAATAAAGTGTATTCCATGAAACAACAATGACGAAATATGTGGGTCTACCTTCCATGCATTTTTCCTTAAAATTAACCCAACCCTTGTTTTCAGCTGTCAACACTGTCGGGTGTGGAGTGTAGCCTCCACCTGTCATGAAGGGACAGAAGAAACTATAGAGGAGACAAAGCATTCCGAACACAACCACTTGCTTTGTTTGATTAAGTTAGGGGCTTTGGAGTGAAGACATAATGTAATAAGACCACTGTATAATGGGTGCCGTCTAAGATGTTGCAAGGCGCGACGAAGATCACGTATAGTGATGGCAATGGCTCGCTGATGTCAAACGGGGCCTGCGAAGAGGGGAATGTCAGTGCTGGTAGCACAGATTGTCTTACTAGTCAGTTCACAGGCGACTTTGTACAACCTGACAAAGAAGGTGTTTACACGATCAGGGAGGTACATAGAGGCCAATCAGTGCGATGGGAAGCCCTGCAACTAATGTCAGGAGTGAAGAAAGCGAGGAGAAGACAGCAAAGGATCAGTGGAAGAGTAGGTGCTGTATACAGCCTAAAATAAGTAAGGGGGCCTTCATTAAGAAGGCATAAGTCATTGTCTGGAAGAGATTGGGCTGTGGGGAACACTGCATAGCTGAAAAACCACTGCCCCAGAAAGGGTTATGGGCATTAAAATCTCCAAGGAGGAGGAAGCGAGTGGCGATTTACTGAAGGAGTGCACGTTAGTGGGTGGCCCATCAGGAGGCATACAGAGACTGCAGATAGTGACAACAGAGTCCAAAAGGACGTGGGCGGCAACTGTTTCCAATGTGGGATGCAGTGGGACCCAACTACTGACAATATTGAGACTAATATGCAATAACCATCAGAAGCCCTCAAGGGGCTGACCTGGTTCTGACCAAAAGCATGGGGCAAATGATGGACCAGCGAATGAGCATCAGTAAATTAAGATTCCCAGAGGACGACACAAGCTGATGAGGAAAAGACAACTCTGTGAGGTGGCGATAATATGCATTACAGTTCCAGTGCATAATTGCGGAGCAGATATCCAAATTGGTGGTGAATGACCTGGAGTCAATCATCTGTCATCCCCACAAGTAAGAGGTAAACAGGTTATGAGGTGGGGGGGGGGGGAGGGAGATGTGACCTCTGGAGCCACTAGGGTGGGCCTTGTCCTGGGGCTTATGCTTCTCTTTCGTAGGCTGATGAGGGCAGGGCATGGATGGGGAGCAGGTTTCTGCAAGATTCGAAAACTAAAGAGAGTGGGCGACCTTGCATCGCACAGACTGTGTGTCCTGGTGCCAAGTTGTGTAGGCAGGCCTTCAGTCTGAGAGACACTGGGGGGAGGGATCCCAGGAGGGAGCTCAATCAACAGTGGGCTCTGAAGAAGGGGGAGGTGGAGTCGCACCTCGATGGTTGGGCGTGGGAACCGGAGGTGAGAGAGGAGGATAGTAAAATGGGACTGCATAAGAAAGGGGTAAGATCGAGAAAGGATGTAACAGAGGCAAAAGTTGAAGTCATTGAGACAGGGTGAAGTTGGTCGTTTTTCTCACAAGCATCATTGTAAGACAAACAATCAAGGGAGCTACACTCCTATAGCTTCTTTTTTATAAGCTTGGTCACCTAGTGAGTGTGGAGAGTGACGGTTGTGACAATTAACACAAACAGGTGGCAAAACACAGGGACTCCTCTCATGGAGTTGGTGTCCACATTGACTACACTGAGGGTCCGCCATACACCAGTAAGACACATGCTCTAAATGCAAGCACTGAATGCACCTCACGGGTGGCGGGATGCATGGCTTCATCTCACACAGATAACACATAAGCTTGATCTTCTCTGGGAGAATACACCCCTCAAAATCCAAATAAAGACGCCGGTATCAGTGCTTTTGTCCTTGTGACCTTTCTGAACACGCCAAACAAAATGAACGTCCCGTCGTTCAGACTGGCCCAGAGTTTCTCATAAGTTTCAGGGATGAGGTTCCTATGAAAAATCTTGAGCCATATCAAAGACTGGCTAGTTGTAAAGGACACTGGACGTCGCCAAGACGCACGAAGGGCTGCAGATTTGGTGGGAGCCCAAGTGCATCTCACTGAGAGACTCCACCAAACTTGTCTTCGAAAGTTTCCACATATCATAAAGGTTTTGTGTTGGTGAATGTGTTCCTATCCATCTTAGTAGGTAGTGGGGAAAGTGTTTCATCCCAGGCTAGTGAGCATGGTCCTCCTCTGAGGGTGTAACCAGTGAAGGATAGGCCATAGGATTGTAAGAAGCAGCATTCGGGGATCCATTACGAACCAAAGAGATGGCCATAGAAGAACAACGGATTGTTGGAGCTTGGCACGTTCCACGTGACGGAGAAAAAATTTAGATCTGGAGGTCAAGCAACAAAGGGGGACCAAAAACGCCAGGAAGGGTGGATGAAAAAGGCAACTGGGTAAAACCACAAGGAATACAGGAAACTAGGTGGATAGCCAGATCGACATAAGTAAGAACACAGAAAGAGGGAAAGGAGGAGGCACAGGTGCAGGAGTGAGGACATGGAGGCAGGAACACGGGGAAGGAAATTCAACTCTGTGTGTGACATTTACGGACTCACGAATGAACCGGGAGTCTCTTCGGGGGTGAAGAAACAAAATGTCGATTCAGTACTGTAGCACGCTCCAGACATTGCTACCGAAGACACTGCATATATCTCGGAGTGTACATTTCTAGGCATGGAAGATCTATACGATAAATATCTTTCGTTTTCTTAGAGTACAATGTGAAAAACTACTATTGAAGCTACTCTATCATCATTTCATCCATCGGACTTATCACTGAGCGGTTCAATCAACTTTCTGCACCCAAGAAGAAACCTACCTTACAACATGTTTGGAAAAATGTAGGACATGACACTTATATACCAATATCAACTTTTGAAAATGTGTGCCGGCCGCGGTGGTCTAGCGGTTCTAGGCGCTCAGTCCGGAGCCGCGCGACTGCTACGGTCGCAGGTTCGAATTCTGCCTCGGGCATGGATGTGTGTGTTGTTCTTAGGTTAGTTAGGTTTAAGTAGTTCTAAGTTCTAGGGGACTGATGACCATAGATGTTAAGTCCCATAGTGCTCAGAGCCATTTTTTTTTTTTTTTTTGAAAATGTGATTAGTGTGGCGTCTGATGTTGGGCTGCTTGAATGCAGAAACGCTATTGTGTGTGAAACAGTGGCTTTAGTCAGATGTGCATATTGTTGTGTTCCACTTTGCTTTCACGGGTTCACTAATATTCCACACCAGCATTGTGAAGACTGCACAGCTGTGCAACTCTATCAGATCGGTAAAGGAAGTTTGCAGTTGAGAGGGCATCACTATGTGAAGAAAATGGAAATATAGCAAATAAATCACGATACTGATATATCTGTGGTTGTTTCTAATACTATGTAAATATCTTGTTTCTTTGTGACACCAAAGTTCTCCCTTATACGTCAAACTGAAGGTCATTTAAATGGCTGTCGTAATAAGAGGAGCAGTTTTTCTCGGAACGCTTCATACCAACGTTTTTTGGATGAGCGATTTATATTCCACGCACATTTTAGTGTGATCATCAGCATTCTAAGTCAGGCACTTCCCTTGTGAGTGAAGCCTAGTCTGAAAAACAAATGTACACGAAATGAGATCTGTAAGAAGTAATAAAGATTAAAATTTGATGTATCGTAGTTCGTATCTGTACTCTAGATGTTTTTTCAAACAGAAGTCCTCAACAGTCGATGTGTTACGGCTCTGAAGTTCTGTTTGTGAACACAAGCAGCGTGATCTTAGGTTGTCAGTAGCATTGCCGTAGGCGGTATGAAGTGAGTGAGAGACCATGGTGCTGGTTCGCGCTAGTGAACGGTCTGAAAATAACTTTTGGAACACCGATAGAAAAACAAACAGGATGTTGCCTTTGGGAAATATGATTTTGTAAAGATTAATTTGAAAAGTGTGAAGATATTTTGTTGCTGCAATGCTTGACAGCGTATAATTTATCGTGAGTCTGAGAAAAGCATTTTTTTCATTATTTTTCTTTATTTGCTCAGGTTAGCTAGTCTGAGTGCAAGGACGTGATTAAACAAAGTTTTCTGCTCGCATAGCATAGGGTCAGAGTAACAGCTTCACCTCTCCTTCACCTTTCCAGTCACGTATTCCATGGCAGAGTATCGTTTTTCTTTCAATAAGATGTGAGTTTCGTAACTGATAATACGGTTTTTGAGTGCTAGTGTCTTCTAAATTATCCTGTAAATTCCGTTTCTACCATCTTCTCTTCGTGAGAGATTTGTTTCTTAATAGCGTGTCGCACTGTACTTGGCGGAACGGAGTTGCTGAGACCTAATGTATGATGTGGCTAGCATAGTTGCCTTTCTTTGCATTGCTTTTGGGCTGCGTTAAGAGAGACGTAGAAAAACTATGAGAAAAACACAGAGTTTTATACGAGCAATTACAAAAAATTTAGTTAAAAAGTATTTGAAAAATAAATGATATCACTGTTGAGCCATGGGTGGCTCATGTTCTTGCCATCCTTATTTAACATCTTGCTTTTACCGTACGACAGCCTCGTCATTTTAATTTCGATTACTGGTGTCACTGAATTGCTCTCTTGCCTGCACGTGAGCGGCAGCAGCAGCGCGTATCGATAAGTGCACTGTCATACTATCTCTGGGCAACCGTTAGTGTTTCCGGGTCGTCGTGTGTCTGGAAATGAGTTTGAGTTGGAACGCAGCAGAAGTGCAGTCGGGGATGGCTCCCCAGTGAGGTCCGCACAGCCAGGACCAGTGGGGACGACCGGTGGTTGGTCGTTCGGTCGGTCGTCTCATCGACGACGTGTATTCGGGTCGGTTCCTTCCTGGGCAGACATGTCGGTTGCGTTCCCTCTGCATGGCTGGCTCCGAGCCAGCATCTCCGGGACGTCGTCCGTCAGAAGGAAGTTAGTGAGTGGGAGACGCACCAGCAGTCCAGTCGGTCGGTTGGCGTGGAGAAGCAAGCAAGCCTACGTCGCGCGGAGTGGGGCCTTCATCCGAATTTTACTAGAGATGTTTTAAAACAAGGCCTTCTGCCTTTTTGATTGAAACTCTTTCTACGCCTTTTTTTGTCATCAATCTACTGACTGGTTTGATGCGGCCCGCCACGAGTTCTTTTCCTGTGCTAACCTCTTCATCTCAGAGTAGCACTTGCAACCTACGTCCTCAATTATATGCTTGACGTATTCCAATCTCTGTCTTCCTCTACAGTTTTTGCCCTCTACAGCTCCCTCTTGTACCATGGAAGTCATTCCCTCATGTCTTAGCAGATGTCCTATCATCCTGTCCCTTCTCCTTATCAGTGTCTTCCACATATTCCTTTCGTCTCCGATTCTGCGTAGAACCTCCTCATTCCCTACCTTATCAGTCCACCTAATTTTCAACATTCGTCTATAGCACCACATCTCAAATGCTTCGATTCTCTTCTGTTCCGGTTTTCCCACAGTCCACATTTCACTACCATACAATGTTGTACTCCAGACGTACTTCCTCAGAAATTTCTTCCTCAAATTAAGGCCGGTATTTGATATTAGTAGACTTATCTTGGCCAGAAATGCCTTTTTTGCCATAGCGAGTCTGCTTTTGATGTCCTCCTTGCTCCGTCCGTCATTGGTTATTTTACTGCCTAGGTAACAGAATTCCTTAACTTCATTGACTTCGTGACCATCAATCCTGATGTTAAGTTTCTCGCTGTTCTCATTTCTGCTACTTCTCATTACCTTCGTCTTTCTCCGATTTACTCTCAAACCATACTGTGTACTCATTAGCCTGTTCATTCCGTTCAGCAGATCATTTAATTCTTCTTCACTTTCACTCAGGATAGCAATGTCATCAGCGAATCGTATCATTGATATCCTTTCACCTTGTATTTTAATTCCAATCCTGAACCTTTCTTTTATTTCCATCATTGCTTCCTCGATGTACAGATTGAAGAGTAGGGGCGAAAGGCTACAGCCTTGTCTTACACCCTTCTTAATACGAGCACTTCGTTCTTGATCGTCCAGTCTTATTATTCCCTCTTGGTTGTTGTACATATTGTATATGACCCGTCTCTCCCTATAGCTTACCCCTACTTTTTTTCAGAATCTCGAACAGCTTGCACCATATTATATTCTCGAACGCTTTTTCCAGGTCGACAAATCCTATGAAAGTGTCTTGATTTTTCTTTAGCCTTGCTTCCTTTATTAGCCGTAACGTCAGAATTGCCTCTCTCGTCCCTTTACTTTTCCTAAAGCCAAACTGATCGTCACCTAGCGCATTCTCAATTTTCTTTTTCATTCTTCTGTATATTATTCTTGTAAGCAGTTTCGATGCATGAGCTGTTAACCTGATTGTGCGATAAATCTCCGTCTAGGCCTTAAGCCGTTAAACATATTTTCTTGATATGCGGTCTTCAGCCGAGTTTTAATATCTCTTAAATTAACATCCTTGTCTTGTCCTTAAGGCATGAGAATGTTATGCTTTTGAATGGGGCCTTCAGCCCAATTTGCATGAAATGTATTAAGATGTGGCCTTCTGCCTTTTGATTGAAACTCCTCTTATTGCTTAATATGCGACCTCCAGCCTAGTTCCATTAAAATTACATTGCTAAGGCCTCCAGCCGATTAGATCGGCGATTTAGAAAATATTCTTGGATGAAACCTCCAGAAGAACCTTATATTTCAATTTTGCTTAACCCTTGTGTCTTGGATTTTGAATGTGGCCTTCAGCCGATCTAAAGTTAATCAAAGGAGTTCGATTAAAGTTTTGAGTGTTTTGCATCTTTGTTGTAATATTGTGCGCTGATAAATAAAGTTTGTATGGTGAGTGCAACTGACAGAAACTCATTTTTGCCACTTTCCACCACCTAATCCGCTCTGTCCTGCTAGCCCAGGCATTTCATTTGCGCTAGTAACTGTTTATCTGCGGTCTTCAACTGTTTCGTATATACAGATGTTCTCTCTCTCCCTAGCGCACGATCTCTATGTGGCGGTCTTGAGAAGCGTTATTACGTGTAGTGCTTATGTAAAGTGATTTACTGAGCTGATCTCAGACAGTTAATAAGCTAAAGTGTGTGCCGAGTTTTGTTTGCAGAAGTGGTAAACCTAAGTGAAGTAGTCCCAGTTTTCATAATTACAGCTTTTTCTGCAGCAGAGAGAAAACAGCATCACTGGAGCGCTGCAGTCCACCGCCATTACGTGGCACATTTAATATTTACGTTATTGTTTAACAAGATCGTCACTATCAGCGCAGATTATTTAATGATTATTCTTCTGGCAAAGCTGGAGACTTGGACCACGCAGTTTAATGACGAATTTGCCAGTCATTTCAAGGTATTGTGTGAAATTAGGCACTGGCCTGTACTACGTCCAAGGACGACTTTCATTTCAAAATGTAAATTTATATTTGACAATACGTTGAAAAGCAAAGTGGCAGCAACGCATATTATTTTCACGAATAATTCTCAAACAACTTTTGGTTGTGTTTTAAAGTCTTTGTAAGATGTTGATCGTAAGTGGCTCAGAATTTTCATAGCGTTGTTAGATTGTTTTTACTGTTTCATCAATTTTACAACATTAGGCCATATATAGAAAATTTCGCTCAAATAGTAATAACAGTATTTAATTGAAATAATAATAAAAAAAACTGAAATATTAACCTATTTTCGAAGATCTTATGAAATATAATTTGAGTATGCGCACATTAAAAAAGTAAGTCACAAAACATAATAGGGGCAGTTTAAAATCAGTCAGGACACAGTAAAATCGTTCACACTCAAGCTTCGCATTTCCAAATTATCATCACGTTCCCTTCAGTAAATATTTTTTCAGGTCTCGTTTTTTCGAGATTTATTCATTCAATATTCAATTTGTAATATATAGGATTCTTCTTCCATTAGTTTTGCGTGTTAGAACTGTATGACAAGTACTGTGACGTCATGCGTTGTAGCACTCTTCACTGGACTGAACAATACAGATTTTCACAGGATAACTTATTTAGTATACAGTTCTACGTTTTCTAGTTATTTTTGGCGAAAATTAATTGGAATACAGTTTCAGATGGATTTGGCGACACTTTTTATCAAATAGCGCTTACTTGAGCACACCACTTGTATTATTCTGGTTCACGTTCACAGACACACATGAAATGTAAAGTGTAGGAAACCAGTTCTCATAAACAAAAAATAAATAAGTAAATAAAACGGTTACACATTTCAAAATACGTACTGTATCTGTAGCGAAGGCTCAAAAGGAAGGTAGTTAATATAAATCGGCTTTACAGTATTTAGTGAATTTGTTAACTGGGAATAGGTTGACCAAACTGAAAGACATGTGAGCCACGACCTTGTGAGTGTCAAATACACATTACAGCTTAATAAAACCTAGCGGCAATAAATACAACGGAAAGATGCAATATCTCGATAATGATATGTTTAATTTTGAATAAAATTTGCAAATCAACTTTTCTTGATAGATTGCAAGCGTTTGTAGCATATTATTGCACAAGCTATATTACAGACTCCGAAATGAATGCACAACAGATTGTAACGTCACAGCTACGCTTTCCGCGCGGACGACCAACCAAGCGGTTGTCTCCGAATCTGAAAACTAACGGCGGCTGCTAGAAACCATCACTTCTCGCCTCACCAAAAGCGTCTGCAAGGGGGCCATGAGGGGTTACCCACCCTCTCCCAGAATCTGGGTACAGACTTTTTATTCATTGGCGAATTTTCCAACATTTATAACAATGATTATCAGTGACTCTACTGAACTGCTGGTTTAACAATGCTGAGCCCGAGGGGACGTAGTGTAACTCCATGTCCTTCATTATTATGGTTGTCACGTTGACCACGGGGGACTATGCCGATTGCTAGCTACACTACACTTAGACTACACAGAAACACACATATATAGGGTGTTCAAAAAAGGTGTCGGATACATTGAGAGGTGGTAGTACCCATCGAAAGAAGAAACATAAGTCCAATAAACATTGGTCCGGGAACGCATACTTGCCGAGATAAATACTTGTTTATAGGCACGGCTGCACGACACTTGGTTGCGGATATTAACACAGTCGTTGCATTGGCGCTCCGTCAAATAGGGTATTATGATGGCCTACTCACAGTAATCTACCTACCATTATGTGGTCTGCAGTCATTTGTGCGGGTCGAGTGGCGTTGTA
Source organism: Schistocerca cancellata (assembly GCF_023864275.1). Classification (NCBI taxonomy): domain Eukaryota; kingdom Metazoa; phylum Arthropoda; class Insecta; order Orthoptera; family Acrididae; genus Schistocerca; species Schistocerca cancellata. The sequence goes on from NC_064630.1 coordinate 750,263,995, forward strand.
AGCTACGTTAGTTATCGTGGTATATTGAGAGGCACCCACATGCCTTGCTCATACTGTGGCATCAAGCAGTCAGGCCTGCAAGATGAGTGGTCTGCCAAGCGAGTGGATTCATTCTTATTTATCGAGTAACATGAACTCTCGTACTCACAATTAAGTTACAAATTATCCTCCTGTATGAATAATACGCAACGGAAACGCACATCTGACTATCAGTGATTTACAGAACTCAGACTGTTCACTACGCACTGGCAACACCGCATTTTCTTTATGTCTTTTATTTAACGGCTTTTATCAACACGTGGCCACCGCACTGAATATGAATGGCGCACACATTATAAATTTGGGACATCATGACAACATACAATTCGAAGGAAAAGTCCACCAATCTTTTTCTTTTCACTATCTTATTTATTCCGATAAATTCTATAACCTAAACACACAAATTCTATAACCTACAACAATAACACATGAGAAATTCCGCCCAGTGGGCATGGCTTTACAATGGAGAATCTCTATATTATGGTCTCGTAATTATTTTAAGGCTACAGTGCACTTTCTGGATAGGATGGTGGATCTTTTATTATTTCTCACACTTCGACTCTCACAATCATCATCAGGAAACTTTCCTCCAGACCGAGCGGTACAGAAGGAACAAGCATAACCCACTAATCTTTTGAAACTACCTCGCTACTCCCCCCTGCAAACCACACATACTCAAATTACATGACATACACCACACTACAATATGAAATACAAGACAGTGAATAGTCACAACATTATCACTTTCCGCTTTCCCACTTCAATTAATATTTATCCCAGTTTCACACGACACTGCCCCACTTGGTAATTCTACTTTCCTACTATGAACTCTGGAGATATATGCACGTCTTCCTGTGCAATGCAAGCCATGTGGCGTTGCTGGATAGACGGCCGACTCACCTTGCTTCTCTCTCAGAGTTTGAATCTAGTGTCACACGGAATCATATCACGCAAAGTATTATTAAGAACATATTCATCACACACGCGAGTCCTCAACTGATACCATGGACGAGTACTCTTCTTTACCCTTTGTCTCATACACAGTTTGAGACTCACACAGTACTCACCACGTGGAAGTACTCGTCTCTAATTTCAAGTCCTGCACACGCCATTTCTTAAATATTTCAACTTATGGTACACACGCTATTTCTTAAATATTTCAACTTATTGTACACACGCTAGTAATTCAGCTTAACTTAGCACATGGAAGTATTTCAACTTATCGCTACACGTGGTTTCATTGTGACCGTTGGTCACTTCCGAAGATTACTACAATCCCATTAATATTACCTGCCTGACATTTAATTCTCCCCACAAAAGTTCCTGAAATAGAGAAATTATTATTTCAAACTACTCTTAAATATTCCACATGCATACCACGTCTCCACTCTTTCATCATTACGGAGCACTACTAAAACAGGTCTTAACAGCACAAGATCCAGGGGCAGAGTGCCGAAATATGGCCGTTCTCCAGGTCCTTTCGCACCTATCTCGAGGTGGGGGAAGACCATGCTACCGTATTGGTCAGCCACATTTCAGGCGCTCAAAGCTCAGGTAAATTAAATCTCTTTGGTCCCACCAAAGGTGGCCAAAAGATCGACTAAAAGATGATCATATATTCACATTTACTATCTGCGGTTAGCAGACGACCATACATTCATTCATTTCAAAAGATCTCACCAAACTGGATGTAGGGATTTATTCTGTGGGAGGGCACATATGATAAATTAAATAAATAAATTGTCATTCTTTCCTACACTGGTATCCGGCTTCGCTGTATTAATTGAAATTGAGTTATTTTACAAAAAAAATGTGTTGTTCTGACAAAAACAATGAAGTATGTTGTACCTATTTTCTATGTCGGGCGGTACTGTACCCTTTCAATATGTGCGCCTTATTGTACAGTACTTTCAGTCCTGGTTACAGATTATAGTGTTTCATCTTATGCTTACTGTTATTGCGTTGTTTTTACGTACAAATGGATGGAATAGGTTTACATTTTCATTTTCTTTCTTACACCAGTTGTTAGCAATGGAACTCTATTTCTCGACAAGTGAAACTGCTGATATGACATTCTGCTACGACTTAGAAAATAGACGTAGCCTGCTGGCCCGTGCCCTCTACGCTGAAAAATATCCACAGAGTAGAGCGCACTCTAACAAGCTGTTCGGCAGATTTTCCAGCGTGTGAGGATCCAGATGCCCCTGCTCCTCTACAGACTGACCGTGGAAGACCCCGCTCAGTCCACACGCCTGACATAGAGGAGCGTGTGCCACATTCGGCGGAAGAAATCCGTTACCAGTGTGCGACGATTAGCAGCAGCAGAAAGCGAGTCTCACTCTATTATCTGGGGGGGGGGGGGTTCATGAACAATTTCTGTACCCGTATCATCTACAGCACGTTCAGGCCATAAGGCCACAGGTTTATCATGGCAGATCGCGGTTCTGCCAACGACTGTTACAGAAGTGTGTCGCAGATCCACTATTTACATCCAAGATTTTATTTACCTTTGAGGTACCGTTCACAATGGATGGTGTTGGGAATTTCTATAACCAGCATGTATGGGCAGATGTAAATTCCGGCCGGCCGAAGTGGCCGTGCGGTTCTCGGCGCTGCAGTCTGTAACCGCGAGACCGCTACGGTCGCCGGTTCGAATCCTGCCTCGGGCATGGATGTGTGTGATGTCCTTAAGTTAGTTAGGTTTAACTAATTCTAAGTTCTAGGGGACTAATGACCTCAAAAGTTGAGTCCCATAGTGCTCAGAGCCATTTGAACCATTTTTAGTAAATTCCGAAGCGATCCAGGAAAGAGGGCATCAACAACGATTCTCAATCAACGTATGGGCAGGCGTACATGTCGATACATTAATAGGGCCATACGTGCTACCACAAAGGTTAACTGGGGTTCATTAACTCGGCTTTCTCATTAATGTGTTGCCTACCTTGCTGGAGGCTGTGCCGTTGCAGCAACGAATACAAACATGGTTCACTCATGATGGAACACCAGCACACTTTCGGCAGAATGTGGACGTATCTGACTCAGACACAGAACCTTTGGCTTGGTCAGAGATATTGGGGGGAGGGAGGGGGGGGGGGAAGGATGAAGGAGGGAGGGGGGAAGATGGCAGTGGGAACCACACCTTCGCCTTCTCGTTCCCATAGACTTTTTGTTATGGGAACATTTGAAGAAATTGGTCTATGCCAAATCAACGATGTGAGGACACTGAAAGGTCGCGTCGTCAATTCGTGCCAGCAAGGACTGCGACAACGGAGTATAGTTCAAACGGGGGCATCATTCCTTACGCCGGAAGGCAGAGGTTTGCATTGTCGTGAACGGATGTCCCATTGAACACCTCCTGTAAACATGTGTTTGTCGCAGAAAGTATGCTTTACCATATCCATGTTTACTGGACGTAGAAAATATGCATTTCGGGACCCATTATTGGACTTACTTTTCGTGTTTCGATAAGCTATACCAGCTCTCAAAGCATTCCAAACGTTTTTATAACATCCTGTATTCACATAAATATGAGAACAAAAACAGTGGGCACAATTAAATGCATTAACAGATAGTATTTCAAAAATAACGCTTGAAGAATACCCAAGGACACTACAGACATGCTTATATGCAACGTAACAATGATCTCCAGAGGTAGGACAGCGACACCCACACTGACAGCGATTACAGTGACACTGCAGGACAACAGGAAGAGGAGAAAATAAAAATTAAATAAGACACCTAGAATTATGAATGGGATACAACTTGCCAAAATGTACTGCCAAATTTTACGTATCAGTCAAGTAATAGTTAAGGATAGTAAATACTAGAGTAAATATAGTGTAAGATACTGGAAATCTAGCGAATCAAGCACCCAATGTTGAACATAGAAGAGTACCAATTGCTAACGCGTAGGATCTGTAATACCATTCCCGAAGAAAGCATTCCGAGGTTACATGACTGAACATTAAAAACATAAAGCATAGAAAAAATTAAGTAAATACGTTACCGTGATCAGATGTGATGTTTCGTAACTAAGGCAAGTGTTATAAATCGCACCGAAATTCAACAAGTGTTTTTAAAGTTTATTTCTTATTTCTACACTTAGTGGACCACTAAAATTGTATATTCTCTTAGTTCTTTTTATTCTTGTCCAACGTGATTTATAAAGGGTGTCTCAAACCTTTTGTGGTAGGTGATATTGTGTCCACAGCCGATTACATGGAGACAGGAGCCTATAGTTGGAAATGTATATTTCTTGTTTTATGGACGTATATAGCGGCACCGTCTGAGAACAACGTAGCTCATAGTAACTCTTCATAGCGACCGTCATTCCACATCTACGTCTTCGTGATTACTATTCACAATTAAGTGCCTGGCAGACGGATCAATGAATCACCTGAAGCTGTCACTCTACCGTTATACTCTCGAACGGCGCTTGGGGAAACGAGCACTTAAATTTTTCCATGCGAGCTCTGATTTCTCTTATTTTGTCGTGATGATCATTTCTCCTTATGTAGGTGAGTGCCATCCCAAAGTTTCCGCAATCGGAGCAGAAAAACTGGTGATTGAAATTTCATGAGAAGATCCCGTCGCAACGAGAAACGCCTTTGTTTTAATGATTGCCACTCCAATTCATGTATAATATCCCTCCTATTTCGCGCTAATAGAAAACTTTTTCGATGTCATCCGTCAGTCCCACCTGATGCGGATCCCTCACCTCACAGCAATACTCCGTGCCAGGGCGGACAAGCGAGGTGTAAGCAGTCTCTTTAGTAGACCTGTTGTACGTTCTAAGTGTTCTGCCAATGGATAGCAGTCTTTGATTTGCTCTACCTACAATATTATCTATGTGATCGTTCCAATTTAGGTTATTTGTAACTGTAATCCCAAAGTGTTTCGTTGAATTTACAGTCCTCAGATTTGTGCGACTTATCGCGTAATCCAAATGTAGCGGATTTCTTTTAGTACTCACGTGAATAACTTCACCCTGTTCTTTATCCAGGGTCAACTGCCACTTTTCGCACCCTACAGATATCTTATCTAAATCATTTTGCTATTGGTTTTGGTCATCTGATGACTTTACAAGACGGTAAATGACAGCATCATCTGCAAAGAATCAGCTACTCAGATTGTCTCCTATGTCGTTACTATAGATCATGAACAATAGACGGCCTATAACATTTCCTTGGGGATCGCCGGATATTAACTGAATTTTACTCGTTGATTTTCCGTCTAGTACTACAAACTGCGACCTTTCTGACAGGAAATCACGAATCAAGTCGCCCAACTGGGGCGATATTCCACAGGCACTTGGTTTGGTTAGAAGACGCTTGTGAGGAACCTTGTCGAAAGCCTTCTGGAAATCTAAATTTCACATCCCCTGTCGATAGCACCAATTACTTCATGAGTTTAAACAGCTAGTTGTGTTTCACGAGAATAATGTTTCCTGAATCCGTGCTAACTAAGTGTCAATAGTGTGGTGTCACCGCCAGACACCACACTTGCTAGGAGGTAGCCTTTAAATCGGCCGCGGTCCGTTAGTATACGTCGGACCCGCGTGTCGCCACTATCAGTGATTGCAGACCGAGCCCCGCCCCACGGCAGGTCTAGAGAGACTTCTTAGCACTCGCCCCAGTCGTACAACCGACTTTGCTAGCGATGGTTCACTGACAAAATACGCTCTCATTTGCCGAGACGATAGTTAGCATAGCCTTCAGCTACGTCATTGGCTACGACCTAGCAAGGCGCCATTACCAGTTACTATTGATATTATGAATAATGTACCGTGTAGAGCAACGTTCACCATTAATGGATTAAAGTTAAGTATTCCACCAGTTACGTCCGTTTTTTCCAAATTCTAATTTCCTTGTCCTGTTCCAGACCTCACGCCAGCGTGTGTGAGCTAAAACGCGTGCCTTTCGGCTTCCTCTAATAATCATGGTGTTGGCCCTCCTGCCAACCCACAACAAATAGATCGTTTCCTTCGAGATAATTTATATTGTTCGAACACAGTATTTCTTCCCAAACGCTACTGAAAATCGAAGTCAGTGAAATAGGCCCTTTTTTGGGTATTGGTGTAACAACGCATGTGCTGCATATAGCCTTGAATACTGAGCCCCGTACAGTCCGCGAAAGGATGTGGTTCTAGCACGACGATGCACCAACCAACTTCGATGTTAATGTCCGCTAGCACCTGTACAACACGTTCTCTCACCGCTGGCTTGGAAGGGGAGGTCCTGTCCCATGGCCAGAGTAATCGTCGGATCTCACCAATCTGGCCTTTTGAATCTGGGATTTTGTCAAGGTGCTCGTGTACGAAACACCGACCTGCTTGGTAAGGTCCAAACTGCCTGTCTCCTGTCGCGACAGACACCAAAGCCCATGTAGACAGTGCAGGAGAAGTCCATGCGCCGTTGCATGGGTGCATTGCACTGGCGGTCGTCATTTTGAACAATTGCTATGAGCTTAGACCTCTACATGAGCATCAGCTACGTTGTTGTAACGTGATGTATCCTGTGTACGTCCAAAACACAATAAATAAACTTTTCCGGCCATTGGCTCCAATATCAATATAATAGGTTGTGGACCTATTCCCAGCTGTTTCTGTCTCACCCAAAAGATTTGAGATTCCCTGTATATTGTGGATATTTAATTTTGATATCACCCAAAAGTTAATAGAACATATTAATTTTTTGTGACTATTTCCTCCCTGTTGTGGTCTTTACACCGAAGATTGGTTTCATGCTGCTCTATGCTGTGCAAGTCTCCTTATCACTGAATAGCTACTGTAACTTACTTCCCTCTGAATGTGCTTACTGTATTCAGCTCTTAGTCCCCCTATTAAGATTTTTACCGCCCCCCCCCCTCCCCACCAAATATCCCACCAGTACTAAATTCGTAATTCCTTGTTGTCTCAGAATGGGTCCTATCAACCGACCCCTCCTTCTAGTCACATTCTGTCACAAATTTCTTTTCCCACCTATTCTACTCAATAACTCCACGTTAGTTACGTGATCTACCCATTGACTCTTCAGCATTCTTCTGTAGCAACACATCTCAAAACCTTCTATTTTCTTCTTGTCTAAACTGTCTATTGTCCATGTTTCACTTCCATAAATAGTTACAATCCGTACAAATACTTAAATCTATAATCGATATTAACAACTTTCTCTTCTTCAGAAACACTTTTATTTTCATTGCCAGTCTACATTACATATCTTCCCTACTTCGGCCATCATAGTTATTTTTGTGCCCAAATAGGAATCTTCGCCTACTACCTTACGTCTCTCGTATCCTAATGGAATTTCATCTGCATCACCTGGCTTAGTCCGACTACATCCCATTATCCTTGCTTTACTTTTGTTGCCGTTGATCTTGTTCCTTTCAATTGCTCATCCGAGTCTTTTGCTGTCGCTGACGGAATTCGAATTGGCAAAGCTCAGATTTTTTACTTATCCTTCCTGAACTTTAATTCCTTCTCCAAATTTCTCTTTTGCTTCCTTCCCTGCTTGCTCAGTGTACAGACCGAATAACATCGGCCGCGGCCTACAGTGCTATCTCACTCCCTTCCGAGCCAATGCTTGCCTTTCATGCCTCTCGACTCTTATAACTGCTGTCTAGTTTCTGTACAAATTGTAAGTAGTCTTTCGTTCTATGTATTTTATCGCTGCTACCTACAGAATTTCAAAGAAATTATTCCAGTCAACATTACCAGAAACTTTCTGTTACTCCGCAGAAACTACAATCGATGGTTGGTCTCTCCTTAACCTATCTTCTAAGATAAGTTTTATGGTCAGTGTTGCCTGGCATGTTCAAATATATCCGTGGAACCGAAACTGAGTTCCACTGAGGTCTTCTACCAGTTTTTCCAATCTTCTGCAAAATATTTCGCAGCCACGACATGTTAAAATGATAGTTCGATATGGTTCATCGGGTTTCTTGTCCGGCCCCGGTAGCTGAGTGGTCAGCGTGACGGAATATCAATCCTAAGGTCCCGGGTTCGATTCCCGGCTGGGTCGGAGATTTTCTCCACTCAGGGACTGGGTGTTGTGTTGTCCTAATCATCATCATTTCATCCCCATCGACGCGCAGGTCGCCGAAGTGGCGTCAACTTGAAAGACCTGCACCAGGCGAACGGTCTATCCGACGGGAGGCCCTAGCCACACGACATTTCATTTCATTATCTGGTTTCTTTAGAGTTATTACGTTCTTCTTTAAGTCTGAGGGTATTTAACCTGTCACACACATCTTGCACAACAGATGTAAAAGTTTTGTCATGGGTGGCATTCCCATGGCTATCAATATTTCTGACGGAATGTCGTCTAGTCCAAGGGCCTTATTTACACTTAGGTCTTTTTTAAGCGCTCTTTCAAATTCTTCTTATTTCCCACCTCATCTTCGTCTACGTCCTCCTCCATTTCAATCATACCGCCTGTAATTTTCTGCCTGTATTTCGTAATTGGTTGGTTACTCTGGACGTAATCAAATTGTGATGTAATATCTGGTTGTTGAATAAAAAGAAAGGTAACATTTTACTCACATTAAAACATCAAAAGATTACGTGCATTGCTCAAATATACACACAGTTCAGGTGTCAAAGTAATCTAGCTTAGGATTAGTAAATGGATAATTACCAATCATTTTAGACACAACTAATTTTTAGGGCTTGGTAAATAACATGTTCATAAACTGTCCGAATAAGATATATAAAAATGGCAGCTTTTAGATTTTTGTCTCCTCTTGGGCAAATTTCTGCGGACGGTCGTCCTTCTCCCACGGTACTCAGTGCTCGAAAATCGCAACGCGTGGTGCAGTCACCATCTGACGTAGGCAGTACCTCTTGCTCTCTGCAGGACAAAGACAATGGGCAAAACCTCGTTTTTCCGGATGTAAAGGGGAGACATAGCCGTGCAGCGAAAGTTTGTTAGTGCGTAGCGCATACGTTTTGATACTACTGTGCGAATATCTCTGGTTAGGGCGCGCAGGAGGCAGTGCGAACCGCACCGAGGGAAACTAGAGCCACAAAGACAAAGGAGCGAGGTGGCCTTTGGGAGGTGGTGGGGGGAATGAACCGCAGTCTGAAGCGGCGGCCAGCGCGGAGCTTCTGCTGCCGCTGCTGCGACTTTGGGCTCCCGCGGGGACCCGGCCCAATATGCGCGCTCGTTTATCTTCTTTAAACTTGCTTTAACTAGGGACGTGTGTGATCCCATTTCCCGCGGCTGCAATCTTGTCTTTGTTATTTCGCCGGCGCCGCTCGCCGCTGCCCGCTCGCCTTTGCCGCCGGCCGGCCGCTGATCCGGCGGGCTTCTGGACCGTCTCTCGCCTCGCTCCATCGTCAATCCCACACCCGCCCCAGCCGACACGCCCTTGTTTCCTTTTTGTTCTTTCTTCTTTATCTTTCAGCCGCTGAAAAAAGGAAGTTGTGTCACCAGCCATCCGTCTTTTGTCGTCGCGCCTGCCACAAGCGGAGAATACTGATGCGGGAATTTCGAGTTGCTGTTCACATAAAGCCGAGAAATCTGAAACAAGGCACTGATTCTGGCTTACTTACTGTACTATGTCACCGCAGTAAAGCGGCGCCCAAAACATTTTGACATATGGGTCACGCAAGTAAGGTCATGCCAGTTGCGTTAGCTATGTCTTTGCAAACGCTTTTCTACTTGTTACCAGAGATGACAACAACATCAGCTACTTAATACTCGTATGTTTCAAAACGCCACTCATAGAAACGGGGTTTTTCAGGGGCTCATACCTGGGGTTCTATTGATGATAGAAAGGTAAGGTCAAGTCTTTTGGGTATCATCCCTTCGGCTAGGGACCATTTGTACCGGGTGTATCATAATTAATGGCGTAAACGCATACAGTTGAAAGTGCACGATACTAGAAGCAAAAAAGGTCTCGGTAAACATAGGTTCGAAAATGCATACCTTAAGAGCCACGAGCAATTTTTCACTTCGATACTGTGAAATAGTATGTTATTCAATCTCTATATTGAGCAAGCAGTAAAGGAAACAAAAGAAAACTTCGGATTAGGAATTAAAATCCATGGAGAAAAAATAAAAACTTTGACGTTCGCCGATGACACTGTCATTCTGTCATAGACAGCAAAGGACCTGGAAGACCAGCTGAACGGAATGGACAGTGTCTTGAAAGAAGGATATAAGATGAACATCAACGGAAGCAAAACGAGGATAATGGAATGTAGTCGAACTAAATCGGGTGAAGCTGCGGGAACTAGATTAGGGAACGAGACGCTTAAAGCAGAAAAGGAATTTTGCTATTTGGGGAGCAAAATAACTGAGGATGGTCGAAGTAGAGAAGATATAAAAATGTAGACTGGCAATAGCAAGGAAAGCGTTTCTGAAGAAGAGAATTTTGTTAACATCGAGTATAGATTTAAGTGTCAGGAAGTCGTTTCTGAAAGTATTTGTATAGAATGTAGCCATGTATGGAAGTGAAACGTGGACGATAAATAGTTTGGACAAGAAGAGAATAGAAGCTTTCGAAATGTGGTGCTACAAAAGAATGCTGAAGATTAGATGGGTAGATCACATAAGAGAGAAGAGAAATTTGTGGCACAACTTGACTAGAAGAAGGGACGGTTGGTAGGGCATATTCTGAGGCATCAAGGGATCACCGATTTAGAATTGGAGGGCAGCGTGGAGGGTAAAAATCGTAGAAGGAGACCAAGAGATGAATACACTAAACAGATTCAGAAGGATGTAGGATGCGGTAGGTACTACGAGATGAAGAAGCTTGCACAGGGTAGAGTAGCATGGAGAGCTGCATCAAACCAGTCTCTGGACTGAAGACCACAACAACAATACTGTGAAGCAAATCTGTTCCACTGAAGCTCTTTGCTTTCCATATTTTTAGAAGTAGTATTATAGACAAAAACAAGAAAAAATTTCCAGTAAACATTTGCTCTAAAATCCATACCTTAAAAGTTAAGAGCAATAGTTCATTAGAAGAGTTGTGTTTCCAAGTAGCGAAGATGAACACGTGTTCAGAGGTCTTTAAGTATTCATTTTAGAGGACATGTTTACTGGACATTTTTTCTTGTTTTGGTATACGTTACCACTTCCCAAAATACGGAAAGAAAATAGTTTGCAGTAGAAGAGATTTGCTTCACAGTATCGAGGATGAAAAATTGCTCATAGCTGTGAAGGTATGCATTTTCGATCCTATGTTTACTGAGACCTTCTAGATCCTATTATCATGTACTTTCAACTCTTTGCGTTTACACCATTAGTTATGGTACACCCCGTATACCTGACAGAAGTTTCGTCTTACTGTGACGATCCACAGTACAGAATCAAAGTTTGATTATTACATGCTTCTTCTAGCTTAAACAAATGGACCAAATCAGTTGGTTCTTTTTGCACCAGATTTCGTCTACGGTGCACCTTAAGGGACTTATGAAGGCACCATTTAATTCATGGGCGGTTCACAAGAAAACCCTAAAAACATGATTTTTGGGTACCAAAATCGAGCCACGGATCCCAAGACGGCTATGCACGGCAAATGGCTGACATTTTTACCATATATTCCTACCCTACCTCGAACATTCCTGAAAATTTTCTTGTTATCTCGATCCGTTTCCGAGATACAGTGGTTCACTGTTACCCTATTTGTACACGAAAAATTCGCAAAAGTCCATTGTGAGTCGCAAAAGTAAATCATAAAGTCTTGTAGCACGGAGAAATATAATGCAAAATGCGTCCTTTAGCATAAGAAGGGTTGCTGTAGTACTGAAGCATATGCAAAATTTGAGTGCACGTAAAATTCGGTGTGAGGTGTAAAATTATGTATTTTTGCATTATTTCAATTTCACATAAGTAAACTACCAAATTTTACTAACACACAATTTTTTTTCATATGAGTGGCATGCTCTACCGTAACATGGAAGAGAAGAGATCTAGAGGAGAAAAGGGTGCTACGAGAACACAAAAAAAGACAATATGCTCCTGTTTAACACAAGACTCTCCTGAAAATTCATTTTATCTTCCTCAGCATGTTCAAAAATTTTCCCTAAAATTTTGACCAGCCAACGTATTTGAGCTTTTATGCTTTTATTTTCACGATCGAGATTACAATCTGATTAATGTAATTAATTTCTTTTCTACGGCATTCCTTTCTTCATTACCTTTCTTCCTTGTTACCACTTTGACATCAAGTCGACAAGAAAGTGGTAAGTTTTGTAAGCTTTATTCTAATATGTGAACAAGGATCGAAATGCTCATTAGAAACCGAGCTTTTAAATGAATTTTGTCTGTAACATTTTTTTTTTTTAAGAATATCATGGACACCTCTGATTGTTAGGTTGACTTAAAATTCAGCATCTGTGTTTGTATTTCCGTATATAGTGCATAACAGCACCCGTTGAACATTTGTTCAGATACAGCAACAGAGTGTGCCGTGCTAGGATCCTATGCAGTTGCCTCATGTGTTTCACGAAATGGTCAAATTTTGAACGCTGCTGTATCTTGCCGCTGTGGCTTGTTCCAAGTTTCTCAATTATGCCTTTAACTAGCTCTGCGAAAATCAAACGTCTTTTTATAAATTATTAGCCTGGGCCACAGTGTAAGTAGATCTCACAAAAAAGGAATCTCGGGACTGCGGAATTGGCACAGAGAACACAGCTTCCGATAGTGACCACCAACACACCAAGTATTTGTAGGCTTTTTATTTCTTGAGAATTATGTTAGATTGAGGCGGAAATTTCACAGAGACAGCAGATCAAAGCGGGGTGAAGGGCACCATTAACGTAACGCGGGTTGTAAACGATGATGCCGATACTAGATAGGATAGCGTTCGGCGAAGGCTGTTGCGTGTACTGGATGGGGTGAGGGGACGCCCGTCGCGAGATGACACAACGCGCACTGCAGGCAACGCCATCGTTGGTAATAAACCTGTGGACACTATGGAAAGCTACAGGTATTTATGGCTCTATGCTCTCAATAGAACACGGCATGCAAGTGTGAGTCTGCAACTTTCTCGCACCAAAAGTACCTGTAGCTGGTCCCTCATATACATAAAACAGATAGAAATCTTAGGAGGTTCGTAGGAAACAACATGCTGTAACACAATAATGCGCTCCTTTGAGGCACCGACAAGACAGAGCCAAAACAAATTCTTCATTTAGCTGCAGGTCTCTGGTAGCTAGAATGCGGGAATTCCTCTGGTCTACCTGGTATCGTAGGAGTTTTGGAAAATTACCGAGAAGAGGGAGGACGTTCCAGGAGAATGAACACTTGACACTGCACGGATGCTGGTGAGAGGCTACCTTTGGGCTCTCGATGAATGGACAGACGTTACGAGGGAAGACAGGGAGAGCTAAGTGGCAATTCGTCTACTGCTAGCGAGAGAATCACTTCGAATTCTGCTCACAGTCATTTCACTTTGCAGCCCAGACTCGAGCATGATGTGAAGTTTCCGTTAGGTAGCTTTTCAGGATTTCACAGTCATCGTCCGACACATTAACTGCCGACAGCAGTACTGGCGGGCAACACAGCGACGTTGTTAAAAAATAATAGTAAGATCTGCTTCGGCGTTTGTAGGTCGCTATGTATTCAGTAACCGTTAGAGTTTTAATAAGTAGGAGGAAGTCGTCCGTCTGGCATGAATAATTTTACGAATTCAAACATTGGCAGTCACTGTCGTCGGATCGCGGAAACGGATCAGTGTGCCAAAATTGTAGAAACCTACCTGTCGGCTCCTTCTCTTGAATCTCCACCAACCTAGTCACTTGTATCTGTTTCATGTTCTTGTTGTAATTCGACCGTGAATAAGACGTTATTAAACATGTTAATATTACACTTCAGTGCAACTACTGCATTCGTTTCGTATGAGGATTTATAATAGTAGAACTTAAGAGAACTATTTCATTACAAACGTATCTTACCTTGTCATAAAATTAAATAAGTTTCACTACTCCATCATACTTCTGAAGACTGCACGGGTGTAATTTAGCGTTAGTAAAAATGCTTGCACAACAAATGATAGTTTATAGTCTTCATTCGGCATCTACAGTACATACCGACACAGGTAAATACCTAAAGGCATAGGCGGTGGGGTAGTACAATGGGTTTACGAAATAAGAACTGATGTCTACCTTGTTGTGTATTTTACTTGTAGATTCGCACAAAACATTCGTGTATGCAGCGTTTGAAGCTTTCATACTATTTATATATTCAGTAACAATTAAATTCATTAGGACTGCTTCTTCAGTAAATTACTATACAGCTTTCGATCATTTGCGCATGCTTTTGTTTAATGGCAGAATGGAACGTTTATTACATGCTCGCTTTGTACAGCCTGCTAGTTAATACCCTTCGTCACGGAAAACCAAAATTTAAGAAGTGTAGGGCCAGCGATACGGAAGGAGAGAACGACAGCAGCGCTCTTTGCGGCCTGGCAGTGAACTACGAATACAAGTACATCTGGAACGAAAATTCGTGATTTTAATTCGAATATATACTGGGTTGTATTTATGGTCTATTAGCAGTGCATGACTGAAAACTGAAAAGATTTTGTTACCTTGCAAAAAAATATATTTGAGAAACCTAAATTGAAAACTACGATTCACTTATCATAGCTGGTGGTTCGGAGTCATGTAAAATTTTGTACCTGACGCCGTGGTGGCCTTTGATAGTAAAATCATTTATTTGTACAAAACGGTATTGCAGTTACGACTGTGTGGCCATTATCAAGTGGAACTAATTCCGAATGAGCACTGGTCAACACCTCAAAATCATCTGACGTGATCTGACACAGAAGATGGTTTCATTGCACTGTGTTCCAGTTGGCGACATCTTTTGTGCACTGTACTCCACGTTGTGAATATATCCGTCGTAGTTTGCTTATTTTTCCTCGTATCCGTAATATTGGATAGAGCATATGATTTCATATTCATATTTGTTTCGTGCAAAATTAAACGTAGTTTCGTGACGTGGTGCTCTGTGAAGTTCTGCACACATCCTGCTTACGAATCCGCGTGAGAACAGATCGATTTAAGTGCAGTGTACCAACATTGTTGTATTCCACTTCACTTTGGCTCGCATATGTTTTTCGTATTTCATGTTTTTCGCATTTCATGGAGAAGTTGATTTGAGAGAAATTGTATTTAATTTTATTACATCTAGTCACGGAAAGATTATGTATTGCTACTTCTAACGATGTTGCTTTTTGTCACTGACTATGTTTTGCAGTCTTAATAACTTCAATGCACTACAATCATCCGACCTTAATGAAAATTTTAAAGTAGATAACACGCACTCCCGTACTTACTTCATCGGATGTACTGCTAAAATATGTACGACGAGAGCTTACTAAATGCTGTAGTATTCTGTAGGATGGAGGTACCTTCACTCTATACCACACAATCCCATGTACAAATATGCAGCGTAGAATATTTCTGTTGCACAAAAGTACCTGGCAGAATAATTACATACTCTTTCAGTAATACCACAGAGCATACTGAGTTGCTGGCAGCAACATCATTCAAACCAGGAATATATATTCTTTCCCTGAGAAGATGTAATAAACGTGAACACCAATTCTGTGGAAAACTGCTGTCTTGTAGTTTTCCACTAATTGCAAGGAATTTCAAAAGCCGGATGCCAACTAAAATAAAATAGAATACGAGCAATATACTTATAACGCATTTAAATCGAGCAGTTCTCAAGCGGACCAGTTAGCAGGAAAAAATATTCATGAGACCACAGAAGAATATGCGATAGAAACAGCTTCTGTTTTATATGAAACAAAAACAAATATGGAATTATTTACTCCACCCAGTACAACAGATAATAGCGAAAGTAGAATATGAGCGACATGTTCACAATGAAATCCAAATAGTGCAGTAGAAGTAGCTTCTGTGTACTACCAAAACAAGTATGCAAGTATGGATGCCTCTAAACCACCCAATAAGAAACTGAGGTGATGGATTAATAAACATGCGGGCCTCCATGTGACCCCAGCAGTGAACCAACTTCCTGTAGATAGTTCCTGT
Source organism: Schistocerca cancellata (assembly GCF_023864275.1). Lineage (NCBI taxonomy): Eukaryota > Metazoa > Arthropoda > Insecta > Orthoptera > Acrididae > Schistocerca > Schistocerca cancellata. Next base: position 750,280,046 of record NC_064630.1, read on the forward strand.
AAAAGTTTCATCTCCCTGCGCTACGTCTTCAACTATGGAAAGGTAAACACAAGAAAGTAGGCAGAGGTATACATTCTATCTTATCGGCGGCTTACCGTTATCTGAGGTCGACATTAATCGCTTAACAACTTTGCAAGTGTAATTCCTATCTACTATGCAAAGTGAGTTGTAAATATTTGGTTATTCGAGAAGGATCGATACTACGTCGGGCGCTGAGGTGTATCGGGAAAACTCGAACCTGTTCAAACAGGAGTATCGTTTGGCCAGGCCTTGCATTATATCGCTGTTTTCTTGTGATCGGCAACAGTGAAACGTCCACTGTTCAAGAAAAGTAACCAACTGATACAGTAAGCTCCCTATTACCCGACCTAATGATGCCTGCGCACGGATACCGAAAACACGGATACGCCATATTTCTACACTGCTATTTACTGTATTTACAAAACGTAGAAGATGTTAATTTTGAAAGCAACTTGTCAGAAACTAACTAATTTAGAAAACTGCATGTGAAACTCTGTGTTTGGTATCAGTTGCTTTTAGCTGACTTATGGGAAATTATCATTTAAACTTTTACTCACGTTTTTCATGACAGTGCTTCTAATTTTCCGAAGAATGAGAACTTCAGTATGGTCAGATAAATACGTCGCTGTATGCTCTAACAACAGACAGAAATATTTCAGTGCCTCGGTGTGCGTGGAACCTATTCCACAATCGCGCCGGCTTCGCTCACTTCCGCCACCAAACACTCTCTGGTTTGCTGTAGATGTTCCGATGCAGATGCATCGCTGTTTATCCGCTGACCTGTATCTTCCTCATCTAAGTCTCAAAAATCAGTAGCTCATTTTCTGAACGATACTGATCTTTCTAACAAAAGGCGTCAGTTTTATTTATTTATTTTCAGAAGTCGTCTACCTAAGAGCGTGCCTGGATACAGGCCCCAATACAGTAGGGCAGTGACAACACACAGATGTTACGAATGGCAGAAAAGTTTTCATCTTACACGTGATTTGGTTCACAAGTGGTTTGTGTTGAACGTAGCAAGTATATTTCCTACACATTATTCCCATCACACTCAGAAATTCTTTGAAGATAATTGTATTCAGAGCCAGTGCAAGGATATACTGATTCAGTACGGAAGTTACTAAACACGGCTACTAGTGCATGTTACTTCTCATTTGCTGTTGCCTTGATTTATTTGACTTGCTTTGAGGTACAAACCCCAAAATAAGGCAACCATTACAGTCTAAAAACACTTATACAGTGATTTTCTCAAAACTTTTTCTGTTAACTTCCTGACTTTTCACACTAAATGTCGTGCTTTTGAAGAAATACGGGTTGTCCTCTACAGTAATCGCTGGAGTCAGCTACAGCGGTGGAAGAAGCCAATGGCGCGTGAGAAAATTTCCGCGAGTGATAAACACAATGCTTTCCAGCAAGTCCCAAAATAAGAACAGCACTGAAAGAAACTACACTATGTGCTCAAAAGTACCCGGATACCTGGTTGAAAATGACTTACAAGATCGTGGCACCCTGATGCTGGGGTTCAATATGGCCCACTATTAGTCTTGATGACAGCTTTCACTCTCGCAGGCATACGTTCAATCAAGTGCTGGAAGGTTTCTTGGAGAATGGCAGCTCATTCTTCACGGAGTGTTGCATTGAGGAGAGTTATCTATGTCGGTCGGTCAGGCCAGGCACGAAGTCGGCTTTCCGAAACATTCCAAAGGTCTTCTATATGATTCAGGTCAGGACTCTGTGCAGGCCAGTCCATTACAGGGATGTCGTGTAGCTACTCCGCCATAGGCCGTGCAGTATGAACAGGTGCTCGATCATGTTAAAAGATGCAATCGTCATCTCCGAATTGACATTCAACAGTGCGAAGCAAGAAGGCGCTCAAAATATCAATGTAGGCCTGTGCTGAGATAGTGCCACGCAAAACAAGAAGGGGTGCAAGCCCCCTCCAACAAAAACACGACCACACTATAACACTACCGCCTCAGAATTTTACTGTTGGCACTACACCGCTCGCATATGAAGTTAAGCAGGCAGTCGCCATACCCACACTTTGCCATCGGATCGCCACATTCGGTACCGTGATTTGTCTGTGCACACAACGTTTTTACACTGTTCAGTCGTCCAATATTTAGCTCCTTACACGAAGCGAGGCGTCGTTTGGCATTTACCGGCGTGATGTGGGGCTTATGAGCAGCTGCTAGACCATCAAATCCAAGATTTCTCACCTCGCGCCTAACTGTCATAGTACTTGCAGTGGATCCTGATGCAGATTGGAATTCCTGTGTGATGGTCTGCACAGATGTCTGCCTATAACACGTTACCACCCTCTTGAACAGTCTGTCGGCAGGCTCTGCCAGTCAACAGACGAGGTCTACCTGTACGCTTTTGTGCTGTACGTGTCCCTTCACGTTTCCACTTCACTATCACATCAGAAACAGTAGACCTAGGGATGTTAGGAGTGTGGAATCTCGCGTACAGGCGTATAGACAAGTGACACCCAATCACCTGACCACGTTCGAAGACCGTGAGTTCCGCGTGGCGAACCATTCTGCTCTCTCACGATGTGTAATGACTACTGAGGTCGCTGATATGGAGTACCTGGCAGTAGGTGGCAGCACAATGCACTAATATGAAAAACTTTTGTTTTTGGGGATGTCCGGATACTTTTTATCACATAGTGTAGGCTTTTAAGGGAAACAGCTGAAACATAACAGAAATCTACAGTACCTAGGTGTCGCTCTAGACAGGACGCTCAGCTTAAAAGAGCACTTGCTGAGAACTGCCGCTAAGATGAAGATCGCAAGCAATATCTTGCAGGAACTCTGTTATAGTTCATGGGTTCCATCAACTGAAAGAACTTCTGATCTTGGACTGGTATCTCCTGTGGCATAATACCGTGCTACTGTCTGAATCAACAGCAAATACTTTATAGTTGTCGACAAGCATCTCAACCAGATTATGTACATCACTACAGGAACAAAGAGGAACCCTCTGCCTCTCTGTTTGCCTATTCTCATTTTTGAGACAAGAATCTGCTCTCAAGCGAAAGATCTCAAAAATAGCTGGTACGCCTTATCTCCCTGTACATGAGGACATTCTTGCGTTCAATGGAAGCTCCCTTCATTCACGAAGCAACAACAACAGATCGATGGGCAGAAACACGACAAAACAACGTTACACGAGAACAGTTTAAGATGCCCTGCACCTCTTCCAGGCCTCCAGCTTTTGAAGAGCATCACTATATTTGTTCTGCCCTCAGTGGAGAAAGGACAAATAGTGGATGTGCTGACTCATTGTACAAATGAGGATTAATAACGACGCCCAGCTGTGACTGTGGTGCAGGACGACAAACTATTCAACATACCATACGTGCTCTCACAAAGGATCATTTCCTGGAAATCCGAAAGATTTCCTGGTAGCAGCAAACACATCAGCTGAATGTATTCAGCAGCATGAAATATGTATGTGAGTTCCTATTCATTTTATAAACACAGTAAATTTAATTAATCTATGACTATGAATGTTTCTGTGGGTGCATATGTACCGTTAAAGAGAGAAACTTTTTCTTATGTGGTGTTATAACAACTTTATGTTAAAGAAAATAAATGTCTCGGAACACGCCACACCAGTACAGCATTAGCAATATCTCAACCAGCTCAGAGTACAATTAGTTCTGACGATGTATTTTTTTTATTTTCTATTTGCAAAGGGTCATTAAAAGACATTAATGTAAACCTTCTCTGCCGTCATGCAAACCTTTAATTCAGCCCTTCAGTCACCTATATCTTGGCCTGTCTGGGAAGACTAAACCATTCAAGAGGCTTTCCCATCTCCCTGAACAATTTCTCGGAAATCTTAGGTCTACTGGCGAGTAATTTAAAAGTCTGTTTCCTCAACATCTTATAATCTATCTTAAAGAAATATTCATAAAGCATTAGTTTTTTTCTAAAAAAAAATACTATTTTTTCGTTTCCTTCGAACTGCTCGTCCAATCCGCGTAATCAATATTCCTACTCTCCACTCACAATTTTGGACCCATTACCTTCCGGAGGATCTTTATCCAGATTTACAGGCATTTCCTTAGTCCTGACAATGTTATTCGAAGGCACTTACCAGCCTACAGAGACTCAGTTTCTGACACCGTAACTTAGGTCGCCTTGAGCTGGTTTTTCTCTTGTACAGCGTGTCTCAAAACCGTTTGGGTCAAATTGATACACGTGATTGTGCCTCCATAATTGATTACCTTGAAATAGGAAACAAACGGTCAGAAACGCTTATTTGTAGTATTTTGCACATACACACCATAACAACAACGTAGTACATAGTAACTGATCAAAGTGGCAACCGCCAGTCCTAATGCCTGCATGGCAACAGCACATGAAGTTCTGCACCACTCTCTCAAAAATCTTCGCCGTCTGTTGTACCAGGAGACATGCAGCTTAGACTCTTGGAAACAGGTCTTCATCAGTTTCTTTCGGGGTTTCTGACACCACCGCCTTGAAGTAATTCCAGTGGAAAATCTCCAGAGATGTGAGATCCGGCGATCACGCTAGCCGTGGGACAGGAACTCCACTTCCAATCGAAAGATGAGGGTACATGTTGTTCAGGTCGTTCGCTGACTTTAACATCGAAGTGAGCTGGTGCACTGTCGTCGTGAAATTACACCCTTTCGCAGACAATAAGGGGTACAGTCCCCAAGAACTGTGGGAGCATGTGTCGCAGGAACAGCAGGTAACGGGAACCAGTCGAAAGGGAAGACAGCAAATAAGGTCCTATTAGGTGATCTTAGACAATTCCCGCCCATCTGTTGACAGAGAATTGTCGCTGGTGGCCAACGACGCAGGTGGCGTGGGGAATGTCCTCACTCCAGACATAGCTGTTCAGGCTGTTCAAAATACCATTACGGGTGAATGAGGTCTGATCCGTGAACAGTAGAAACTGATCACCTCTTCCACTGTACAGCAGATGTCCGGGATCTTTGCAAGACTGCTGCAGAACTGCATGGGTCGTCCTGCATACACTGAGACTGGCGGTCCTCGCTTTGAAAAATTTCTATGAGCTACGTTGTGGTTATGCGGTGTACGCTGTGTGTGCCCACAAGACAATAAATATGCGTTTTTGACCCGTGGTTCCTCTCTCAGTATAACTGATTGGGGACCCACCGTCACCTGTTTCGATTTTACCCAAAAGCTTGTGTATGTGGATGTCACCCGAGTAACATAGCCATGAGGAAGAAATCAAGTTTTGTAAAGCTTTCAAAGTGAGGTGTTAGTGATGAAATTGTGAAGTGAACACGCAAAAGAACTACCACAAATAAAGCAAGACCAGACAAGACCGGACAGACCTCATATACTGACTGACAAGGACTGTCGAGCATGAAGTCAGGGGAAGGAATCCCTCGTAAGGACCAAAGTGATACCAACCGTCCAGCTACCACAACGACCGTGCAGAAGAAGTTAAAAGGAATGTGGTACAGTGGTCGAGCAGCTCCTAATAAACTAGACGTACCTTCAGAATCAAATTTTCACTCTGCAGCGGAGTGTACGCTGTTGTGGAACTTCCAGGCAGATTAAAACTGTGTGCCGAACCGAGACTCGAAATTGGGACCATTGCTTTCCGCAGGAGAGCGTCTGTGAAGCTTGGAAGGTAGGAGACGAGGTACTAAAGGAACTGAAGCTGTGAGGACGGGTCGCTTGGGTAGCTCAGGTGGTAGACCACTTGCCCGCGGAAGGCAAACTTCCCGAATCAGAGTCTAGGTCTGGCACACAGTTTTAATCTGACAGGAAGTTTCATAGACATATCTTGCATCTTGCAGCAGTGCTGGGCGACGTTTAACTAGGTGTACAGAGAGACGTCAATGGACAGTGGATGACTGGAAGCGAGTGATTACGAGGGATGAATCACGCTGTACCCTGAGGCAATCCGACCTGCCAAGTGCATGGAGAACTGTTGCCATCATGTGTAGCGCCAACTGTGAAATGCGGAAGGGGTGATGTTAAGGTGAGGGGTCATTTTTCATTGTTACGGTGTGGTGAAAGGATATGTGAAAGGGTATAAGCACTTTATACAGAATTGTGTACTGCGTACAGTAGAGGAACAGTTCGGAAGTGTTTGTAACAGCGTGAGAACACACCTCGTCACATACTAGCATCGGTGAGGCAATGGTTTGCGGACAAAAACATTTGTGAAATGGACTGAAATACTTGAAGTCACATCCTGAACCACATGACTTACGTCACCAAACTGTGTAATTCACAGGTGGGCCTCTTAGTCAAGTGGTAAAGTGTGTGACTGGAAAAGATTCTGTCACCTGACAATGTAATATAGTCGAGATAACTCGATCAAAACATAACATTCTCGTAAAAAAATGGTTCAAATGGCTCTGAGAACTATGGGACTTAGAAGTACTTAAATCTAACTAACCTAAGGACATCACACACATCCATGCCCGAGGGAGGATTCGAACCTGCGACCGTAGCGGTCACGCGGTTCCAAACTGAAGCGCCTGAACCGCTTTTTTTCTTTTTTTCTTTTTTTTCTTTTCTCTCTCTCTCTCTCTCTCTCTCTCTCTCTCTTTTCTTTAGGCGGTTGAAACTCAGACACCGCCGGGGGAGGAGGGGTGGGTGCCCTCTGATCCAGGCACCGCCTCCCCCCCAAAACTCAGTGGAGGTCTAACAAAGACCGCTCGAAGATAGTTAGCAAATAATCTTCGGTAACGTGGCGTGTTTTCGAGAGCTGCATGGGCTGTTCGTAAATAGGTCCAGAAGTCGAGGTGGGATTTAGGTCCCTCATGAAAGAGATAAGCGACCGCCCACCCTTTGACCCACGTAATAGCATGACATTTGGCGGCGGGAAAATGTCGGTCCTCCGGGTATAGAAACATTCGAGGTTCGATTGTGTCTGGTGGCACCCGGAGATAGCAGGCAATGATTTGCTGCACGAAGCGCCATACATCTTGTGCTGAGGCGCATGTCAGACGGTGTTCATCAGTGTCCAGTTGCTGGCAAAGGAGACAAAGAGGGGATTCTGACAAGGCAATGTTGTGCAGGCGCTGCTTCGTGGCAAATTTCCTGTTGACTATGTGATACCACAGTGCCCGGACGTTCGTAGGGAGGAAGGGCTGGTGGACGGTAGTCCACACTATGGGCCACTGGATGGAGGGATGTTTGGTCTCCATCACATTCCGGGGAACACAGCGCAGCAACAGGCTGTAAAAATCCTTAGTCCTAGGTGGGCGTGTATCTGGGAGACTGGTATGTATGTAAATGTAGTCGACGAAAAAGGTCGAAATATGGGACAAATACGGCACCATATGGCCGACAGACACAGGTGGTGAGGTGGAAGTAGGTAGTAGGACCTCAAGCAAGCTGCGTGTTAGAGATGTACCCTGGCCCATCCACTGTTTTCTCATGGTACTCATGTACAAGGCTGCAGCTCGCATACGGACATTGACGAGCCCGACGCCACCATACCGTGAGGGCAGGGTAAGTGCCTCATAATGGCCTTTAAACGTTGAACCAGCCGTGAGATAATAGCCAAAAGCCGCCTGAAGGTTGCGCCCAATTGCAGTTGGCAGAGGGACAACTTGCGCTATGTGAACCAATTTTGATGCCACATAAAGATTAATAAACTCAACCCGTTGAAGTGTGTCCTGGCGGCGCAAGAGGTTCTGGCGGACGTCGTTGTGGATGACGTGTAACAGGCGACGGAAATTCGTTGCCGCTGTGCGTGTGACCGTGGGGGTAAAGGTAATGCCCAGGTACCGGAAAGTCAGCACAAGCGGCAGGGTGCCACTTCACCCTCCTGGAGGCCTCGTCCAATGTGCATTGCAGAAGATTTGGCGACATTCATGGCACTGCCAGCGGCAGCCCCATAACGGGTAATCAATTCGAGGACTTCCCGAATCTCAGAGCCGGAGCGAATGACGAGGAGGAGGTCATCAGCATATACCCGACAACGAAAAGTGTGTTGGCGTAGGGTGAGGCCAGAGAGCTTGGTCGTCAAGCCACTAATAAGGGGCTCAATGGCAATGGCATACAGGAGGGTAGAGAGGGGGCACCCCTGCCGTATCGAACGGCAGATAGGTACCGGCCTTGCTAAACGTCCATCGACTTGGACACCTGAACTGGCACTGTCGTAAAGACGCCGGATGTCGTCGAGAAACGGAGGGGGGATGCCCATTCGGGCTGCCACCGAAAACAGGAAACGATGACGCACTTTATCGAAGGCGCTGTCGAAGTCTATAGCGATGACCGCTGTCCGGAGTCTGCAGGCCGCCGCCGCCGCCGTTCCAACTGGTTGTCCGGGGTTGGCGGTTGAGCATCCAGATCTCGGAGAATCGCATAATAGAAGTCAACAGTGGTGCGATGCCAGTCAGCCATGTCCTTTCCGTATCTCATCAGTGTCCTCCGGATCGCCGGCTTGGCGCAGTCCAACCACCATGTCAATGTCGAGTGGTAGCGGGGAAGGCGTCGTTCGCAGGCTGTCCACGTTTGTGACTTGTTGGCGACACGCCAGGTCATGCAAGTGTGAGGTATTGAGTTTCCATGACGTACGGCTGCGCCATACTGATTGCGGCGGAAGGAGGACCGTACAGATGTAAGCGCAATGGTCGGAAAAGGCCAGCGGCCAGCGTTCGGCGCCCCGTATCGCAGATCTAAGAGTTTGTGAGACATATATCCTGTCTAGTCGGCTTGCGGAATGACTTGTAAGAAAGGTATGGCCAGAAAGGTCGCCGTGTTGTACTTCCCAGGTATCGTGAAGCAAGAGGTCTCGCACCACTATACGTAGCTCCTGGCATGTAGTATAGTGGGAATCTGATCTTTAGGATGCAGAACGCAGTTAAAATCACCTCCTAGTAGGCAATGGTCATAACGCCCTAAAAACAGGGGAGCGATTTCCTGGGAATAAAACTGGGCTCTTTCATACCGTCGGTCGGTGCCTGAGGGAGCGTAGACATTAATGATGCGTGTCCCAATGGCAGTGAGTGCCATGTCACGAGCTGATGGAAGGAAGGCGACATCGGTCACACAAATCCAGTGGCGGACGTAGATGGCCATCCCGCGGCCCATAGGATAACTCGCGGAGGCGTGGGCGGTACAGCCATTGATATCCGGGAGACTAGCCAAGTGAACTTCCTGCAGAAGGGCGAAATCAATATCCGAAGCCCAGAACATCTCCTGCATAAGGCGGATTTTCACTCTGGAACGGATGTTGTTGGTGTTGACGGTTGCTATCCGGTAGGCCTGGTGTCGGATTGCTGAAGGCTGGTCCACTCCGCCGTCCGCGCAAGGGTGTGGGCGTCGCAGCGGAACGTTATACCGCTGGCCCGCAAGGGAGTCTGGGGAGAGTATGATTAGTGGTGCGGCCGTGACGGCGCAGGGTCCCGTAACGGCTCCTGCTCCGTGACCTCCTCCTCGTGCCACGCCGTGAAAGCGGAAACTGGTGTATCGTCCATTTTGTCTGCACAAGATGTTGTAATTGTGCGTGGTGTGGTGTCGCCTGTGATACGTTCACGATTTAGTTCAGCGTCATCACGGGGCGCAGGCACACCGATAGATGTCTCCGCGCTCATTACGTCTTCGTCAGCAGTAGCGGTTTCTGAGGCGTCGTGCTGGTCGACGGTTACGTCCTCCTCGACTTGTAACGTCTCCTCTTGGCCGGAAACGGTGCGACGTCTTCGCTTGCGACGGTTCGGAGAACGTTGTTTCCTTGTGCGACCATCCGTGTCCGACGACGGAAGGGAGTCGCGTCGTTCTGGCAGAAAGGCCGCTGTAGGAACGATGAGCGAGTCGATCTCCATCGTGTTTCCGTGGTCAGGGTCAGCGTCTGGTTGCGCCGGCATCTTCGGAGCGGCGTCGATGGCCGGCCGAGGCGGCGGGTCGTCCGAGGCGCTCTCCGTCGGTGTCTGGTCGGGCACGTTGGTGGCGTCGTTTCTGGTGACCGGGCGACGTTGCAAAGTAGTAGGAGAAGCTAGAGCAGCGCCAATTGTCACCGATAGCACTGTAGGTTGCGACGTGGGTGGTTCTTCGGCAGCTGGAAGTTGCGTAATAAGCCGTTGTAGGCATTCGGATCTAAGGTGGCCTTCTTTGCCGCACCCGGAACAAGTCCGAGGCTGGCCGTCGTATATAATTATTGCACGGCATCCGCCGATCTGTAAGTAGGACGGGACGTGGCTTCGGAGATCAATGGTGACCTGGTGGACCCCGTTTAGGACAGGATACGTCCGAAACTGTGTCCACTTCTCCGCAGTGTGGCCATGGACTGTGCCGTATGGGCGTAGTGCCGCGACGACTTCCTCAGCAGGAAGTTCGAATGACAATTCGAAAATGCGTATCGTTCGCATACCTAAGCCTGCGTGGTCGACGGTTACCTCCCCCACATTGCCATCAGCGTGACAGAAGCGGAGCCCCTGTTTGGTCTCACGTAGTATGCGTTCGCACGCCGCGTCGTTAATGATTTTCACATAGACCGTGCTGCTCACGATGGGCAAATGTAGGCCGATAATATCGGTCGCCGGGATCTTCACTTCCTCTCGCAGAAAACGCTCCACCTCGAGTGCTTTGGGTCGGGCATAATCGTTGCAGAAAATAAATCGGAGTGTTGATTTACGGTAACGGTTCGCTATAGATCGTACAAGGTAAGCCGGCACTTAAGCAACGGCCGTCAGAATGTAAACAAGGCGAGCTCGCGCGCCGCACGAAGTCAACACGTACGCGTCTGCTCTGTTGCCCTGCCGAAGGCAGACTGTGACCGCTCAGCCACACCGGCCGGCTAATTTCTCGTACTTGGGGTTCAGAGACATAGAAAATTTTATAAATGACAATATACTCGCCATTTGACAGTACTATTATTTTTTTTAAATCCGGTACTGTAGTTTTGACTGATTTCATCGCATTGGGTTCCCGATTAACATTTGTTACATAAACTGTATACTTTTAGGTGCAATGCTGATATGTAGCTTGCATTCTGCTGATTTTTTTTATCGTATCCATAATACTGGATCGTGCGACTGATTCCGCGTTTGTGTTTCCCTTTACCGGGGACTTAAATGTCATTTGCAGAGTATCCATGTAGATGTAGATGCAAAACAAGAGCTGATTTCGTCGCGTAGTGTTGTCTGGGCTCGTGGATATTTCTTTGTACCTTCGAATCTGGGTGTGAACTCTTAGATGTTGATACAAGATAAGCATACTACTCGTAATTTGCTCTGTTTTAGTCCGGAATGCAGCAGCGTTAGCCACTAACCACGAGCTGCGGACAAGACGTTCGGAATCGTGAGAAAAACAGGAGTACTACACAATAAGAGTGGAAGACCAAGAACGAAGCGCTCGGATTAAAAAGAATGTAAGACACTGATGTAGTCTTTCGCCCCTACTGTTCAATCTTACATCTAAGAAGCAATGAAGGAAATTAAGTTCCTAGGTTGAAATGATGGTTTAAGGTGAAAGGATATCAATGGTAAGACTCGCTGTTGACATTGCTCTCCTGAGTGAAAGCGAAGAAGAATTACAGGATCTACTGAACTGAATGAACAGTCTAATGAGCACAGTTTATGGAATGAGAGCAAATCGAAGAAAGACGAAAATAATGCGACGTAGCAGAAATGAGAATAGCGAGAAACTTAAGAACAGAACTGTTGGTGCCGACGTAGATGAAGTTAAGGAATTCTGCCACATAGACAGTAAAATAACCCATAACGGACAGAGCATGGAGAACATAAAAAGCTGACTATCACTGGCAATAAGGGAATTCCTGACCAAGAAAGTACACTAGTATCAAACATAGGCGTCAATCTGAGGAAGACATTTCTCAGAATGTGCGTTTGGAACACAGCATTGTATGATGATGAAACATGTACATTGGACAAGCGGAAAAAGAGGGAATCGGAGTATTTGATATGTGGTGCATCAGAAGAACGTTGAAAATTCGGCGAACTGATATTGTAAGGAATGAGGAGATTCTCCACACAGTAGGGGAGGAAATGAATTAAAACACTGATAAGAGGGATTGGTTGGTTGATTAGGGTAAGGGGACGAAACGACGAGGTCATCGGTCCCATCGATTTAGGGAAGGATGGGGAAGGAAGTCGACTGTCACTTTTCAAAGGAAACATCCCGGCATTTTCCCGAAGCGATTTAAAAAAAAAATGTAAAACTTAAACAAGAACGGATGGGATGGTAAGACGTCTGTTATGACGTCACGAAATAACTTTCGTGGTACTAGCGGAAGCTGTAGACGGTAAAAACTGTCGAGGAAGACAGAAATTGGAATACAACCAGCAAATAACTGAAAACGTAGGTTGAAAGTGCTGCTCTGAGATGAAGAGTTTGGCACAGGAGAGAAATTCGTAGTGGGCCACATCAAACAAGTCAGAAGACTGATGACTAAACAAAACAGAAAAACAGAAAAATTACAAACATAAAGAAACTGCAGAACGCATCAAGGAATCGAACAGAGGTTCTACGCTCCTGAGTCAGACAAATTGTTCGCTACACTCTCGACGCTTCCGTTGAACTGCTTTTTCCTTATGGAAACGTAAGAGGCGGTCGATAAAATTTATTTTCTCGATTTCTAGTAAAGTATCTGCTTACGAAACCTTTATATGTCGATTAAAAATATTCAGTTTCCTGTTATCCCATGAACTCTGAGTCGACTGCTCATTGTGAACTTTAGGGACGGTTTTCTCAAATCAAAATACTTCAGTCTTTCTGTTTAGGATGTTGTGCACAAGCAGCCTGCCAAATAAGGAGCGATCAGTCGGCCCTATCTGAGATCTTCCCATAGTAAGTAGTGTATCGGAATTTGTAGAGGCTCACTGTAAACCATCTCTGAGACTGACGCTGCAGTAACTGGTCTGTATGCCTTTCAGAGGAATAGTTGAAGAAAAGGAGTGGATCTGTACGCATTCGTTTGTAGCATATTAAAGATGTCATTAAGATTCTGTAGCAATGTTCAGTGATAGCATTGTCAGCAAGGTGACAGCTGGTTAAGTTGTTGAAACCCGTGCACTTTGGCCCCTTGCTGGAACAGTATGGATTCGAACTGATGGCCTTGAACGGTTGGAACGTGGAGAGGGAACCCAAGATTTGCACTCCATAATGTACACATAAAATGATTTTGCTGTAGTTACAGCAGGTATGTCGCCAATCTGGGTTGCCTCCACCCATCTCGCGCACCTGCCTACTGTGGAACACGGCCGATCAGATCGATGTGAACATAGGCGAATCTACTGGTACACCATGAAAGTTACTGGTGAGGGCTTGTATGAGACGGCCAATGTTATTTCCTCCGTTCAGAATGCATGTACGTGCGCATCTTTCTTCATAGAATGCTACACACAGTGACCAACAATTAATCTCATCATAGTGTTGGCCGCAGTTTAAGATAAGCCATGGATGCTGTCGAAGACTCTTTTTGAACTTCTTAGAACTGTATGGATGTAATTTTCTCCATGAAAAGTCACACAACTTCTTCAACTTACGACTGTGATCAGACACCTGTTTGAGGTTTAGTGCTGCAGACGGTTCGTTTAGCAGCTCTCATAACTGTAGTTCTGCTGCCTCCTACGTAGCGAGTTCCTTATAGCCTATAATCCCACCTATATGAAGCGAATAGTCAGACACTAAATTTACAACATCTTTTATGTTTAGAATGTCTGACTTAAACTGATTTATAAATTCAACATATCAAAACTATCTAGGTGAACTTTTGTCACTAACATTCTTGAATTCAGAGGTAACTGTTTCATGATCTGTAAAAATGGTAACTGCTTCAGTTGCTCTTGAGGCTGGAAGTACATAACTGCATGGTGTATTGCCGTCAGTGCCCTGTCATATGCACCCCAATTGTGTTGAGACCATAGCAGCTTTTTAGAGAAATGCTTCAGTGGTTACCACTGTTGATGTGCTGCCGACTGACTCACACACGTGACCAGCCAAGTCTGTGTTGGGAACAGAGTGAGCAGGTAACATTGCCTGGTTTAAGCTCACCTGGAGGTCGTGCAATGCCCTGTCCATTTCGAGTGTTCGCTTGACAGACCTGTTTATAGGAAAAGTTGTCTTATAAACATTGTTACCGGTAGAGTCTCGAAACAGGTCTCTTATCGGAATATCGCAGCTCCTGTGACTGACAGCTAATAGGAGAATTCCAAAAAATGCATTGATTTCCTCGTTTCTAACATTATTCCACGTTTGGCTCAGGCTGCTGAGCGTCGTCCTTCAAGATTTGTGCAGTCAACTACTTCACACACAATATTACTTGTGATGTAGTAACGCCTAGCATCCTATGGCGCTCGTGTATTTGTTCCCCTAACAGTACGGGGAGAAACTTTCACTATATTATGAGTAAACGTTCTGCTAGAAGGAGGTGTGGTTTTGCTCCACTGAGTTCCATAGCGTCTGATAAAATGGTTTAGAGGCTGGGTTGGCCTTACTTCATTCTTTGGATCTTCAGTATAGGTTGTGCTTGGTGTGTTATTTGTATTTGCAGGCTAGGGTGTTCTTGCTAAATTACTTATATTTGCAGGCTTAGCTGTATTAGCAGGCAAGGCTATCCATGGCAAGGCTACATCATTTACATCCCGAGATTCTTTGCTAATTTCTCCGGATTCTGAGCGGTCTGACATACGTCTATATACTGGATGAATTCCATCTTCGGAACCAGTAGCAGATTCACATTCGCCCAACCATTCGGAAATAATCGTTGAAGCGTTTGGATCACCTACATGTATAGCATCAGTAGTTTCTCTTTTTCGGGAAGTACAAGATGATTCCATACTGTCCATAATGTAAAAATGAACGTTCCTTGGTAAGAAAGGAAGTCTAAATAGCTAATTTGCCAGAGAAAGAGCGAATAAAGAACAACAGAGAAAAATGAACGTAATTACTTAGCTGTGAGTCCAGCACTTTTAACTTGTAAGGTCAACTTCGATCAATAATGAGCAGGAAGTTCATTATTGTTGGTGTCAAAGTCGAGGACGTACAGCAGTAGCCAGTATAAAAATATCATAGGTAAAAACATTCAAGGTTACAATATGCCTGAAAAGCTCCAATCTTGCACTTTGCGCACAGCATTAAGAAAGAACTACTTTCAAACATTCTGTGCTATATTAAACACAATTGTATCATGGTTCATAATCCTAGAGGTATTTATGAGGATTACATAAAAAGGGTCCAACTATATATGATTTTAATGTGATTAACGGGTCGTTATTAATTCACTATCTGGCTGAAAGGCCATCATCGGGCAATGAAAGGTTAAATGTTCTGCACATCTTATCCTGAAATTTCCGCGTGTCAATTTGAAGTATGCTGAATCACAGTCTTTACAGATTAGCTGCTATACAGGTAATGTTGAATTTATCTGTGATGGTGTTAGGTATTTTCAATCATTCCTGCATAGTGTTGTTTGTTTTATGAGCCACATTTAAACCGTGTTTCTTCATGTTGTTTTCCATTCTGTGTGTTAATTTGGTGTCAGATGTTTTCTTGTTTTTGTGGTTTCATCGCCTTCTGTGCTTGTGTGTTCTCTGTTGTGTGGTTGTTGCTGGTGTGTTATGTTGCGATACTGTTGTGTGTGTTCCGTATCAGTTGTGTCTTTTAGTTTATGGTATAGTTTATCTTTAACGTTTATTTTGTAACCATTTTCTTAAGTCTGGGTACCCTATCGACGAAAACTGACGCATATGGGCGGAACTTTTTACGTCAAAACGAATGAATAAAAGTTCAAATAACCAAATGGTGCCATCACCAGTCTCTAGGATGTAGCGGGTAGCTATTTATATCTGGTTGCATGCTATTTTACCGTCAAGGACGATAACATTCTTTGTGATGGACACCGTATACAATAATTCTTTTATGCAGTGCACCATAAAACTGTCCAAATTTGTGTTTGCGTTCAAAGCCCAGTAACAGTCACATGGCCTCCACGAGCTATCCTTCCTGAAAACTAGAGTTGGAGATCATGACTCTAAACTGTAACATTTCCTCAAACATCGCTATCGTCTCTGCCAGCCATTTTAGTGCGATTTTGTGCGCCTGTAGTGACGCAGGATGTCCTGTTGTAATGTGGATATGGAAATGAAGTCCCATGTTGATTGTCAGAGCGTAGGGGAACGATGCGGGAGAACCGCACCGCCGTACTACCCAAGTTCCTAATGGAGGTGGTTTCCCTTTGCCTTCCTCCGACCGAAATGGGGATGAATGGTAATGATGAAGAGGACGCAACAACAACCAGTCATCTTGGAACAGATGAACAACGGAACCACCTCCAAATGAGAGGGGAAAGCTCAAGCATTAGCACTACACCAACGACATCTGTCGCGGACATCCAGTATCACCACAAACAGTAAGAGGCACTACTTTCGGAACGACCCTAGTACACTGGCTAAGAAAGAACGTGAATCACAAAGAAGACGTTGTCTGATATCAGTGCAACTTCGTACACGTTCACACCATCGGCGGATATGTGGACGATTACAGCTGAAATTTTCTGTGACAGGTAGGATGGACGCCAGAGCGAATTAATATTGTTCGTGTTTAGTGTTGTTTCCAGGCGTGGCATTCAAATGGTTCAAATGGTTCTGAGCACTATGGGACTTAACAGCTATGGTCATCAGTCCCCTAGAACTTAGAACTACTTAAACCTAACTAACCTAAGGACGTCACACAACACCCAGTCATCACGAGGCAGAGAAAATCCCTGACCCCGCCGGGAATCGAACGTGGGAACCCCGGCGTGGGAAGCGAGAACGCTACCGCACGACCACGAGCTGCGGATGCGTGGCATTCTATGAATGGGGAATGAACAGTGTCAACTGTTCAATGATCAGTGTGAAGTACGTGAAGATTGACCAAATTCTGGGTCTTCATCTGCCCGACTGATCGATCTGTTCAATATCGAGATTTTGGGGCTTTTCAATGTGATAGCAGCTCGATGTTAAGACTCTGTGGGAATATGACGGCAGGTATGCGCGTCATGATGGTTTCGGTCGACCATGTCTGACCATCACAATGGACGATGCCATACTGTGCAACATGCACATTGTAGCCTCTTCACATCTGAGCTCGCCACACAACATCAAGCAATTGACTCCCTATAACATTCGGTACCATCCTGCACTGTTGGTCAGAAACTGACAGCAGCCGGTTTAGGCAATCACCACCACATGCTTAGGCTGCCGTCAGTGTGAGAACACAAAAGACTATATCTGGAGTTTTTCTGAGCCCTGGAAGCACGGAATACTGATGAATGGCGTCGCACTCTGCTCAGTGACGAATCGCGTTTCTGCACTATCCCAGATGAACAACCATGGGCGAGTACGACAGCGACCTGGGAAGAGGTCACGTTTTTCTAATATTCTCGAGAGGCATAGCGGTGTTACTCCAGACATGACGGTGTGGGGAGCCACAGAGTGTGGCTTCAGGCCATTCCTGATACTGACTGAGGAAACTATGTTAACATGAAAATATGTCGTGGATGCTTAAGGCATCATTCTGGAGAGGCATAGCGGTGTTACTCCAGACATGACGGTGTGGGGTGCCATAGAGTATGGCTTCAGGCCATTCCTGATACTGACTGAGGAAACTATGTTAACATGAAAATACGTCGTGGATGCTTAAGGCATCAACAGCAGAATGCTCGTCCACACACGTAACGTATCTCTTTGAATTGTCTCCATAATACTGACATACATCCATGGCCACCAGTAATCCCACTACTGCCTCTGATAGGACATTTTATAACACATTTCCCTAATAACCGAACTTTAAGTCCTGTCACGGGAAAAGCCACATATAACACTAACATGCCGTGGAAATCGCTAATGTTACCCTCTGAGAGGATTCCAAAGTCTGACCGCGAGTGTGTCTAATGGAAAAGGGCATCGGACTGTAATTTCGAATTTTGTGAAATTAACCGAAAATCCAAATGGTTTTTAACCTTGGGAGTAGACGAAAATGGTAAAATCCTCAATGAATAAAAAAATGGTCGCCAGACCGATTAGGAACATTAATTTGGAAATATATACATATGAGATAATTGAGTATTGGTTATTGAATTTACTTTTGTTGAGATTTCCCTTTGAGTAGCAAACAGTATACAAACTGACACAGTGCAACCTGTCCTGTGCGTAGCAGCAGTTACCAATAACACACACACCAGTAAATTACGGGGAGCAAATTTGCACCAAATTCATACTAATGACAGCCACACTTAGGAGCATTACTTAATCAAATACTGAAATGTCACTGCATGGAGTCCATAACTAAGTTTGAACATGAGGGGCTTCCATCTTGACTGACGTGAACAACACAAATAAATATGAATAACACCGTTTAAGTTCCTCTACAAAGAGCAGTTTTCCTTAGTAACAGTAATAGTTCAATTTCTTTCTGATAGAGACCCAGAAACTAGTGTAGTTTCGACATTAAAGTTTTCTGGGTTTGGTACCGCGTTATAATGTAAAAACTACTGCTGCTATAGAAAAGCCAACGTTTCGGCCACGATTGCAGCGGCCTTCTTCTGGGTCTAATGGTGCGTTCTAGCTATGCAGTGTCCTTTATATTTTGTTGTTAGTGTTCACGGCGCATGCCCTTACGCCATAATTTTAAAAAGGTAGTTGGTTTATTGGTCAGTTAAGGAAGATGGAGAGGGAACGTTATTTTAATAGGTTATTGCGGTGGAGGGAGAACGTGACCTCTGTTGTCCATTAGCTCTTGTGTTTTGTGCCATGATTGGTGGCCACCGTCGAATGAGAAGTTTGCTGCTGTTTGCCAACTGCTGGACGTCGGCCGCGCGGCGGCAGTTACTCGCCGGTAGTGCTCGTGCCTCGTGTTGACAGTGCGGTCTGTTGGGCTCTGATTGCTGGCAGCCAAGATGGGGCAAGCCTGAGTCCATCCTCCCTGTTCATGTTGTTAGGGTGTTTGAGTATTTCGATGGCCTCTCTGATTTTGCGTTTCGTCATAATTGGCTGCTTGGCCAACACACAGGCTTCGCTGAATTTTATTTCTATTCCACAGTCATGGTGATGTTCTGCCACTGCGGATTCGTTGTGTTGCCCTAGACGAAAGTAACGCTCGTGCTCCCGAATGCGCGTTGCTATTGGCCTACCAGTCTCGCCGAAGTATGCCTCTCCACATTCGCATTCCACCTTGTAAACGCCTACAGTGTGTAATGGATCCACCTTGTCCTTGGTGGAGCCTAGCACGTCCTGGATCCTACGACCACTATAGAAGATAGGCTGCACTCCAACGCGGCGAAGGTGTTTGCCTATTCGGTCAGTGACGTTTTTAACATACGGTAAGCGTACTGTTGGCTGCAGTTTGTCTATTTCCTGCTTATCTTTCTTGCTTGTGTTGGTCGACAAGGCCGTGTTTATCGACTTATGGCTGTAGTTATTGGCTAAAAACGTTGTGCGTAACCTTTTAAGATCTTGTGTGATGTTTTGAGCATCAATTAGGCGCTGAGCATGGATTGCCAAAGAGCGGATGACAGAGTTCTTCTGCGCTGGGTGGTGGTACGATTGGGCGTGCAGATACCTGTCAGTATGTGTAGGCTTTACGATATACTCTGTGCCCCAGAGTGCCCTCCGTTCTCCTGTACACTTCGACGTCTAGAAAACGGATAGTACCATTCTTTTCTACTTCCAGCGTGAACTGTATCTTCCCGTGCATACTGTTCAGATATTCGTGGAACTTGTGTAGCTCCGTTTCACCATGAGGCCATATAGCGAACGTGTCGTCCACGTATTTAACCAGCAACGTGGTCGTAAAGGAGTTGAACCGAAGGCCGTTGCTTCAAAGGCTTCCATGAATATGTCGGCTGCCAGCGGAGATAGTAGAGACCCCATTGATTCGCCGTCTGTCTGCTCGTAGTATTTTCCTTGCCATTTGAAGTACGTTGAAGTCAGGCACAACACAAACAGGTCGCATTTGTCTGGCGGGACATGATCCTGAAGGATGTGGATGGTTTCATCTACTGACACGTTCGTAAATAGTGATTTCACGTCAAAGCTGACCATGATGTCCATAGGTAGAAATGTTTGTCCCTTTAGGCGTTCTATAAAGTGTGTCGAGCTCTTCACATAAGGGTCCGTCTTGCCAACGAGACGTCTTAGATTGCAGGATAGATACTTTCCAAGTTGTAAGTAGGCGAGTTGATCCCATTCACTATTGGCTCAAAGAGGAACTTTCCTTATGTATCTTTGCAACACCGTAAATTCCAGGACTGTTACTCTGGGAACGCGAATGTGGAGAGGCATACATCGGTCAGACTGGTAGGCCAATAGCAACGCGCATTCGTGAGCACGAGCGTTACAATTCGTCTAGGGCAACACAACAAATCCGCAGTGGCAGAACATCACCATGACTGCGGAACAGAAATAAAATTCAGCGAAGCCTGTGTGTTGGCCAAGCAGCCAATTATGACGAAACGCAAAATCAGAGAGGCCATCGAAATACTCAAACACCCTAACAACATAAACAGGGAGGATGGACTCAGGTTTGCCCCATCTTGGCTGCCAGCAATCAGAGCCCAACAGACCGCACTGTCAACACGAGGCACGAGCACTACCGGCGAGTAACTGCCGCCGCGCGGCCGACGTCCAGCAGTTGGTAAACAGCAGCAAACGTCTCATTCGACGGTGGCCACCAATCATGGCACATAACACAAGAGCCAATGGACAACAGAGGTCACGTTCTCCCTTCACCGCAATAACCTATTAAAATAACGTTCCCTCTCCTTCTTCCTTAAGTGACCAATAAACCAACTACCTTTTTAAAATTATGACGTAATGGCATGCGCAGTGAACACTAACAACAAAATATAAAGAACACTGCATAGCTAGAACGCACCATTAGACCCAGAGGAAGGCCTCTGCAATCGTGGCCGAAACGTTGGCTTTTCTATAGCAGAAGTAGTTTTTACATTATGACGCGGTACCAAGCCCAGAAAACGTTTATGTCGACTGACTCTGGCCGCGGAAGCCTACGCAATTATATTAGTATAGTTTCACTAGTCAAAGCTCTTTGATCAGTACAGTAGTAAAGACTACCTCTAAAAGCTAATCATTTACTTCACTTGGAGTAGTTCATAGATCACTTAGCAGGACAATAAAACACAACAATGTGTTTAATTAACTTCAAAAAAGGAACCTTTCATGATGGGTACCAAACTACACATTCTTTAAAATCGTGCATAATTTCTCTGCTAACAATACTATCGTAAATCTCTGAATTAAAGATTTATATATACCTGAACTTTAATTACCTGTGAAGCAGGTATTCTTTGCAGTAATATTTACACAATCTTGCACTGTAATCCAATCCAACAAATCTATATTTTATAATAAACTAAGGATACTTCAGCCAAATCCTATCCAACTTCGCTTTTGTGGTTTTAGCTTTAACTTTTACTAAACGTTTTACTTTAGGCAAAAAATCACTTTTAATGCCCACATACATTACTTAACTGACTGTATGAAGTTCGTGAAGCAGTAGCGAAGATTGGTTGCAGGCGACGTGGCGGCTAACTGTACTCACGGCTCTTGATGAATGAATGCTCTATAAAATCACTTTTTCGTGTCGGATTTTCAACATATTACAAACCATTCTATTATTCAGTGAATACCATATAATAGCCAGATCCACATCCGAGGCAAATCCCTTATAATATAGCTTCCAATTGCCTGTCTCCAGCACCGTCGAAGTGTACCGTGCTAAGGCTAGCCACACAATGGCTGTCATTCACACAAAAGAGCCGTTCCGTTAGACAGCCAAACCCACCGTTTACATCGTGCCACGCTACTTCCGTTGCGGAGGGACTTGCCTACAGTGTATACATGTTACAAATACAAGTGCCCTAGGCATGAACCAGCTTTTAACAAACATTTTCTTTTTAGAAACAAAAAAAATGGCTCTGAGCACTATGGGACTTAACATCTATGGTCATCAGTCCCCTAGAACTAAGAACTACTTAAACCTAACAAACCTAAGGACAGCACACAACACCCAGCCATCACGAGGCAGAGAAAATCCCTGACCCCGCCGGGAATCGAATCCGGGAACCCGGGCGTGGGAAGCGAGAACGCTACCGCACGACCACGAGATGCGGGCTTTTAGAAACATATCCATATTGTAGTAACTTACAATTTCAACATATTAATGCTTTTTTCATATATATACTACTGGCCATTAAAATTGCTACACCAAAAAGAAATGCAGATCGTAAACGGGTACCATCATCATCATCATCATCATCATCATCATTTAAGACTGATTATGCCTTTCAGCGTTCAGTCTGGAGCATAGCCCCCCTTATACAGTTCCTCCATGATCCCCTATTCAGTGCTAACATTGGTGCCTCTTCTGATGTTGAACCTATTACTTCAAAATCATTCTTAACCGAATCCAGGTACCTTCTCCTCGGTCTGCCCCGACTCTTCCTACCCTCTACTGCTGAATCCATGAGTCTCTTGGGTAACCTTGCTTCTCTGATGCGTGTAACATGACCCCACCATCTAAGCCTGTTCGCCCTGACTGCTACATCTATAGAGTTCATTCCCAGTTTTTCTTTGATTTCCTCATTTTGGACACCCTCCTGCCATTGTTCCCATCTACTAGTACCTGCAATCATCCTAGCTACTTTCATATCCGTAACCTCAACCTTGTTGATAAGGTAACCTGAATCCACCCAGCTTTCGCTCCCATACAACAAAGTTGGTCGAAAGATTGAACGGTGCACAGATAACTTAGTCTTGGTACTGACTTCCTTCTTGCAGAAGAGAGTAGATCGTAGCTGAGCGCTCACTGCATTAGCTTTGCTACACCTCGCTTCCAGTTCTTTCATTATGTTGCCATCCTGTGAGAATATGCATCCTAAGTACTTGAAACCGTCCACCTGTTTTAACTTTGTTCCTCCTATTTGGCACCCAATCCGTTTATATTTCTTTCCCACTGACGTTACTTTCGTTTTGGAGATGTTAATCTTCATACCATAGTCCTTACATTTCTGATCTAGCTCTGAAATATTACTTTGCAAACTTTCAATCGAATCTGCCATCACAACTAAGTCATCCGCATATGCAAGACTGCTTATTTTGTATTCACATATCTTAATCTCACCCAGCCAGTCTATTGTTTTCAACATATGATCCATAAATAATATGAATAACAGTGGAGACAGGTTGCAGCCTTGTCTTACCCCTGAAACTACTCTGAACCATGAACTCAATTTACCGTCAATTCTACTGCTGCCTGACTATCCATGTAAAGACCTTTAATTGCTTTCAATTCATTGGACAAATATATTATACTAAAACTGACATGTGATTACATTTTCACGAAATTTGGGTGCATAGATCCTGAAAAATCAGTACCCAGAACGACCACCTATCGCCGTAATAACGGCCTTGATACGCCTGGGCATTGAGTCAAACAGAGCTTGGATGGTGTGTACAGGTACAGCTGCCCATGCAGCTACAACACGATACCACAGTTCATCAAGAGTAGTGACTGGCGTATTGTGACGAGCCAGTTTCTCGGCCACCATTGACCAGACGTTTTCAATTGGTGATAGATCTGGAGAATGTGCTGGCCAGGGCAGCAGTCGAACATTTTCTTTATCCAGAAAGGCTCGTACAGGACCTGCAACACGCGGTCGTGCATTATCCTGCTGAATGTAGGGTTTCGCAGGGATCGAATGAAGGGTAGAGCCACGGGTCGTAACACATCTGAAATGTAACGTCCACTGTTCAACGTGTCGTCAATGCAAACAAGAGGTGACCGAGACGTGTAGCCAATGGCACCCCATACCATCACGCCGGGTGATACGCCAGGATGGCGATGACGAATACGCGCTTCCAATGTGCGTTCACCGCGATGTCGCCAAACATGGACGCTATCATCATGATGCTGTAAACAGAACCTGGATTCATCCGAAAAAATGACGTTTTACCATTCGTGCACCCAGGTTCGTCGTTGAGTACACCATCGCAGGCACTCCTGCCTGTGATGCAGCGTCAAGGGTAACCGCAGCCATGGTCTCCGAGCTGATAGTACATGCTGCTGCAAACGTCGTCGAACTGTTCGTGCAGATGGTTGTTGTCTTGCAAACGTCCCCATCTGTTGACTCAGGGGTCTTGACGTGGCTGCACGGTCCGTTACAGCCATGCGGATACGATGCCTGTCATCTCGACTGCTAGTGATAACGAGGCCGTTGGGATCCAGCACGGCGTTCCGTATTACCCTCCTGAACCCACCGATTCCATATTCTGCTAACAGTCATCGGATCTCGACCAACGCGAGCAGCAATGTCACGATACGATAAAACATAATCGCGATAGGCTACAATCAGTTCTTTATCAAAGTCGGATTCGTGATGGTACGCTTTACTCCTCCTTACACGATGGCATCACAACAACGTTTCACCAGTCAACGCCGATCAACTGCTGTTTGTATATGAGAAATCGGTTGGAAACTTTCCTCATGTCAGCACGTTGTAGGTGTCGCCACCGGCGATAACCTTGTGTGAATGCTCTGAAAAGCTAATCATTTGCATATCACAGCATCTTCTTCCTCTCTGTTAAATTTAGCGCCTGTAGCACGTCATCTTGGTGGAGTAGTAATTTTAATTTCCAGTAGTGTGCATTACAAAATTCTAATTTTCTTGCTATAGATTAAGGAGTTTTAACAACACAGAATACACACTTCATGAATTGCAGATACACAGTTACATATTATAAACCCACTTTTAATCGATATAAGTGCTACAGTTTGTGAGGCGAGCTCGGACGTCAGCTGCATCAAATTACCAGTATCTTGCCTCACGAGACGGCACCACATCCTTATCCCTTTCGAAGGCGCATTTTTTGTAACAATTCAAAGATAATTTTTTGACTATTTTATTATTGTGATTTAGGACTAAGAACTATCACCACGACACCTTTGTGAGGTATTAAAAGTAAGGTGATAAATGGATTTGCCACTTCCCTTTTGTGAGCACATACGCGCTGCCATTACACGTAAAAAAAATAAAGTTTTTCCACTTTTTATTGTATTTTTTCATTTAGTTTATTTAAGAAATATTTGTTACCGATATTAATGTTTATTTGCCACAATGAGAAAAAATGCTTGAAGTTTTATCACACAATAAAGGTATGAACTGATACAGGTCACAATAATGTATATGGCAAAGTGAAGCTATGTGTTCCAACAACTGTGGTGATCCCACCACAAACAGAAACTGATTGTTGTAGAGGTTTTTATACACCTGGTGCAGTGTACTACCACACATAAACAGAAGTGGTAAGCCGTATTCGCAGAAGTTCTGGGATACGCCTAAGTTGGTAGTAAACATGCTTCCAAAGAGCACAAATGACATTGCGGCAAGTACACTACTGGCCATTAAAATTCCTACATCACGAAGTTGACGTGCTACAGACGCGAAATTTAACCGACAGGAAGAAGATGCTGTGACATGCAAATGAATAGCTTTTCAGGTCATTCACACAAGGTTGGCGCCGGTGACGACGCCTACAACGTGCTGACATGAGGAAAGTTTCCAACCGATTTCTCATACACAAACACCAGTTGACCGGCGTTGCCTGGTGAAACGTTGTTGTGATGCTTCCTATGAAGAGGAGAAATGCGTACCATCACGTTTCCGAGTTTGATAAAGCCTATCGCGATTGCGGTTTATCGTATCGCGACATTGCTGCTCGCGATGGTCGAGATCCAATGACTGTTAGCAGAATATGGAATCGGTGGGTTCAGGAGGGGAATATGGAACGCCATGCTGGATCCTAACGCCTTCGTATCACTAGCAGTCGAGATGACAGGCATCTTATCCGCATGGCTGTAATGGATCGTGCAGCCACGTCTATATCCCTGAGTCAACAGATGGGGACGTCTGCAAGACAACAACCATCTGCACGAACAGTTCGACGATGTTTGCGGCAGCATGGACTATCAGCTCGGAGACCATGGCGGCGGTTACCCTTGACGCTGCATCACACACAGGAGCGCCTGCGATGGTGTACTCAACGACGAACCTGGGTGCGCGAATGGAAAAACATCATATTTTCGGGTGAATCCAGGTTCTGTTTACAGCATTATGGTGGTCGCATCCGTGTTTGGCGATATCTCGGTGAACGCACATTGAAAGCGTGTACTCGTCATCGCCATACTGTCGTATCATCCAGCGTGATGGTATGGGGTGCCATTGGTTACACGTCTAGGTCTTCTCTTGTTCCCATTGACTGCACTTTGAACAGTGGATGTTACATTTCAGATGTGTTACGACCCGTGGCTCTACCCTTCATTCGATCCCTGCGAAACCCTACATTTCAGCAGGTTAATGCACGACCGCATGTTGCAGGTCCTGTATGGGAATTTCTGGGTACAGAAAATGTTCGACTGCTGCCCTGGCCAGCACATTCTCCTGACCTCTCACCAACTGAAAACGTCTAGTCAATGGTGGTCGAGCAACTGGCTCGTCACAATACGCCAGTTACAACTCGTGGTGAACTGTGGTATCGTGTTGAAGATGCAGTGGCAGCTGTACCTGTACGCACCATCCAAGCTCTGTTTGACTCAAGGCCGGTATTACGGCCAGCGGCCAGAGGTGGTTGTGCTGGGTACTGATTTCTGAGGATATATGCACTCAAATAGCGTGAAAACGTAATCACATGTCAGTTCTAGTATATTTGTCCAATGAATACCCGTTTATCATCTGCATTTCTTCTTGGTGCAGCAATTTTAATGATCAGTAGTGTAGTTTAGTGGTAACCATAGGTCCCAATAACCATTATAAGACAGTTGGTTATATACTCCCCACAGTTCTGAACGCTACATTTCGAAAAAAAAACGGAAACTACAGCTGGACTGCCACTAGATGCCAGGAGCGTACCCAAGTGCTAACATCATGCATTCCCTTAAACACCGTAAAGAAATACATTTTGTGGGAAGTGTATCCCACACGGCAAACGAAAGGGTTATGACACCCTTCAAAACCGGATCAGTACATGCATCCAGGCCAGAGTGGGTGGGACGTCCGACTGACAAATGGTCTAGTACTCCCAAATTCTTTGTTAGTTTGACTAGAGTTTCCAGCTATCGACATAACATCACATCCTCTTTCCACCAGTTTCCTCCGCCCCTTCTAGATGCCTCAGCTTTTTCTTCGTTATATTCTGTGCTTGAGAAAAAAAAAAAAAAGCAACCAAGTTACAGTTGGGTCGTCTTTCATCTGGGCTACACTTCCGTGTTAATCACCCACTACAATCAGTGGATTCTGCCGTGCTCGTGGCCTGGCGCTGCTGCAGGGTGAGGCCGAGAGGGCGGGAAGCTGCGAGCTGGGGGTCGACCGCCGCCCGCCAGCCGCCATCCATCATTGTCGCCACCTGTCGGCGCGAAAAGTGGCTGACACAGTGGCGTGGGCCGAGCCGCGCGCTGCGTCGTTACTGATTTCGCCTGTCTGCGCTGCGCCTGCCCGATAACCAGCAAGCGCCGCCACAGTGGAAGCAGCCATCCTGCTGCATAGCTGACTGACGCGGTCGCCGTGCTCACTGGAGCGGTTAGCTCGTTAAAAAGGTGTTTTGCTTCAGCGAATATGCGCGTTGACGCGCTCCCTAAAGAAGACTAGACCCCGACAGGGGAAAAAACAGAGTGCAAGCAATTACTATTTATGAATCTTTATGAAGTATCAGACAGTTAGCAATGAAATAAATAGGAAATGTATGGGAGTCAAAGATGTAAGATATTCCTTATTTGCGTATAAGAGCGCATTTTACTTTACTTCCAGGTTTCGTATTTCACGTACGTGAATTGAATGTACAGTATTAGTACCTCACTACGTATGCGGTAAAACGCGAGCGGTTGGTTTTGTAGTGGGACGAAATTGAAGCGTCACCCATCCACCAGTGTCAGTCCTGTTTGCAGGTGAATATAAGTTTAATTTAGTTTTTGTTTACGTATTTTTGTAATATTTTTTAATGTTTGTGAACTGTCTAAAGTTTTTGTATTTTTTTTATGTTTCATGTACGGAGAGGGCGGCGCAACGAACGGAGACAGCATCTTCACTGCCGGGGCCAGAGAGAAAATTGCTGGCCACTATACGTCGCGGGTAGACAGCCAAAGAGCAACAGAAGATCCTGGAACCGAGTTGTTGCGTCGTGCTTCTAAAAAAATACAATAAATGAATTTTGTAATGTTTTGTACAACAATGATATCATAGGAAGTTTAATCTTATTGAAAATGTTAGTTTTTGTCTCGTCAAGGCTCAGGTTCACGTCTGTATATAAGAAGATAATAAACTGGTGGATGCTATTAAAGTTGAAATACGCGTTCTGAGGATTTATTTGTGAAGAATTATGTGAATGAATTAATAATATATTTGACGAGTTTATTGAATTTTGACAGTGTTCATCGCGACTTTGAACCTCAAAGTTTATTTCATGTGGTTCTAATATCGATTAAATCAAGATAAAGTGTATCAATATAATTTCTGAGGAGAAACAAACGACGTCAAAAAATTGAAAAGTTCACGCATACCAATTGGCCCGAGTGACGTAATTCTGTGCATATGACTCAAATGATGTTTTACAGTTTCTTTCAAGAACCATTCTGAGACAATTTAAAAAGAATATAAATAATTTTGGAGTGGGTTGTAACTGACATAGGTGACGAAGTCTTCACATGGTCATATGTCGAAAGAAAATCATTTATAAGAAACTTACGTCGTTACACTACAGTTTCCGCACTAACTAGCACGGACGGTTGATCATATGGCGCTTTCTGAGCCAGTGGGATGAGGTGGGGATGCACAAATTGCTCATAACGTTAGCAAAGAGATACGTAGGGAATGTACATATATTCTGGTGGGTATCAGGTAATGTTATTGACAAATACTTTCTAACCAATGTTACCTTTCGCCACTTCGATATTAGGCGGAGTTTTCGGGTCATAAATACTATAGTTCAGTAACTGTACAACCCCAGGAGACGTTAATATTAATAAATAAATCAATAACTTTGGCATAACCGAAGATGTACAATTTTGCACCTCTACCGATCGTACCCTCAAGTTCCAGACTGTGACGCGTAGCCGGCAGTCGTCAATGGGATGCTTTCGATCTAGTCATGCAGTAGGCCATGCTCTCGTACTGTTAACAGTTAGCTTATAACCAATGCGAACAAGTTCATTTTACGGTGTTTCTTAAATAAAACACACAGCAGTATTGCGCTTTCAGAATCCTACGCCGGCTGGAGTGGCCGTGCGGTTCTAGGCGCTGCAGTCTCGAGCCGAGCGACCGCTACGGTCGCAGGTTCGAATCCTGCCTCGGGCATGGATCTGTGTGATCTCCTTAGGTTAGTTAGGTTTAATTAGTTCTAAGTTCTAGGCGACTGATGACCTCAGAAGTTAAGTCGCATAGTGCTCAGAGCCATTTGAGCCAGAATCCTACGGTGCTGCTACGACTCTGCAAGTGGACTTAAAACTACGAGAGCATCCCCACATAACAGGTAGGAAGAATAACCACGCATCCGCTAACTAAGTCAGCTCAAGGACGGACTGGCTTGCTTACCACAAAAATCGGGTGGGAACGCGTGGTCAGTGATACTGTACGCCCCTTATACCACTATCTACGGACTCACCGGCTTAACAGAGATTTCTAGAGGTTTAGTACGAGTGGTTGGTTATTGCGAAGGCTAAATGGTTGCATGAAAAATGTAAAGTATCGAAAAAGAAGTGATCGTCCAAATGCCTGCTACAGCCTATAGAAAAGACAAAATAACCTTATGTGAAACAAATAGAAAATGCAAGGATGTCAACCACCAAATGGATGCGAGAAGAATGTGAAGAAATCGAAGAACAAGTCGTCGGCCAAAGGACTGATGTACTTAATAGAAAAGACAAAACAATCTTGTCAAACTAAAATCACAAGTGTCAACTCTAAGCGTGCAAGAGGAATTTCGCTGTTCAACGTACAGGAGGGATCGGATAGGTGGGAAAAGTACACTGAATTCCTCTATGAGAGGGAGTAGCCGAAGACGTGATTCAAAAATAGTAAAAATGGAAAATATAGAGCATACAGTATTAAGGTGAGAGTTTAACAGACATATGGAACATTCCTATAAAATAATTTGGAATTTCTGAAATCTATGGGAGAAGCTGTAACCGAAAATTACACAAGTTGTGGAAAATCTGTGAGACTGGAGACAGATCATCAGACTTTCCAGTTAATATATCAACACAATCCACAAGATAGATGAGATAACGTAGGGGTGAGAAAAATTGCACAATCAGCTTAACAACAACACAGCCACCCAAGTTGCAGACGAGAATGACGTGCAGACAAATGGAAAAGGAAACCGAAGATCTATTACGGGATGATAGCGTGTGATTTGGGAAAGTGGTAAGGAGCTGGTTAAGAAGCTGAAAGGTTGTAGGACCACAAAGTAAGGTATATCTTAACCACATATTTTAAAAACAATCGAATTCTTTACAGTTAGAAAAATATGTCAATAATGGAATTACAGAAAACCAAAAGTTTTGAAGTTCGTAAACGATCATCACAAGTCGTTGTGTTCATTGCCGAGCACCGTGAGTTTGGTGGACTGACAAGAAACGATGAGCTTCTCCATAGAACCGACGAAGAGAGTTATATACGCAAGACAGCGAGATGATAGGGCATCTATTAAGACATCAAGGAAGAACTGCCATGATATTTGACTGAGGTGCAAAGAGTAAAAGCTCTAAGGGAAGACAGGGACTGGTACACATCCAACAAATAATTGAAGACGCAAGGTGCAAGATCTACGTTGGGATGAAGAGATGGCACAAGACAGGAATTTGTGATGGGCCGTGTGACACAAGTAATATATTAAGATCCTTCCGACCTTCGCATTTGTGGATTTGTCATCTCCCTACGATGCAGTATCTGAGGCATCAAGGGATCACCAATTTAGTATTGGAGGGCAGCGTGGAGGGTAAAAATCGTAAGGGGAGACCAAGAGATGAATACACTAAGCAGATTCTGAAGGATGTAGGTTGCAGTAGGTACTGGGAGATGAAGAAGCTTGCACAGGATAGAGTAGCATGGAGAGCTGCATCAAACCAGTCTCAGGACTGAAGACCACAACAACAACAACAACATACGATGCAGTTCCGATAATATACCAAATCTCACTAGAATTGCAATGGCAAGAAGAAATACCGCAAATTAATGAAACTTAGGAGAATGTGCTAAAAAAAAGTGTAGCTGCAACACGTGGTCTATACTGCAGTGCAATGACATAGATGCTGGTACCCGTACGATGCCACAGTGTCCTTGTTACGCCATACACTTGCAGTGCACAGTCGTGAAACGAAATGGAAAAACAAAATTACCTAACCATAGGACTCCCCCCTCCCAGTGTTCCACTAGCGGATCGCGCGAGGGAAAAACGACTGTCTCAACACCTCAGTACGATCTTTAATGTCCCTCATATTTGAATGATGATCATTACGCGATTTGAAAGTTGGTGGT
The DNA here is from genome assembly GCF_023864275.1 of Schistocerca cancellata. Lineage (NCBI taxonomy): Eukaryota > Metazoa > Arthropoda > Insecta > Orthoptera > Acrididae > Schistocerca > Schistocerca cancellata. Next base: position 750,311,582 of record NC_064630.1, read on the forward strand.
AATAATATATGCTCTACATCCTCGGTGAAGATTCGATTTCGGAATTTAGTGAGCAGCCCCTTCTGTTTAGCGTGTCGTCTATCTGCAAGTGTGTCCCACTTCAAACTTTCTAAGAGATTTGTAACGCTCTCGCGATGGATAAATGTACCAGTCATGAATCTTGCCGCTCTTCTTTGGACCTTCTCAATCTCTTGAATCAGACCCAACTCGTAAGGGTGCCATACAGACGAACAATGCTCTAAGACTGGACGGACTAACGTTTTGTAAGCTATTTCCTTTGTTGAAGAACTGCATCGCTTCTGGATTCTACCAATAAACCGCAATCTAGAGTTCGCCTTACCCGTTATTTGTGTAATCTGATAATTCCATTTGAGATCATTCGAATAGTCACACCCAGATACTTGATTGAAGTTACCGCTGCCAAAGACTGATCATTTATTTTGTACTCAGACATTAATGGGGATTTTCGCCTTGTTATACGCAGTAGATTACACTTACTAATATCGAGAGATAACTGCCAGTCATTACACCACGCATTTATTTTCTGCAAATCCTCATTGATTTGTTCACAACTTTCGTGTGATACTACTTTCCGGTAGACTACAGCATCATCGGCAAACAGTCTAAGACCGCTGTCAATACCATCAACCAGATCGTTTACGTAAATCGTAAAAAGCAGAGGACCTATTACGCTGCCCTGGGGCACACCTCAAGTTACTCTTGTTTCTGTTGAAGTTACCCCGTTAACGACGATATACTGCTACCTGTCTGTTAGAAAACTTTCTATCCAACCGCATATGTCATTGGATAGACCGTAAGCGCGCACTTTTTGTAGCAAGCGACAGTGCGGAACCGAGTCGAACGCCTTTCGAAAGACCAGAAATATGACATCAACCTGGGAGCCGGTATCTAGAGCCTGTTTTGTATCATGCACAAAGAGGGTCAGCTGTGTCTCGCATGACCGCTGTTTCCTAAAACCGAGCTGGTTTCTGCAGATGAGCTTCTCAGAGTCTAGAAAGGTCATTATGTCTGAACACAAAATATGTTTCATGATTCTACAACAAATCGATGTCAGTGAAATTGGCCGGTAATTATGTGCATCCGATTTTCTGCCCTTTTTTTAGATTGCTGTCACCTGGGCCTTCTTCCTGTCCCGTGGAACTTCCCGCCGTTTCAATGATCTCTGATAGATGACGGATATGAATGGTGCTATATTTGTATAGTCAATACAAAATCTGACGGGGATACCGTCTGAGTCAGATGCCTTTCCGGCGTCTAAGGATCTTAACTGTTTTACAATCCCAGATACACTAAACACTATGTCAGCCATCCTTTCGTTTTTTTCAATAATTGAAAGGGAGAATGGTGCTGCAGTCCTCAATCGTAAACGAGTTTTTGAAAGCTAGGTTTAGAATTTCGTCCTGTTTTCATCATCAGTTACATTACCCGTACAGTCAGCAAGAGAAGGTATTGAATTATTTGTACCATTCATAGATTTTACGTACGACCAAAATTTTTTGGGGATATTTTTAGAATCTGCAGATAAAATATTGCTTTCACATTCGTTAAAAGAGTCTCTCATTGCCCTGCTGACAGCTGTTTTCATTTCGCATAATTTCTGTTTGTCAGCGGGGCAGTGACTACGTTTAAAACGACTGTGCAAAATTCTCTGCTTTCTCAGCAATTTCCTAATATGTTTGTTGTACCGAGATGGATCCTTTCCCTCCCCTATACTTTTGCTAAGCACATACTTCTCTAGCACGTGGTGAACAATACCTTTAAATTCTTACCAAAGAGGCTCAATACCTTTGTGTCCCGCAGTGAATGCTTGGAGCTGGCTATGAAGATGTTCATTAATGACACTTTTATTTGTTTTCGCAAACAAGAAAACTCTACGCTGTTTTGTTTTTTTTTTTTTTTGTTTTTTTTTTCATCTTCAACTGACATAAAAGCCACAACGACATTATGGTCGCTAATACCTTCTTCTAGATTAACTTCCTAACAAATATCAGGTCTGTTTGTCGCTAAGATATCTAATATACTACCATCTCGAGTTGGTTTTCATCTGCAAGGACTGACAGTCACGACCATTCGATACACACTTTCGTCTGAGATGTTTTTCCGCTTTCCCTGTATGCGGTAAATCTGCGATACGGCGCCTCTTGAAACAACAAACAATTCGGTTACCTGGGTTACAGAAGCCCTGACAACGTGCCCGCGTTCGAAATAATTTAGCTCTGACATAATGCACTCGCAACCACACGGAACACTGAGTACGTGTGACACTGGCAACGTATTGAGGACGTGGCTCAGATACCGACCGTAGTAAAAAAAATAAAGCACGTACTCAGTCAGATAGTACTCATTCTTGCAGCGCTCCATACACGACTGGAACGGGAAGAAACCCAAATCTGTGGTACCATGCTCTACTATGCATTTAGCAGTGGTATGATGTGCAGATGTAGAACATTTAAGTTCCGAAGCTGACAAACAGCGTGAATTTCATATAGATTTTATCGGTAGTCTTTGGAACATCTCATACTGCTACATAAGGACACCTACTGAGTTTTGTTGTGGTCTTCAGTCCCAAGACTGGCTTAATATGGGTGTCTCCACACTACTGTATCATGTACAAGCATATTCAAGAACTGCTGCAACATACAGCCTTTTGAACCTGCTCACCGCATTCGTCTCTAAAATTTTTACGTCCCACACTTTCCCCAAATACTAAACTGATGTCTCAGAATGCATCCTATTAACACATCCCACCTTTTAGCCAAATTATGCCACACATTTCTTTTCTCCTCAGTTCTGTTCCATACCTCCTCATTAGTTACACGATTTACACATCTCACCTGAGTACAATGAACAGAATAATCTGTTAATATACATATATTTCATACTATAACATTCTCAATAGTTCTGCGTTAATTTATTGCCTAGTCGGAAGCTTAGTGCTTTAGTTTTCAAAACCAAGCCATTGAGAAACAAGAGCTGTGTTAAAACCCCAGTTAATGTCTTGTATTCCGTAACTTTCCAGCATATGAGTCGTTAGACGTTTTGTGAGCACCGTTTCCTTTCTGTCGTAATTCAAAATTTCATTTAATTTGAAGGCAATCGGACCGTTGCAAGACGGACCAATTACAAACAGCTCACGTCTGGAAAAGTGATGGAACACTGTGCCCACAGCCTCTGATTCGTCTTTAATTAACTGCCGCACAAAATTAATAAGCAGCGAAAAGGATCGTCTGCGATAAGGGACGATGTCAGTTGACTTACTTTATTAATCTTCGAGCAACAGAGCACGCCTAGTTATGCCCTTCTCATTCACACTGATATGATTCACAATTTAAAGTCCTTTCACTCCAGAGAAGCTACATCTGGTTTATGCTGGTACATATCGACGCTGCTTATGAATACACTAAACCGGCCTCTAAATAATTCAGGGAACCTGTACTCACGCTAACAGTGGATATTTACAGGAATCACGTGAGTTGAAAATCTGGTCCCATAAGTTTTCTTCTTCTCAATATAACGCATTATCCAGATCACATATTTTAGTTAACCTTTACATGTGTAATGTTATGTAGCTCGATTCATCTACTTAAACACTTCCCTCCATTAATTTCCTCGTGTCCATTTCCCGTGATTCTGCGGGCACATGATAATGCAGCAAATGTTATGGCTCTGAGCACTATGCGACTTAACTTCTGAGGTAATCAGTCGCCTAGAATTTAGAACTAATTAAACATAACTAACCTATGGACATCACAGACATCCATGCCCGAGGCAGTATTCGAACCTGCGACCGTAGCAGTCGCTCGGTTCCAGACTGTAGCGCCTAGAACCGCAAGGCCACTCGGCCGGCGCAAATGTTATCTTCTGACGCGATACCACTGCTCGCTATAGGCAGTATCGTCGGAGCAACACAACACCACAGCCGCCAGAAAACATCCGGAACCAAATTCAAAACGTAAAATCAGAGCTCAACAACTAGCATATGCTACGTCAAAAAGTCTTAAATACACCGTGCTCTGAAAAGAAACATGATTTTAGAAGAAGACGAAAATCTAATTCTTTTTATATGATGATACAAGTATAGTCATCACACACAGTTAGTGTTTCGTGATATTTGTTAACATCCCAACACACCATTGCAAAACCATCGGCAGGAGATGTTCGTGAATAAATCGAATACCGATAAATGTAGTGGGAAACGGAAACAGTGTGTTTTCCTTTCTTGTATGCAGTAAATGTCGAGTAGTGGTGGAGCTGGCGAGAAGAGGAACAGTAAAAATGGCATTACAACAACTGGTCGTCCGGGAGTCATTTGTGCCATGGTGCAGCGAGTGCCTGAATCCAAGAGCCATGGAGTAAACGACGCACCAACAAAGGCATAGTGAACAATTGAACAGCGGTAGCTGTTTATCGGTGGTTTTTTTTCCTCTCAGGTGCTACATGTACGGACGTTATGAGTGTACTCAAGAGAGTGGTATTACCGTAGTAATTGTTAGTCGTGTTGTAAAAACTAACAGTAAAAATGTTGGGCGAAATATACCCATGTTTGTGATAAGTGTGGCTATTTATTTAGTAGTACAGTAGAGAGAACTTACAGAAGCATTCTAGGAATCTTCACCGCAGTTGGATCGACAGGGAGGTGTCACGGAAGGATCCGGACCACCAAACAACTACTCTGAGAAGAGAGGATAAAGGTAATACTACTTTCATCTAGCGGTGTACTGGGGTCGGCCAGGAACGCAACGCCCCGCTAGTACTGGTATAAGACCCACCACAAATCTTACAAAATAAACAGCAGCAGGGAAAGAAAGGGAAATACACCCCATCAGCAAACAACCATCAGCTGAGTAAATTGTAAATAAGGTCTTTCAGAAAATCATTAAGAGGTTCTCTGCAAATGGACTCTCACTAAATTTTGAGAAAACGCAGTATATACTATTCTGTACAGTAAATTGCGTAACACCATTGATAAATACAGACTACGGACACAGGTGTGTTGCTAACGCAGAATATTCAAAATTTCTGTTTGTGTGCATTGATGAGAAATTGAATTGGAAGAAACACATCGATGGTCTGCTGAAACAGTTAGGTTCAGCTGTTTATGCTGAAAGGGTACAGTACCGCCTGACATTGAAAATAGGTACAACATTCTTCGTTATTCTTGTCAGAACAACATATTTTTTGTAATAATAACTCAATTTCACTTGATACACCGAAGCAGGATACCACTGTAGGAAAGAAGGACAATTTATTTATTTCATTGATCACATGTGCACTCCCACAAAGTAAATCCCTACATCCAGTTTGGTGAGATCTGTGAAATGAATGAATGTATGGTCGACTGCTAACCACAAATAGTGAATGTGCAATATATGATCATCTTTGAGACGGTCCTTTGGTCACCTTTGGTAGAACCAAAGAGATGAAATTTACCTGAGCTTTGAGTGCCTGAAATGTGGCTGACCAATACGGTAACTTGGTGCTCCCCCACCTCGACGGAGGTGCGAGCTGACCTGAAGAACGGCCATGTTTCAGCATTCTGGCCTGGATCTTGTGTTGGTAAGACCTGTCTTAGGTGTACTTCGTAAAGACAAAAGAGTGGAGGAAATGGTATACATGTGAAATACTTAAGAGTAGTTTGGAATAATTATTTCTCTATTTCAGGAACTTTTGGGGAGGGGGGAGAATTAAATAACAGGCAGGTAATATTAAGGGGATCGTAGTAATCTTCGGAAGTGAAACCACGTGTAGCAATAAGTTGAAATACTTGCGAGTGCTAGTACTAAGTTGGAATACTTGCGAGTGCTAGTACTAAGTTGAAATACTTCCGAGTGCTAAAGTTAAGCTGAATTACTGGCGTGTGTACTATAAGTTGGAAATATTTAAGAAATGGCCTGGGCCGGACTTGAAATGAGAGACGAGTACTTCCACGTGGTGAGTACTGTGTGAGTCTCAATCTGTGTATGACACAAAGGATAAAGAGAAGTACTCGCCCATGGTATCAGTTGAGGACTAGCGTGTGTGACGAATATGTTCTTGATATTACTTTGCGTGTTATGTTTCCGTGTGACGCTGGATTCAAACTCTAATACTCTGAGAATGAAGCAAGGTGAGTCAGCCGTCTATCCAGCAACGCCACTTGGCTTGTATTGCACAGGAAGACGTGCATATATCCTCCAGAGTTCGTAGTAGGAAAGAAAAGTTACGAAGTGGGGCAGTGTCGTGTGAAACTGGGATGAATACTGATTGAAGTGGGAAAGCTGAAAGTGATCTGATTCTAACGTTGCGAGTACTCTTTGTGTTGTATTGTGTGTTGCCAGTGTGACGTATTTCATGCAATTTAAGTGTGTGTGGTTTGCATGGGAAAGTAGCAAGATAGGTTCAGAGGCAGTGGGTTATGCATTTTCCTTTTTGTACCGCTCGGTCTGGAGTAAATTTTCGTGATGATGGGTGTGAGAGTCGAAGTGTGAGATATAGCAAAAGATCCACCATCCTATCCAGAAAGTGCACTGTAGCGTTAGATAATTACGAGACCATAAGATAGAGAATCACCAATGTAAAGCCATGCCCACTGGGCGGAGTTTTTCATGTGTAATTATTGTATAAAAATGTAATAATAGAATTTATCGGAATAAAAAAAGATAGTGAAAAGAAAAACATTGGTGGCCTTGTTCTTCGAACACTGTGTAGTCACGATATCGAGAATTTATAATGAGTGCGTCATTCACATTCAGTGCGATGGCCACGTGTTGATCAAAGCCGTTGAGTAAGAAAGAAAAAGTGGTATTTCCAGAGCATAGTGAACAATCAGAGTTGTGTAAATTACTAATAGTCATATGTGCGTTATCCGTTTCCGATGCGTAATATTCAAACATGAGAATAATTTTTAGCTTAATTGTGAGTACTAGAGGTCATAATCAGTCATTGATGTTTTGCGATAAATAAGAATAAATCCACTCGCTTGGCAGACCACTAATCTTGCAGGCCTGACTGCTTGATGCCACAGTATGAGCAATGCTATTAGTTTTATTGCCAATTTTGGTGATAAAAATATCAGTATATTAGTCTACTATGCCTACTTTCATTCACTGATTTCATATGGCATCATATTCTGGGATAATTCATCATTAAGAGGAAAAGTATTCATTGCACAAAAGCGTGTAATTAGAATAATATCTGGGCCCACCCAATATCGCCTTGGAGGTATTTATTTAAGGAACTCGTGATATTCACAGTACGTTCTTAATACATACATTCACTTACGAAATTTGCTATTAATAACCCATCCCAATTAAAAAATAACAGCCAAGTGCTTAGTTACAACAGAAGAAGAAAGGATTATCTTCACTGTTCTGAGTCAAATTTGACTTTGGCACAGGAAAGGGTGAATTATGCTGCCACAAAAATCTTTGGTCGTTTGCCATATAGCATTAAAAGACTGACAGATAGGCAACCAACATTTAAAAGCAAATTAAAAGAATTTCTGAATGACAACTCCTTGTACTCGATAGATGAATTTTTAGATATGAAGTGGTACCTATAAAGAATAGAAAAAAAGAATTTAGTGTAACCTATGTTAAGGTGACACGTTCCTCATCATTATGAAGTGTCGTAGTCATGTATTAATGTATGAATTGTATATGACAGAAAGAGAGAGAGAGAGAGAGAAGACGAAACAAAGCAAATCGTAGCAATGACAGAAAATGTGGAATGTCTTCACTCATTTGCGACAAAACATTATGTTCTCGTTATGATGTCTGAACGTATTCAAGTATCTGAATCTGAATTGAGTCACTACAGAAACTCCATGTGTTGACGTTACGCTTAACACTTGACGGCTTTGGTAAAAGAAGCGACTGTGAAGCAGTGACCTAACTCGCAAAACATTGACGAATACAAGGGTAAAAAGCTGGGCTTTTTTGCAACCTTACGCCGCCTTTGGACGGTCCCGCACAAAGAAGCCCTTCTCTCTGAGCTGTTGCAGGAGACGGCCGCCACACAAGACTCTGTATCGCCGTGGGCGGTGTCCTCGACCAGCCGGCTGCCGCTTTGATCCACTTCCCGTCCTTTCCCCTCAACGTTCCGTTCCGTACCGTGACGAATCAGTTTGCAGAAAGCGAAATCAAGATTACCATCAATACAAGTAGATTTACCTACTATAGCTATTAGCTTCTGCCACCTCTCAGAGCAAAAAGTTAACCATCACAGCAACGTTAATTTCTTTTTTTTATTTTGTGAGTTCCAGATGACTTGATAAATTTTATGGAAGCCTGCTGCACACTTTTTTTTATTATGTCACATTCTTCTATATCACACTGACTTTACACTTTCTTCTTCCATAAAACAGGAATTTACATTGTTATTGCCAAACAAAAACACGTCCGATTCCACCAGAGGCATGACCACTACTCACTACATTCTGCGGAACTAACAATATTGCGAAGACTTTATAAAACATAATACTTTACAAACTCTCTTAACAGAAGAAGAATCTTCACCAAGTTATATAATTATTTTATAAGTGGGTCTAGAAATGAATTTAGTACATATCGTCATATTGTGAAAATTACTAATAGAAATTTTAAGTATGCAAGATATTCCGTATTTTCAAATACATCCAAAAGAAGAGTAATTTTAGCTGTAGATCAGAGTTAGTGCATGTCGATTATAACGTAATTTCTTTCTATACATTTTAGCCTGAAATATAATGCGTCGTATACAAAATCATATGAAATTCATTTAGTGAAGCTGGCACATTTTCACCTTCACTAGATTCGAAAATATTCCTGGTATCCGCTATTTCTATTAAGGAAGGTAATGTTATAGGAGGTTCTCGCATTACAATATGGAGTATTTTATTTTATATACTGCTGTTTGAGTCTACATATTTCACCCATATAAGTTTTTTAATTTAAACATTGTACAAAGGAACAACGATTTCAGTTTTCATATAGGAATATAAGGACTTAATTTTTAAATGTACGAAGTCAAACAAATTATCCTTAGTGGGCTGTCTCCGTTAAGTACACTTTACACAAATGTACTTTATAGCACCAAGTTTAAACCTGTACGTCTACTTCTTTTAACTAGTGAAACACGTATATTGTGTGGCGGCGATGGTGAGGCATTGCACAATCTCTGACCAGAGAGCAGGACAGTTCCGTTCTGTTGCGAGATGTAGCAGTTGCATGTAAGTAGTGGTACGTAGCGAGCCGCGAGAGTATGTAGTAGTTGCGAGTTAGCAGTTGGAGATGCATGTAGGTAGTCAGTGCTAGTAGCGCGCGAGAGACAGTCGGTGTTGTGTGTGAGGAGTCGGCGGGCGCCGACATGGCTTTCTGGTCAAGATTCAGGACAAGGTATATTGTTAAATCAGGTAATGAAGCAGCTTTGCGCACATCTGATAATGTAATGTAAATTAACTGTAACTAATTTGTTCAAGAATCGCCCCAATAATAATTTTGTTTTCAAACCAAGCATTTTAACAAAGAATCCCTTTTTGAAATAATATTTCCCTTGCATTTCCTTAAAGAAAAGTTTCCCTTAAACTCAAAAAAAATTATATTTGCGATGCATTTCCTCCAAGCTATGGTGAAAAATAAGAGCAGATGCAGTTTTACTGAGGTAAGAATTTGAGTATAATCAGGGCCTAAAGATCGACATTTCGGTCAATTTGTGTTTTCTGTTGCTCGAATTTCGCATCTATCTTTGCATCCATTGTCCGCGAAAGTTCTGTTGTCATTGCTTTAAACTCATCGCGTAATTGTGTAGCCTTTTCAGAGCATTGTTTAGCGACTCCGCTAATTTCGTCTCTAAGTGTTTCTGTTGCAGCTATTTGCATTTCCCTTAATTCTTGCGCAACTTATCTAATCTCTTCGCTACTTTTTCTTGAACAAGCCTCAATTTCCTCGCGTAACTGTTCCTTAGTGTCATGACACTGCGCAGCAACGGCTCTAATTTGTTCACTTAACTGTCTGGAATTGTTGTCTAATTTCTCATTATTATTGTCTAACTTTTCATTAAACTGTTTGTTCTGTTCACTAAGTTGTCTGAAATCTTCACTCTGTTGTCTGGCCTGTTCACTAAGTTGTTGTTTGAAATCTTCACTCTGTTGTTTGTTTGATTGAAGAATTTGTAACAATAATGCCCTAATTGGATCCGACACAAAATTAACATTTCTATTCTCTGTACTGTTTAATGGTGGATCTGGAATTGTCTCGCATTCTGTAACCATTTGGTTATTCTGAGATTGACAAAAAGGTTTGCCAGTCGAATGTACACTGTTAGTCACTATTTCGTAATTAAATAAATCCGTCGTACTTTCAGTACATTGTCCATTTTCATTAGAGAAATTTGTCTGTACGTTATTTGAATTTTCCAAATCGGGTGTATTAAGCTGGGCAGCGCTCATTACAACAGGGCGCCCCGCGTCATCGATTCTCGTCAAATCAACAGAGGACATAACCGAGTTCGTTTGTTCATCATTAAGACAAAAAATCATCATTAGTGGTTGGAACGCACTGATTGTTAGTAAACGCAGGATTGTCATCATTACACTGCGTGTCACTAGTACTATCAGTAAAGTTGTTTAAGTCAGTAATTTCATTCATAATACCTCGCGATACACTATTCACAGTCTTTCGCGGCATTTTTACAATAGACACAATTATTCTCAAAAGAAATAAGCACGATGCAAAAGGCAACAAACAAAAATACAACAGAGCAACGAATTGCCGATGATCTGAGGAAAGAAATTCACAAAATTAGTAAAAGCGTTGCGCCAAATGCTAATTATATTAAAGCAAATAAGAGCAGATATCTGGCTACGTATCAGAAGATTCCCAACGAAATACGATCCTGGACCGGATGTCACCAAGTGTAACCTCCCAAGAAAATTAATAATAGAAATATTTAAATGTTAATGCGAATAAAGCCAAAGTGTAACCTCCCAAGAAAAATTCGTAAGACAATTATTTACATGTTAACGAGAATAGAACCTATTGTAACGTACCAGCAAATAAAATAATTTATTGACAATGACAATTAAATGAGAAGTAGCAATCTGACCCATGTATAAGCTGCCCACAAAATATGAAAGTCAATTTAATAAGAAATGAATGAAATCTCAATGACAATGAAAACACAAATTGACCGAAATGTCGATCTTTAGGCCCTGATTATACTCAAATTCTTACCTCAGTAAAACTGCATCTGCTCTTATTTTTCACCATAGCTTGGAGGAAATGCATCGCAAATATAATTTTTTTTGAGTTTAAGGGAAACTTTTATTTAAGGAAATGCAAGGGAAATATTATTTCAAAAAGGGATTCTTTGTTAAAATGCTTGGTTTGAAAACAAAATTATTATTGGGGCGATTCTTGAACAAATTAGTTACAGTTAATTTACATTACATTATCAGATGTGCGCAAAGCTGCTTCATTACCTGATTTAACAATATACCTTGTCCTGAATCTTGACCAGAAAGCCATGTCGGCGCCCGCCGACTCCTCACACACAACACCGACTGTCTCTCGCGCGCTACTAGCACTGACTACCTACATGCATCTCCAACTGCTAACTCGCAACTACTACATACTCTCGCGGCTCGCTACGTACCACTACTTACATGCAACTGCTACATCTCGCAACAGAACGGAACTGTCCTGCTCTCTGGTCAGAGATTGTGCAATGCCTCACCATCGCCGCCACACAATATACGTGTTTCACTAGTCAATTTTTTCTTATTTGCATCGAACCTGTAAATGAAGGAGGTAACGTTGGTATGTAGAGCAAAACAGATTCCATCAGCTTTCTGTACTGTACTTCTTATGATTCCTTATACTTAGTGCTCTCAGGTATTACATAGTTCCTACCGGCCACGTCAGTTCCATCCTGATTACAACATACATAAATTAAAATTTTTATTCGAGGTAAATGTCCGTGGCAACGTTCGTGCGAACGTTCATGATGGACGTCAGGCGACGTTTACTCAGCTTCACATAATTGAACCACGGTCGTTGAGAAATGTCCCGTTACATAGCCGCTTGGTGTCTGCCATTCTGGCTCTGAAAAACATGCCATGCACGGTTCCAGTCATGGGAAGAAGCTTTCTTAATCGCAGGTATGAAAAGTATGAAGCTTTCCCATTCAATACACCTTATACGATCACCAAATATCTATTCATGTTTGGTCCAGCTATTTTAGTAACAGTTCCCATCTTAATATCACTAACAATATTAGCACAGTGCACATCCAGTCAAATGCAAGAGTACTGAACGTCGCCAATCGTCCACAATGTGAAGTATCTCAATCAAAAACTTGATATGTTCGCCGGCGAGAAAATTCATGAAGTCTGGCGACTGATTTGGCCACGCCCGAGAGTAAATCCTGCCCACCAGCCTACAGTGATGGACGTCATGTAAACAGCACCCAGCGTGTTGAGGGAAAACTGACAAGAGCCCCATCATTCATTGGGCATTTTAAATAATTTCTGAGTATAACACTCTGTTGATGACATCACTGTGAATGGAACTACAGTCGAACTGGGCGAGGGTAGAAAAGGCATTCGGCAATGGTTTCTTAAACGGGAACATCCCAGAATTAGTCTTGCTAGAAAGAGTTAAATTCTGGAAGTCCTGAATCAGAATGGCCGTACTATGATAACAACCACGTTAATATTAAATGCCAATCCACCACTTTCCTCTGTGTCAGATTCGTCTAACACTTAAAATAAACGCTTCAAATTAACCTGTAATAGTTATCGCATACAATCAATATCCACCCTGTTGACTGCCATTCCAGTAATTTTATAACGAAGAAGCGAATGGAATATTTTGTTTCGCCCAGTTTACAAAAAATGTCTGTGTTAGTAACAACGTGATGTCAACTGACATGTCCCTGTCAGTTTTTCGATTATATGTATTCATTTTTTATATAGTATGTTCACGGGGAAGAAGGGTCGTTCGTTACGTTTACATGTGATACATGTTCCGAAAGAAGAAAATCGAATTTCGGAATTCGTATTTCACTGTCGTGTTTACATTTTAGCGTCTGAAGCGAATTCGCTAGCCCAGTTGAATATGGCGCCTGGAAAACATACGATACAGTTGATGATTTAGTCAACACAACCGCTATTTTTCTTCAATTAGACGAGGTGCAAACAGCTTCAGTTACATATTTCTACTTATCATTCACTGTACAGGAAGGCACTCCATCCAAACTAGCCGAAAATTTTTAAAAACGAAACGAAGATTGACAGCCCAAGCTCGTTTCAACTTCAGAGGAATTTATAAAATTTTTATAGGCTTGAATAAGTGAAGTTAACTACATTGTTCATGTTAATGTGACCACCTGGCAAAAGCCTAAAGAAGCACCTATTGCAAGCCAGCGACTGCGGGAACAGAGTCATTGAGGTTGAAGAAGGTACCATCAGGGATATGGAGCCATGCCAACTCCAGTAACGTGGACAACTGCGCTAGGTATCTCTGCTAAGGATCCATGGCGCGAACGGCGTGTGTGAGATGGTCACACACATTCTCGATTGAAATTTAAATCGGTTGAGTTTGGTGGCCGACGGAGTTCTATAAACTCATCCTGGTGTTCTTCGAAACACGCACGTACACTGCGATCATTCTGACACGTCTCATTGTCCTGCTGGTAGATGCCATCGCGGTGAAGAAAATCATACTGCGCGTAGGGGTGAGGATAGTCACCAAGGATCGATGCATACTCCTGTCGATCTATTGTTCCTTCCAGAATGACGAGATCACCTGCGTGACGCCTCCTGCCTCGACCATTCCAATGATTGTTGTAAGGTGTTTGCTTGTCGATGTTTCACGACGTACGCGCCAACGGCCATCTGTCGCCCCTCAGTGGACTTCGACCTGCAGTAGTGGGGTGCAGATTCCAGCCGTAGTCGCCCGTTTACAGCAGTCGGCGTTGGTGTTGTAGCGTCTCCAGGCCAATCGTCATAAAAAGCGTGTGACAGAATTTTTCCGTGTGTGTAAGACCAGTTAACACGTATCGATATAGTGCCACGCACACGGCGAAAGAGAAATAATTTAAACACGAATAAACATGACCAAGTGAAGCAATAAAGCAAGACTGTGTAAACATTTCACGAATGTATTATGTGCGTATGTAGAACATTCATAACTATTTGACGTTTTATGAATTTTTTAACTTTGAATCCATGACATATTATTATCTTTGACAATCGTATTCTTGTTAAATTAATTAGTGATTATGATCTGTGCCTCAGATAAAAAGGATAATTCAGTGGCCGGCCGTAGTGGCCGAGCGGTTCTAGGTGCTTCAGTCTGGAACCACGCGACCGCTACGGTGTCAGGTTCGAATCCTGCCTCGGGCATGGATGTGTGGGATGTCCTTAGGTTAGTTAGGTTTAAGTAGTTCTAACTTCTAGGGGACTGATGACCTCAGATGTTAAGTCCCATAGTGCTCAGAGCCATTTGAACCATTTTTTTTTGACAGTTCAGTACATGTATAAAGAGTAAAAATTATTGTAATAATTTCTCTGTTCTGTTTGGGTTTCGTTACGAGTAACACCTGCGTGGTAAGCAAATGTATATGCTGGCCGTGAGTCTTTTGTTCATGAAGCTTGAGATCCGGCATTAGGCGAGTTGTTGTAAAAAGGTGTGTAAAATTAATGCATTTTTGTTTGAAAATGTAGAGTTTGAGCAAATACGTTTTTAAAATAATTTGCAAAGTTCCCAGCCATTCGTCCCGGAAATAATTTAGACATTTTCAGCATTTAATTTAGCGGAAGCCGCTGTACTAATCTGAGAGGACAACGGCCGCAGACGCGGCACATTTAAAAAACATTTATTTCAGGCATCGCAGTCGTCTCGCCGGTAAAGCGAGGTAACATAATAATATTTAACATTTTCTTACAACTTACAGCACTGCCGGCAGACTATATTATATTATTCAGTGCATTTCTCAGTTTGATTTAGAAGGTACTGTGCGACATGTTCTATGCGATCACAAAAATATAACGAATAACTGTGTTATAACTTTATCATTTTCACATTTTGTGGCAAGGTCTGTTCTGTGAAACTGAAGCAATATTTTACATTTTTTCCTGAGATTAAGAGAACGGGGGCTAGCTGCGCGCCTGTTCTAATTAACAGTATTCAAAAATCCACTACAGAACTTGACCAACATTCAGTGCTGTGACGATCATTTGAATTTCGTTGCTCACTTTTCTGAACACGATGCAAGGTAGTGAGTTCAGATACAGTTTTCTTTCTTTCTTAATTACGTTACAGTAGCAAGTGAATGTTTCCTACATGATTATCCAAAGCAGATGTGGAAGAGCAATAATTTGATCCACGCTGTGCCACATTTATGATAAAAGTGTTTATTCCCTCTCCCACTCCATGTCTGTACTTAACATATGTGTGCTAGTGTGACTCATACGGCCAAAGTGAAATATTTACTCAACATTACTCAATGTTACTTGCTTTTATGAAGAAAGAATTACCAAATAAAGACAGTGTAATAACGTTGAATCAAAACCATAGCAACTTGTTACAAATAATTTTGTGTACTGCCATCAGCTCTCAGTTTCAGTTTTATATCAGTCTGAACACTGCAAGTCCAAATTAAAATTGCTACACCACGAAGATGAAGTGCTACAGACGCGAAATTTAACCGACAGGAAGATGATGCTGTGATATGCAAATGATTTGCTTTTCAGAGCATTCACACAAGGTTGGCGCCGGTAGCGACACCTACAACGTGCTGACATGAGGAAAGTTTCCAACTGATTTCTCATACACAAACAGCAGTTGACCGGCGTTGCCTGGTGAAAGGTTGTTGTGATGCCTCGTGTAAGGAAATGCGTACCATCACGTTTCCGACTTTGATAAAGGTCGGATTGTAGCCTATCACGATTGTGGTTTATCGTGTCGCGACATTGCTGCTCGCGTTGGTCGAGATCCAATGACTGTTAGCAGAATATGGAATCGGTGGGTTCAGGAGGGTAATACGGAACGCCGTGCTGGTTCCCAACAGCCTCGTATCACTAGCAGTCGAGATGACAAGCACCTTATGCGCATGGCTGTAACGGATCGTGCAGCCTCGTCTCGATCCCTGAGTCAACAGATGGGGACGTTTGCAAGACAACAATCATCTGCACGAACAGTCGACGACGTTTGCAGCAGCATGGACTATCAGCTCGGAGGCCATGGCTGCGGTTGCCCTTGACGCTTCATCACAGACAGGAGTGCCTGCGATGGTGTACTCAACGACGAAACTGGGTGCACGAATGGCAAAACTTCATTTTTTCGGATGAATCGAGGTTCTGTTTACAGCATCATGAGGGTCGCATCCGTATTTGGCGACATCGCGGTGAACGCACGTTGGAAGCGTGTATTCGTCATCGCCATACTGGCGTATCACCCGGCGTAATGGTATGGGGTGCATTTGGATACACGTCTCGGTCACTTCTTGTTCGCATTGACGGCACGTTGAACAGTGGACGTTACATTTAAGATGTGTTACGACCTGTGGCTCTACCCTTCATTCGATCGCTGCGAAACCCTACATTTCAGCAAGTTAATGCACGACCGCATGTTGCAGGTCCTGTATGGGCCTTTCTGGATACAGAAAATGTTCGGCTGCTGCTCTGGCCAGCACATTCTCCAGATCTCTCACCAACTGAAAACGTCTGGTCAATGGTGGCCGAGCAACTGGCTTGTCACAATACGCCAGTCACTACGCTTGATGAACTGTGGTATCGTGTTGAAGCTGCATGGGCAGCTGTACCTGTACACGCCATCCAAGCTGTGTTTGACTCAATGCCCAGGCTATCAAGGCCGTTATTACACCCAGAGGTGGTTGTTCTCGGTACTGATTTCTCAGGATCTATGAACCCAAATTGCGTGAAAATGTAATCACATTTCAGT
Organism: Schistocerca cancellata; assembly: GCF_023864275.1. Classification (NCBI taxonomy): domain Eukaryota; kingdom Metazoa; phylum Arthropoda; class Insecta; order Orthoptera; family Acrididae; genus Schistocerca; species Schistocerca cancellata. Next base: position 750,328,525 of record NC_064630.1, read on the forward strand.
TCTAATATAATATATTTGTCCTTTGAGTACCCGTTTATCATCTGTATTTCTTCTTGGTATAGCAATTTTAATGGCCAGTAGTGTAATTACCATGTATCAACTTACTTGCTGCTACACATATATAATCATATCTAAATAAATGAAACCACAAGCCGAATAAATCTAACTCGAGTAGTAAAAAGGTGAGAGGAGGAATAAGGTAGACGGAATAGTGCATCAAACATTTGTTGCGGAGTCACACACGCAGCAGCGCTCACTGAACGGTTGTGGAGAGGACACTGTTGGTAGCCCCTTGGTTTATCTGGCCGGTCGGTTACCCGGGAGTCGCACGTCTACTTGCCGATACACATCAATACAGCCGTTTTTCACCCCTTTCAACTACGGCCCGTGGTGCACTATAGATACATTGCGCCGGTTCTGAATAGCGACGTTTTGCCATCCACCGTATATTTCAACCACGGCACACGCGAATAATTTACAGACTTCGCCGTTTCGGAAACGCTTCCACCCATGGCCTGAAACCAGTGATCATGCCCGTTTGGACGTCAGATAAATCGCTCCCTTTCCACATCACGCCACGTGCCCGCAACATGCTTTATATGTCCTCAACAGCTAGTATTGCCATCTACCATATGTGAGCGGTAAGAGCAACTTGACGTACAGTATAGGCGTTGGTGACATTAATGCCACTGGACCACACATGTTTACAGGGTGATTTTCTCCACCGTGTACAAACTGTAGGGATTGATCGATGAGAGGATACAGAACATAAAAGGTTTAATGAATCTGTGTCCGGAAATGCTTTATTTCCATGCTAGAGACTATTTAGTCAATCACACACTGTCACTATATGTTGACAATGTTTCCATTTGCCTCAACTCATGTGTGTACGCGCTGTAGCATGTTCTGTCATACATTCACATCGGCCACGCTGCATCTGAACAGTATCTAAGGCAGCATGAACAAGCTTCTCCAGTGGATCCATATCTGGAATGGGCTCTGCATACACGATACTTCTGAGATGCACGCATAACTAGAAATCAACGGGTTGAGATCCGGTGAATAAACAGGCCATGCAACTGGATCCCTTCATCCGATCCATCGACCAGGTGGACACGATTGAGATGCGTCCGGAAGCTAAAAGCGAAGTGGTCTGGAGCACCATCATGTAGCAGCCACATAACCCTTAGAATTGTCAGTGGCACTTCTTCTAGCAGGGGAGGCAAAGTCACTCTCAAGAGACGACGATGATTCCGCCCTGTTATGAGACGTGGAGGGAAGACCGGTCCCAAAAGACGGTCTTCAATTATACCGGCCCACATATTCCGGCTGCACCGATTCTGATGATTCGCTGTCACCATGACATGAGATTCTGCATACTATCCCACAGATGACTTTTATGAAAGTTGAAGATACCACTCCGCGTGAAGGCGGCCTCATCTGTGAACAGGATGGATGACACAAATCCCGGAATCGTGGTTGCCTGGTGAAGAAACCAGTGACAAAACTGCTCCCGATATGCAAAGTCTGTTGGTAGTAAGCGCTCCACACGCTGTAAGTGATAAGTGTTGTGGATTGGCAAGACAGCCAACCCACTATGACAGGAAGCCGAAAGGCACACGTTTAAGCTCACGCAGGCTGGCGTGAGGTCTGGAACAGTTAAGGGAATTGAGACTAGTAAAAAAAGTACGGAGCTGCTGGAATACTTAACTTTAATCCATAATTGGTGAACATCGCTCTTGACGGTACATGTTTTACAGCATCAATAGTAACTGGTAATGGCGCCTTGCTAAGTCGTAGCAAATGACGTAGCTGAAGGCTATCTAACTATCGTCTCGGCAAATGAGAGCGTAATTTGTCAGTGAACCATCGCTAGCAAAGTCGGCTGTACAACTGGGCCGAGTGCTAGGAAGTCTCTCTAGACCTGCCGTGTGGCGGCGCTCGGTCTGCAATCACTGATAGTGGCGACACGCGGGTCCGACGTATACTAACGGACCGCGGCCGATTTAAAGGCTACCACCTAGCAAGTGTGGTGTCTGGCGGTGACACCACAATAAGGATAGTAGCAATAGCCATTGAGAAAGTTCCACACGGCCGTTGGGTTACCCTGACTGGTACTGTCAAGCCGGTCACCTTCCACAATGTTAACCACATTTTTCTTCAAGCCTGGTATCCGAGCATTTCGGGTACGCCCTTCATGATTTCCTAGTTCCGGAAAAGACCATTTCTCAGACAAATGGCGAAACATTGCAGCAAACGCTGAATGCTGTGGTTGTTGTCGGAGGTGCGGGATAGCCTTCATGATGCAACTGTTGCTCTCTGCCACCCGTTTCCATTTGCCTTTCCGTAAGTAAACACCATGTCGGCAAGCTCTTGTTTCGAATATAGAACAATTGTGTACAGCGCTGTATCACATTCACTACAAGGTGAGTTAGCATGTGAAGTGAATCGGGCACAACATTAACTAATCACTGTGGCAGGAGAGGGCGGTAGGGCATAACGTATGAGGAACAGTACAACCCTCTAGGAGGTAACCATGCATACTGTAACTGTGCGTATTAGACCGCATTCTCTGCAACAACGTATGACTGAATAAGTGGCCTCTAGCACCCAAGCCGTGCAGTTCCGGATGTAAGTTCTTTAGACATTTTGTTTCCGTATCCTCTCATCAATCAATTCCTAGAACTTGTACACGGTGGAAAAAACCAGCCTGTATTGTTTCACCCGTTTGGAATTTATAAATGCCCTTAACAGATGTTAGAAAGCCTTGGAGAACGAAAATTATTGATTACATACATCTGAGATGAACACAGAAGCGAAGGAAAAAAGAGAAGCAGTTGAAGGTAGAGTGGTCACTGATTGGTGGTGATGTGTGTGAAAAGAAAACCGTGGTCGTATGGGTGTAGTATGCATTTTGATTGAATGCGTAATAGTATAATAGTCGAAGTGGAAAACCGCTACTGTTCAGTCCACAGAGGAAGAAATATGCACGTGTCAGCATAGTTTCTGTAGTGGAATAAAGTGCAGGGTTACAGATACAGGTGTTATGCAACCTTGCTAAAAACGAATTAAAGATAATTACTTTTGGTTATAATAAGAAGAAGTTTGTATACGAGTTATTGTGAAACAACTGTGACGACGTGGATTCGTAATTTCGAGTTTTTGTGTACCTATCAGAAACTTCAACATGGAAATCTCTGTATTAAATGAAGATAAGAAATATAAGTTAATGCGAATGTGCAGGAAGATCAAATCGATAATGTTCTTACACAGTATTTCTAGTGCCGTATTACTAATGCCCTGCTTGATACAGTCAAGTCATTAAATGGTTCAAATGGCTCTGAGCACTATGGGACTTAACATCTGAGGTCATCAGTCCCCTAGAACTTAGAACTACTTAAACCTAACTAACCTAAGGACGGCACACACATCCATGCCCGAGGCAGGATTCGAACCTGTGACGGTAGCGGTCGCGCGGTTCCAGACTGAAGCGCCTAGAAATTTGTGCATAACGTTACAAAGCGATATGAGGTGCAACGAGCATATGAGAACTGTGGTAGGGAAGGTGAATGGTAGTCTTCGGTTTATTGGGAGAATTTTAGGAAAGAGTCGTTTACCTGTAAAACAGACCGCATGTACGACCCTTGTGGGACGTATTCTTGGGCACTACTCGAGTGTTTGGGATCCGTAATAGGTCGGATTGAAGGACGACATCCAAGCAATTCAGAGGTGGGCTGTTAGATTTGTTACCGGTAGGTTCGAACAACACGTAAATGTTCTGGAGAGGCTTCGGGAACACGAACTGGAATCCCTGGAGGGAAGGCGACGTTCTTTTCGAGAAACTGTACTGAGAAAAGAATCGGCATTTGAAACTAACTGCTGAACGATTCTACTGCCGCCAACATACATTTCGCGCAAGGGCCGCGATATAAGATACGAGAAATTAGGGATCACGCGGAGGCGTACAAAAAGTCGTTTTTCACTCGCTCTATTTGCGAGTGGAACAGGAATAACAAGTAGTGGTACAGAGTACCTTCCACATTGACACCGTACTGTGGCTAGCTGAGTATCTACGTAGATGTAGCTAAATTGTCACCCGTATCCCTCACTGCCTCTGTAACACCGTTTTTCGGATTTGCGTAGAAATTTTGCACGTAGCGGATAAATTGAATAGCCACAGGTGTTTCTCAACTACACACATTACGGTGTCGAGAAGCATCGTTCATGGAGAGCGAAATCTGTATTAGTAAACCACTGTCCTGGAACCCAGCACCAGTTTCAGTGTGTTGTGCGAAAACGTCTCTTCCGGCCGATGGATGCGACGGGGTCGCCCGTTCACATGTCCCTCCTTGTCCCCCGAACTCAGACTTTTAGATTTCTACATACGGGGCCACCTGAAAGAGTTGAGTACGGAGCCATCCGCAATGTGGCGATACTGGTTCAAAATGGTTCTGAGCACTATGGGACTTAACATCTATGGTCATCAGTCCCCTAGAACTTAGAACTACTTAAACCTAACTAACCTAAGGACAGCACAAAACACCCAGCCATCACGAGGCAGAGAAAATCCCTGACCCCGCCGGGAATCGAACCCGGGAACCCGGGCGTGGGAAGCGAGAACGCTACCGCACGACCACGAGATGCGGGCGCCAATACTGGAACAACGCATTCATACTGCCCGTGACGCCATACGGTTGCCGGATAGCACATTTGAAAGTATGTGTCAGTCGGTGCTGCGTAAAAGGAACACTTTAAGTGCCAGTTGTGACAGGAAAAATAATAGCAGCTTATGACTCACCACGCGCATTAGGAGGGCGACAGAAAATGAGAGTACGGGAGGTGCAATGATCCAACTTCTATGAGACGTATGTGTCACACTTCGCAAAATGAGCATCGTCGACATTCAAGAAGTGTTCAGAACAAATCATTAACTTGCAAGATGGACATCGGATGAAAAGTGGCACACCGTACTGATCTCAAAGGTTCACACCGTCAAAATAGAAGGCGAGCTATTTGGGAGTTACAAACCGTGCAGGACATTAAGCTTGGTATTCACTCTTAAAGAATGCATATGGAATCATATTGCTGCAACGGGGTGATGAGAACTGATGGAAGGAGAGATACTCTGTAATGGATTTTATCGTAAAGCTGGCTGTCCTTTAAGGCGTAACTGCATTTAGTGGGATAATGTGTTTTGCAGACATGGAAAAAAAACTGCCAACAAGGTGCTGAATGTGTCACATGGTTCCTGGTGGAAAGACGTGCAACGTCATACATTTTTCGGGAGCGATAATTTGCTCCAAAGGAGTATGATTTTTATATGCAGACCAGCAATCAAGCGAAAGCAAGTTATTTTGACCAGTTATGGGCCAAAAGCAGCGGTCATACCATAGTTGTAGTTCTCTTACGTCCATTTTCCCACTCTTTACTGCTGTAACGTAAATATTCCCTACGCTCTCGCAAGATGACGTGCATGAGAAGGAATCGTAGAGGGCAGAGCATCTCTTCGCAGCACAATTAATAGCTTTCCTGCTAATTTCCCATCCAGATTAGTAGTTGGCATAATTGTACACGAATGCGTTGATGCACTGATGTTAGTTGATGTTGGTACAATTATCTCGGTACCTCTAATTTCCAGCTTCCTTTCACATGGATTTCCTCTTCAAATCCTGATGTGTCTAAGATGAAAACAAATTCTTACTGAACGATATGATAATTTATTCATCTCATCTACAAATTTTCTGGCCGGTACCGCAGTTTGCTGTGCATTGTCAAGTTGATGCTGTCTTGGAAATTTCGTTATCTTTGGTCTTCCAGTTCTATAGTACTGTTTGAAGTTATGCAATCATCCACTACTTCCCATGGCATCACTGTAATTTGTGTCACGAGCAGTTTCATGTGCATAACGTATCAGGTGACTATCAAGCACATCCTGTAAATTGTATGGAGCATCCTTGCCGTAGTTTTTCATATGCATTACACGGACCTGTTGCTGCCGACTTAGTCAAAATCTGTTCATAATTGCCTTTTCGCTATGTTGCGCATGTTCGTCCGTGTACGTTTAGTACATGTTTAGTACTCGCTCTTTGGATAACGATTGTCCTGTACTATGTTTCACTGGAAACCGCATTTGTGGCTCCATGTCCGACAAGGATGACGAAACACATGGCTCGACACCTATTTCAGTATCACTTTCTTTTGTTAAGGAAATATCGTCTCCGTTGTACTCACCATGTCCGCGCACAATCGAGCGTATACGACACCACAGACCACCCCCTTCCCTCCCCCCTCCCTCCCCACTGACCCATGCTTTAGAAAAGCTAATATTTCATCATACACTTCTTTCTCAATCTGCGAAATTCCTTGTGTTCCTTTCTGACGAAATGTCAGTTTCAACAGCTGTTGTAGTAGGTATAATGCAATGTGTGCTTTTTTTATCGTTGCCATTGGTCTGCTTTGGAGCAACACCACTAGACTGTAGCACTGTTGTGAGTTATTCGTCGACTAAGCTGTTCAAATACCCTCCGTAGCCTCATGCTGTGTTCACCATTGGATACGTCCGGTCCCGCCCTTTGCTGCCATTAACAGCCAATATTGTGGTTGCATGGTGGCCTTTTCCGACCTCGCGCTCCTTGTTGGAGGCTGAAGGAGGCCGTTTCAGATACATTGTCTATCGGTATTTTCATTACAACATGTCGTGCACTATAATGAACAGCACAGGCATGCTAAATTAATAGCTAACCTGTAACATAGAGATCATGAATTTTCGGCCACACGTCCATATGATCTATATGACCATTATTGCTCCTTATCGTCTCAGCAATGGTTTCCTGCAGTTTGTCTCCACTTACCAAAATCATCCTGTATATGTAAATTTCGATCATGAAACTGACACTGCAGTTATCGATATTTCTCGTTCTACTGTTGCCTGTTTCTACAATCAGCAACCATCAGCTGCTGTAAATGGATATATAGATGCACCACATAAGAAGCAGTAGCTAAAAAGGTAACAGTACAACTCTGTTTATAGTCGCTCATACAAGACTCTAAAGTAGCGTCGCCTAGTGACTGTTCTGCTTAGGCCAGCCGGTGTGGCCGAGCTGTTCTAGGCGCTTCAGTCTGGAACCGCGTGACCGCTACGGTCGCAGGATCGAATCCTGCTTCGGGCATGGATGTGTGTGATGTCCTTAGGTTAGTTAGGTTTAAGTAGTTCTAAGTTCTAGGGGACTGATGACGTCAGATGTTAAGTCCCATAGTGCTCAGAGCCATTTGTTCTGCTTAATTTTTCTACTTAGGGAAGCAGCAATACGGAGACTGCATACACGACCGGTCTGTAAACAGCAGGCTCCACGGTTTGTTCTGTGACAGTCCTACTGGTTGTTGCTCATCGTGTGAAGTATTTTTACCTTGTGTTACATTATCTCATAAAGGATGACTACCAAGGAACACACCTCTGTTCGACGTCAACGTGCTACCTCTCACAGGTGGCAGGTAACAGCTCTATAGTCGGAGGGTATATAAAGGACACCGTGCAGCCGTTCTCGTAATGCGGAAACGGAGCCATTTATCTGACGTCCAAATGTGCATGACCACTGACTTCCAGCATTTCCGAAACGGCTAAGTTTGTAAACTGTTCGCGTTCCACCGCGGTTAAAGGACACCGCGCAAGGCAAAATGGCGCCATTCTAAAGTGGCGCCAAGGCGACTGTGGTGCACTTCGGTCCATATACACTCCTGGAAATTGAAATAAGAACACCGTGAATTCAATGTCCCAGGAAGGGGAAACTTTATTGACACATTCCTGGGGTCAGATACATCACATGATCACACTGACAGAACCACAGGCACATAGACACAGGCAACAGAGCATGCACAATGTCGGCACTAGTACAGTGTATATCCACCTTTCTCAGCAATACAGGCTGCTATTCTCCCATGGAGACGATCGTAGAGATGATGGATGTAGTCCTGTGGAACGGTTGCCATGCCATTTCCACCTGGCGCCTCAGTTGGACCAGCGTTCGTGCTAGACGTGCAGACCGCGTGAGACGACGCTTCATCCAGTCCCAAACATGCTCAATGGGGGACAGATCCGGAGATCTTGCTGGCCAGGGTAGTTCACTTACACCTTCTAGAGCACGTTGGGTGGCACGGGATACATGCGGACGTGCATTGTCCTGTTGGAACAGCAAGTTCCCTTGCCGGTGTAGGAATGGTAGAACGATGGGTTCGATGACGGTTTGGATGTACCGTGCACTATTCAGTGTCCCCTCGACGATCACCAGTGGTGTACGGCCAGTGTAGGAGATCGCTCCCCACACCATGATGCCGGGTGTTGGCCCTGTGTGCCTCGGTCGTATGCAGTCCTGATTGTGGCGCTCACCTGCACGGCGCCAAACACGCATACGACCATCATTGGCACCAAGGCAGAAGCGACTCTCATCGCTGAAGACGACACGTCTCCATTCGTCCCTCCATTCACGCCTGTCGCGACACCACTGGAGGCGGGCTGCACGATGTTGGGGCGTGAGCGGAAGACGGCCTAACGGTGTGCGGGACCGTAGCCCAGCTTCATGGAGACGGTTGCGAATGGTCCTCGCCGATACCCCAGGAGCAACAGTGTCCCTAATTTGCTGGGAAGTGGCGGTGCGGTCCCCTACGGCACTGCGTAGGATCCTACGGTCTTGGCGTGCATCCGTGCGTCGCTGCGGTCCAGTCCCAGGTCGACGGGCACGTGCACTTTCCGCCGACCACTGGCGACAACATCGATGTACTGTGGAGACCTCACGCCCCACGTGTTGAGCAATTCGGCGGTACGTCCACCCGGCCTCCCGCATGCCCACTATACGCCCTCGCTCAAAGTCCGTCAACTGCACATACGGTTCACGTCCACGCTGTCGCGGCATGCTACCAGTGTTAAAGACTGCGATGGAGCTCCGTATGCCACGGCAAACTGGCTGACACTGACGGCGGCGGTGCACAAACGCTGCGCAGCTAGCGCCATTCGACGGCCAACACCGCGGTTCCTGGTGTGTCCGCTGTGCCGTGCGTGTGATCATTGCTTGTACAGCCCTCTCGCAGTGTCCGGAGCAAGTATGGTGGGTCTGACACACCGGTGTCAATGTGTTCTTTTTTCCATTTCCAGGAGTGTATGACAGGGCTGAATGATGGCTGGGGAGATGTCTACCGGCGAACAGACGTGCAGCTGTTGAGTAATTGGCTGCTCAGCTGAACCAAGAGGCTACGGACAGTGTCCTCTGAACGACCGATCAGGGGACGTTGCTGCTTATGGACCTCCGCAATAGTTGACCCAGGCTGACTGCTGTTCATCGACTATGAAGGCCGGAAGCAGCAAGCCGATACCGCAAATCTCCGTCCAGTGAGCGGTAACAGGTGATCTTTCCAGGTGACAGATGACCTTCGCGTGTAAAAGATCGGAAAGCGAACACCGTGCATGCAGTATGGTCTGGGATATGTTTTCGCGGCATTTCCTGGGTTATCTTGTCATTCAGAAGGCACAACGGACTAAGATAAGCATACATTTATTCTCGGGGAACATTGCCACTCCTCCATGCAATTTGTTTTTCCTCTACTGAATCGCATGTACTAGTAGGACAACGCAACTACACAGCTCGCTGTGTACGGACATGGTTCGAAGAGCACCAGGATGAGATTACTTTATTCCTTCGACTAACAAACTCCACGGATTTAAACCCAATAGGGGATCGGTTGTACCACCGTCCGCTGCCAGCCGCTTCAACGGACGCAGGAAGGCACGCCGATCTCCCTTCTCAAGGCGTCGCAGCTCGCACCGACCAGGCCGATGTCGTAGGTTGGCTCCTGTTGCTCTCGCGTCGACCGCGAAGGCACTCCCCTTCGCTATACAGCGCGGCCCACTGGACTGACGTGGCGACCTCACATGCGCCGACGCTCAAGACGGACAAGTCATCTTGTGTCCCAGTGCGCGACCGACCAACAGGAGCTCACAGCTCCCCTTAACTACACATGAACAGGCCACCTTTCCCCTTTCACACCAGAGGGAGACACCAAAGCAGCGATTGCCACAGCGGCGCCACCGGAAGAAACGGCGGGCGACTGCTTTACACTACGCGCTGCGGCGCGCTCTTCAAAACAGCAAATTTTACCACGCCTCAACCTCCTCCCCTCAAAAATGAAACCCGGGTGGTGATATCCCGAGATAAACTAACTAGCAGCTTCTAAAAGGCACAAGACAATGGCCGCGAAAGGCCGCAGGCGATACACTCGGTCGGAGTCACCCCTGCAGAGAAATTTGAACGAATCTGATGTAAGACAGCTTCTAATGTGCGCTGTTAATGAATTCTGTTTAGGCAGTAAATTATTTTTATCATTAAATGTTGATTATTATACAAACGGCTAAGTAAGTTGGATAACTTGTTATGGCACTAGACACGCTATGCAGAGAAGCAGAATTTGAATACCCGGTCTACTTTACGAATGGTTGAAATGGCTCTAAGCACTAAGGAAATTAACATCTGACGTCATCAGTCTCCTAGACTTAGAACTGTTGTTGTTGTTGTTGTGGTCTTCAGTCCTGAGACTGGTTTGATGCAGCTCTCCATGCTAATCTATCCTGTGCAAGCTCCTTCACCTCCCAGTACCTACTGCAACCTACATCCTTCTGAATCTGTTTAGTGTATTCATCTTTTGGTCTCCCTCTACGATTTTTAACCTCCACGCTGACTTCTAATGCTAAATTTGTGATCCCTTGATGCCTCGGGACATGTCCTACCAACCGATCCCTTCTTCTAGTCAAGTTGTGCCACAAGCTTCTCTTCTCCCCAATCTTATTCAACACCTCCTCATTAGTTACGTGATCTACCCACCTAATCTTCAACATTCTTCTGTAGCAACACATTTTGAAAGCTTCAATTCTCTTCTTGTCGAAACTATTTATTGTTCATGTTTCACTTCCATACATGGCTAAACTCCATACAAATACTTTCAGAAACGACTTCCTGACACTTAAATCTATACTCGATGTTAACAAATTTCTCTTCTTCAGAAACGCTTTCCTTGCCATTGCCAGTCTACATTTTAGAACCTCTCTACTTCGACCATCATCAGTTATTTTGCTCTCCAAATAGCAAACTACCTACTACCTAACTACCTACTACCTAACTACCTAAACGTAACTAACCTAACAACACCACACACATGCATGCCCGTGGCAGGATTTGAACCTGCAACCGTAGCAGCCGCGTGTTCCCGACTGAAGCGCCAAGAACTACTCGGCCACAGCGGCCGGCTTCAACTTTACTGATTGAGATGTACCCAAGTTTGTGTAAATCAGTGAAAGGGAATGTTCGAGTCGTTCTGTCGAAGAGCATATAGTGCAACTCCTTCCACATCGTACGCTAAGCTGAGCCTGAGCTCTGTCTCTAATGAAGCAGTTGTCGACGAGACGTTTGTCCGTGATACAAGTTTCGTTAGCTACACTGTCAGTGCCTTGAAATCTGACTTAAGAGGGTCGCCCAGAAATTAATGCACGGCACTTTTTTTTTCTCAGCCGAAGACAATGTTCCGAATTCGAAACGCTATGTATGTATTAGCTGAGGTCCCCTGAGTGAGCGCGCCAAGTTTCCGTCACATCCGACAGATAGCGTAGATGCAGGAGAGTTTCAAAGTGGTGTCTGTAGGTGATATACGTTACAAGCAACGTGCCGCCATTGCATTTCTCACTGAAGAGAAAGAACCTGTGAGGAATATTCAGAAACGCTTGTGCAAAGTCTGTCGACAGAAGTACAGTTAGTCGCTAGGCACGGAGGGTGAGGCCATCAGAAGGCGGTTCGGCGGAGCTCCACGATTTGCAGCGGTAGGAGAGACCATCCACGGCTGTCACACCTGACATGTTGCAGCCTGCTGGTGTCATTTGACTTGCTTGGTCCATTAAAAGACACCATTCGTGGAAGGCATTTTGAGGACGATGTGGAGGTGATTCACACAGTGAAGCACTGGCTCCGCCACGGGATTGGTACCGACAGGGCATACACGACCTTGTTTCGCGCTGGAAGAAGCCATAGAACGTGATGGAAATTCCGTGAAAAAATATGGTGTGTAGATAAAACAACATTCTTTCGTGTATGTAATTCACATTATGTTCAATAAAGAATTGTTAAAAAAATGCGTTGCATTACTTGCCGGGCGACCCTCGTACTTCCGCTTATTTGGGAACATGAAAGCAGTCAGGTAAATAGTAAAGTGTTTGTGAATTAAAAGAATAAACTTGAAGTACAGCACCACCTGAAAGGTCCGTTGACTTCTTTTGTGACAGGGTTTCGACAAATACAGGTTGTTTTCATTTTTAAGTGCTCTTGACTGATTTAAAGTTGGGCTACCAACACCTTCCCAGAAAAAAAAAACAACATGTGTCTACCTCGGAGTGTGAAACGACCCTCGTTTTAGGCACATCGGAACCGTCGGAAGCGAGAAAGCAATTACGGCTTTTGAGACAAATAATACGAAAGTAAATTAGCCGTCTCCCCGGGTGCGGAAATTAATTTCGGTCCACGCAAAACGGAATACTGCGGTCTTCACTTTAAAACCTTTTCTACCGTAATTCAGTTAACGCGAACAAAGCTGCCGCGGTTAGAGGAAAGAGGATGAGTGAAGAGGGTGTGGGGGTGGGAGGGGGTGGAAAAAGTCGGGCGCATTAATATTCAGGAAACAGCGGCCGGGCGGGCCGCCGTCACACATTTATCCGGTGATTTATTCCATTTAAATGTGCCGGCCGCCGCCGGTGTGACAGTTGGCAAGTGTGAAACAGAACACGTGCAAATTGCGTTGCGGCCCGTGGCGATGGACGCGCGCAGCGCTGACGCATACCAGAGCAGGGCCGGGGGCTCCGACTGCCGGGTCCGCTCCCTAAGGGCCGGACGGCGGGAGGAAGGGAGGGGCGGCAGCGCGTCACGCCGGCCCTTCCGTTGTGAAAGCGCCCCCACCGTGGGACACCACGCCCGTACACCCTGTGGTTCCGTGCCTGTTCCACTACCGTACAGGATGCTATGGTGGTATACCGACGTAGCGTCTCAGCATGTTTTTATGGAAGTTCCTCCTTCCTTTTCTTGTGTTTATGTCCTGCATCGGCGCATGGTCGGAGTGGTTATTGACAGATGTGGAATGGACTATTTAAGGGGTGGCTCGATGCCCCACCTGTCGTATCCCATTACACTCCAGGACTGAATACGTGTACCTCTATGAGCCGTGGTCAAATTTGCTGTTTTGAAGAGCGCGCCGCAGCGCGTTGTGTAAGGCAGTCGCCTCCGTTTCAGGTGGTATCGCAATTCTGGTGTCTCCCTCTGGTGGAAAAGTTGTCTGTTCACGTGCATTTAAGGGGCGCTATGAGCTCGGCAGTCGGTCCTACGTCACCATCCATAACACGGATTCCTACATCTCTTTTCCCTCCGCTGGTGTGCCCAAAGGCTCCGTCCTCTCCCCCATTCTGTACCTTTTGTATACGGAGGACATGCCGCCGCCGTCACCCCGCCCCCCCCCCCCCCCCCCGGTCCACCTTCACCAGTTTGCCGATGACACCGCCTTCCTCGCCCTTGCCCCCACCCTGCACCGTTCCCAACACCTTCTCCGATCCCATCTTGATCGGTACACCGCTTGGTGCAACCAGTGGTTGCTCAAAGTCAATCCTGCCAAAACCCAGGCGATCATTGTAGGCAAAACCACCTCTTCCTTCCGCCTCCTCGATTTCTATCTAACCATCTATGGCCGTCCTATCGCCCTCAGCCCCACCCTTAAGTACCTTGGTGTCACCCTCGACCGTCGCCTCTCCTGGACCTCCCATCTCCGGACAATCCAAGCCAAGGCACGCCCCGACTCAGTCTCCTCAAGCTCCTTTCCGGCCATACGTGGGATCTTGACCCCTCCACCATACTCCACACCTATAAATCCCTCATCCGCCCTATCATCTGTTACGCCCATTGGCCTGGATCTCAACCCTCCCTACCTTTTATAAATCCTTTCAGATCCTAGTACGCCATGCTCTCCACCTCGCTTATCGCATCTGTCTCCCCTCCCACACGCGGATCCTGTACGACCTAATTCCGTTCCTCCACCTCCTCCTTTTCCTCGAATGGATACGGATCCTCTACACCTTCCGTAAACTCGATCCTCCTCACTCGCTTGTTTCACCCATCCTCTCCCAACCCCACCCACTGCTGTGCCTGTATTCCCACGTACCGCCCGGTCTCCATCTCTCGACCCTCTTTACCCTCTCCCAAGGTGGCTTCCGTCAGCTCCCCCTCCCTGATGATGCCCTCCTCCCCTCCATCTACCCCCTCCTATCAACTTTGATCCTCCCCTCCCACTTCCTGTGTTTTTTCATTTGGGCACCATCCCTCCCTTCTCTCTCCTTTTCCCCCCCATCCCCCTTCCTCCACCCACCAGGCTTCCCCTCCCCCCTCCTCCCTTCCTTCCTCCCCCCTATCTCCCCTACCATTGTGCATCTCTGCTCTCCCCTCTCCCACCCCCCTCCTCCTCTCTTGGCAGGTCGCCAGACTGGTACACGCTCAGTGGACATTTGCGCGCCGGAGATCATCGCCATCAGTGTCTCGTATGTGTGTCTTCGTATTTGTGTTTCGTGTTCTTTCGCCGTCACGCCACCACCGTTCACCTGTGCCGTCGCAGTCGTCCGTGTTTTGTGGCCCGTGTAAACAGTTTTTAATGTTTTTTCCTGTCCAGCGTAAACGGCTTCTTGTATATTGTTTTTCGTGTCTACAGTTTTTGCCCGCCGTTTTTATTGTATTATCTGTACCTCCTTTATGTCATATATATTGTACCACTCGCGGCTGAAGAGCAGTGTACTATGCTGTTGACAGCCCACCTTTGTACTAGGTGTTTAAAATAACAATAAAGAGAAAAGAAAAACTCGGCAGTCGGCACTCTGTCAGTCTCGGCAAGTCTGGTCAGTTGTTCAGCCGGGTCAGTGTGGGGCAGTCAGTGTCTGTCTGTCGTCCGGAGTGCTTGTTTGTGTTAGGCATCCAGTCTGATCGAGTTTGTTTAGGCAATGGTCAGTGGCTGTTGGATCGATCGGTTGGTCGGTCGCGTACTGAGACACAAGAGTACTCGTCCGTCTTGAGCATCGACGCTTGTGAGGTCGCCACTTGAGTCCAGTGGGTCGTGCCGTATAGTGAGGGGTAATGGCTTCGCGGCCGACACGAGAGCAACAGGAGCCAACCTACGACATCGGTCTGGCCGGTGCGAGTTGCGACGCCGTGAGACGGGAGATAGACGCGCCTTCCTGCGTCCGTTGTAGCGGCTGGCAGCGGACGTTTCGGGAGAGCGTTTTGGGGGTGCTGCGCCAGGTCTTCGCCAGAAATCGCAGTTATTAGAAGTTAAGTGATTCGTGATATATTGTTTCATTTACTTTTTAAATTCTACTTGTTTTCTTGGTCAGTCTCTCGTCCCCAGCTTGCTCCTTTGTCTCTCGTAAGCATTTCTTAGGCAGTTAGTGTCTGTATGTCTGTCGGTCTGCCGTACGTTAATAGCTACCACTGACATGTTTGTCGCATTTGGTGTTAACGAATTTATTGCTCAAGGTGTAAAGGCCGAATCCTGAAACATGTTTTTTATCTTGCCTATCATCTTGTGAGGCGGTACATGTGTAATGTAGAGCATGTTTGTACATTTTATGTAAGACTGCATTTCATGGGTTATTATTTAAATGGTCATTTTAGTATATAAAGTTGCCACCCTACCACCGTAGTAGTTTTCCTTTAAAAACAAGTTGCACTTTCGGTGGCAAGTAATTTTTTTAATGTGTTTTGTACCATTTCCATCCCTCCTACGGGGTGCATAGTTTATGTGTTTGTGTGTGTTATTAAAATATTTAGTTTAAAATAATCTGGTGTGTGCAGATTTGCACCAGTGTAGTCTTTCAGAGGTTGTTGTGAACGGTCGTGACTACGGCCGTGTTAGAAGAGAGCGGTAAGCTTCTCAGCCTGAAAAAAAAATTGTTATTTCTGTCTCTGAATAAATTGTAACTTGATATTTAGAGGGTGCTTTCAGATTACAATTTTTAAATCAGTTTTTTTTGATAAGAAATAAGGGTTTATAGGAATAAAATGTCCATTTTTTTGAAAGACATTTGTTTTCATCAGATACCATTGGCAACTACTTCCAAGCTCACATAGTGTGATTAAATGTGTTAATGTTCTTGATGGGTCGCTAGTAAATAAAGTAAATTCCTTAATAAAAGATTTTGAATGGAAATCCACGGTTCACTTTTAACTGCCTGCGTGTAGTGTTATTCGCATGGAAGTGAGTAGTAGTTTTCTAAACGTTTGTGAATAGTGTAACTGGAGCGGGATTTTTGTACGAGCACGGCATTCACGTACTGGGATGTGCAAAATCACCGGTAAACCACCTCCAAGCGGGCTAGCACCAACCCTCGTTGTTAACCCGCCAGGTGCATCCGATACGAGCCAGTATAGCTCCCACTCCCGGAAGTGCGAAAGCGGCACTTCAGTGCGCACGGCTACCCGGGCATGTCGCTTTTACGGAAAGTACTGCTGGATCAGTTCAAATACGACATTCAGCATGGATAATACTTATTTTTGTTTCGATCATCAGCATTCTTACTGGTCTGATGCGACCCGCCACAAATTCCTCTGCTGTGCCCACCTCAGAGTGTCACCGGCACGCAACGTCCTCACTTTGTTGACTACAGTAGTGGGCCTGTACTAGTTCGCCGACGATGGCCCCATTGTCCTCTACAGACTGTTTGTGCAACAGCGCCAGAATGTAACAGGTCATACAGAACGCTCCACTGAACAATATCAGGTAGGGAATCAGGGTAATCTATCTATCTATATCCGAATCCCACTCCAGCTACTGCAGGGTCTGGGTGCCGACGAGTCCTCTCCATTTGGCTCGGTCTTCCCACCACTTTTCATCCTCCACTTGCTGCCAGGTCACACCTCTCCTTTTTACAGATATTCTCACTCCCATTTTCCACCGTGTTCTTGGGCGCCCTCTAGGTCTTTTCCCATCCATCTTTGGTTCTTCCATAATTCTGGGGAGTCTGTGCCCATGCATGCTCTTAACATGCCCATACCATCTTAATCTCTTTTTTTTCAATTTCTTCTCTCATACTTTCTTGTTTAAGGTACTTTCTAATCTCTACATTCCTTACTCTGTCCATTCTTGTTTTTCCCTTAACTGCTCTGAGAAATTTCATTTTCCCTGCTTGCAGTCTGCTCCAGTCCCTTTCTGTCATTGTCCATGTTTCTCCACCGTAGGTGATAATAGGAAAGTAATAATTCTTATACATAAGGAGTTTTGCTTTTTCTGAAACTTCCTTATTCCAAATCAGGTGTTTTATTGTTTGGTAGAAATTGCTTCCCTTCTGTGACCTCCTATTAATTTCGTCAGTTATTCTTCCATCGCTAGATATTTCACTCCCTAAATAAGTGAAACTTTCTACCACTCTGAGGGGTTCTCCATTCAAGGTAATATTTACGATGATCCCTTTCTCTCTTGCAAATACCATTACTTCACTCTTATCTTTATTTATTTTTAATCCATACCTTTTCATAATTTCCTTCCACGCATCAAGCTGTAACTGTACATCTACCTCTTTATCACCCCATACTACCATATCATAACCTGGATAATGAAATTGGAAATTTGTGGTAAATTACTGTGGGACCAAACTGCTGATGTCATCGGTCCCTAGGCTTATACACAACTTAATCTAACTTAAACTAAATTATGCTAAACACAACATACGGTAGCGGGGGGCGGGGGGGGGGGGGGGGGGAGCACCTCGCAGCAAACGGTGGCAAGGATCCTCAGACATCAAGGCTACCCCGCGGGGCCAGCTTAAGGAGATGTGGAAGTAAACTTGCCTACAGATTTCTCTAGCATTACTGTTTTCCAGATTTTTTTTACAAGTAACATGCGTACAATTTTACACGTACTGCGTTGTTCACTTAGATGCACATTCTTTTTTCCTGCAAGGAAACAAGATGGACGAGCCATATCTTCTACCTGGCCGTCTGAATGGGCACCTGTACTTGAGTTTCGTCCAAAAAGTCCTACCTGAGTTGTTGGAGAACGTACCCTTGCCTGTACGTGAGAGGTAGTGGATACAACATGCGGTGCGCCGCCTCACTTCAGCCGCAACCATCTCACAGCTATATTTCCTGGTCGTTGGATTGGAAGGAGAGGTCGTATTCCATGGCGAGCGAGGTGCTGGTTCAAATGGCTCTGAGCACTATGGGACTCAACTGCTGTGGTCATAAGTCCCCTAGAACTTAGAACTACTTAAACCTAACTAACCTAAGGACAGCACACAACACCCAGCCATCACGAGGCAGAGAAAATCCCTGACCCCGCCGGGAGCGAGGTGGCCTAACCTGAATCCCTTTCATTATTTCCTATTGGAATATTTAAAACCACTTGTGTACGTCACTGCCGTGGATACGGAGATCGTATTAGTTGCTAGAATTGTAGCTGCCTGTGATGTGATTCGAAATATTTCAGGGATGTTTGAAAGGGTGTGTCAGAATCCTGTTCGCCGATTTCAGAGCTTGAATTGAGCTTGATGGCCTTCAGATTCAGTACATTATGTAAGGTACGGTACAAATGGTACGTTCAATGTCTCAGTGACGGTACTTGCAGTTAACTGTAACTAATGTAAATTTTAAAAAATACACAGTAATGTGATTTTATTCCTATTATCTCCTTAAGCTGGCCTCTTGTACCCAGGTTCCTTACCTCAAATTCTTTATGTCCTCTTAAATTTTTGCACGCTCCTATGGAAACATCCTGTGTAAGTAACTTGCCCTAGCTTCCGTAATCTAAACTAAGTACTCACTAGCGCCAGTTTTTTGTTGATTTAAAACCTAATCAATATCGGTAAGTGTCATTATAATCACCGTAATCTATAGCCAAGAAGGTGGACAAGTAGCGTACTTCCATTGTTGTTCAAATGTGTGTGAAATCTTATGGGACTTAACTGCTAAGGTCATCAGTCCCTTACACACTACTTAACCTAAATTATCCGAAATACAAACAGAAACACCTATGCCCGAGGGAGGATCAAACCTCCGCCGGGACCAGCCGCACAGTTCAAGACTGCAGCGCCCGAGACCACTCGGGTAATCCCGCGTGGCGTACTTCCATTAGTGTCTAAACAGGTATTAGTTACTGGGCAACGCTTAAAGCGTAAACTGATAACTATCGTCACAAAGCTAGTTATGTAAGTGCCAAAAAATATCTCTCCTCCCCCATTGGTGCAGTCTGCTCTATTGGCCCTCCTCTCACAACTGCCTCGAACCACTCTGTGTCTCCGGCATTGTGAGACCATCATTCTTAGCCTGGCCCTCCCTCCAGCGATAGTAGCAGCAGTAAATTCGGTTGGTATTAGCAGATTTCTGACGTTGTATGAAACTCAGCGGTATTTTCTTAGTTTTTGCAAATGTTCGGCATGGTATCACACCCAGCGCTATTTTCCAGAGCATACGAGGTTATTTACGGTTTCGTGGCATTTTTAAGCAAGATAAAAGTTTCATTGCTATTTTAGCGATTTTTATTTTCCCCCACTTGTTAAGACGATACGCGTAAATATGTATTTCGTAGCTATTTTTACTGATTTTTTCAATAAGGCTAATATAAATACAGATTTTGTGAATATTTTACTGACATTTTATGAAGACAAGACATGTGGCATGTAACTGAAAAAGTGTCATGATTATCTCTCCATTGGCAAAAGATTAGAGAGATTGAATAACCAACGAAAGGATAACGTTCTACTAGTCGTGGCGTGGAATGTCAGAAGCTTTAACGTGGTAGGGAAGCCAGGAAATCTGGAAAGGGGATGGAAAGCCTCAGTCTAGATACAGTAGATGTCAGTGAAGTGAAGTGGAAAGAAGACCAGGAGCTGTCGTCAGATGGAGGAGGAGGAGGATATTCGTGGTTAACGTCCCGTCGACAACGAGATCATTAGAGACGGAGCACAAGCTCGGATTAGGGAAGGATGGGGAAGGAAGTCGGCCGTGCCCTTTCAAAGGAACCATCCCGGCATTTGCCTGGAGTGATGTAGGGAAATCACGGAAAACCTAAATCAGGATGGCCGGACGCGGGGTTGAACCGTCGTCCTCCCGAATGCGATTCCAGTGTGCCAACCAATGCGCCACCTCGCTCGGTGTCGTCAGATGGGTACAGGGTAATATCAACAGCAGCAGAAAATTTTATAACGTGAGTAGAATTTGTTATGAATAGCGAGGTACGGCAGAGAGTGTGCTACTGTGAACAGTTCAGTGATAGGGTTGTTCTTGTCAGATTAGACAGATAACCAATGCCGACAACGATAGTTCAGGTGTACATGCCGACGTCGCAAAGTGAGGATGAAGAGGTAGAGAAAGTATATGAGGATACTGAAAGGTTAATACAATACGTAAAGGGAGAGGAAAATCTAATAGTTGTCGAGGACTGGAATGCAGCTTTGGGGGAAGGAGTAGAAGAAAAGGTTACAGGAGAATATGGGCTTGGGACACGGAATGAGAGAGGAGAAAGAATAACTAAGTTCTGTAATAACTTTCAGCTAGTAATAGGGAATACTCTGTTCAAGAATCACAAGAGGAGGAGATATACTCGGAAAAAAACGGGTAATACGGGAAGATCTCAGATTACATCATGGCCAGACAGATATTCCGAAATCAGATACTGGATTGTAAGGCGTACCCAGGAGCAGATATAGCCTCAGACCACAATCTATTAGTGTTGAAGAGTAGGCTGAAGTTTACGACATTAGTCAGGAAGGATCAATATGCAAAGAAGTGGGATAAGGAAGAACTAGGGAATTAGGAATCACGCTTGAAGTTCTCTAAGGCTATAGATACAGCAATAAGAAACAGCTCAGTAAACAGTACAGTTGAAGAGGAATGGACATCTCTAAAAATGGCCATCACAGAAGCTGGGAAGATAACATTGATACTAAGAAGGTAATTGCGAAGAAACCGTCGGTACAGAAGAAATACTTCAGTTGATCGATGAAAGGAGGAAGTACAAAAATGTTCCGGAAAACTCAGGAATATAGAAATACAAGTCGTTGAGGAATGAAATAGATAGGAAATGCAAGGAAACAAAAACGAGATGGCTACATGAAAAATGTGAAGAAATCGAAAAAGAAATGACTGTCGGAAGGTCAGACTCAAAATATAGGAAAGTCAAAACAACCTTCCGTGACATTAACAGCAAGGGTGGTAGCATGAAGAGTGCAACGGGAATTCCACTATTAAATACAGAGGAGAGAGAGTATAGGTGGAAAGAATACATTAAGAGCCGCTATGAGGAGGAAGCTTTGTCTGATGTGATAGAAGAAGAAACAGGAGTCAATTTAGAAGAGATAGGGTATCCAGTATTAGAATCAGAATTTAGAAGAGCTTTGGAGGACAAGGCAGAAGAGGTAGATAAGATTCCATTAGAATTTCTAAAGTCACTGGAGGAAGTGGACACAAAATGACTATTCACGTTGGTATGTAGAATGCAGGAGTCTAGCGACATAGCATCTGACTTTAGGAAAAATATCACTCGCACAATTTCGAAGACTGCAAGACAAGTGCGTGAATTATCGCACAATCAGCTTGACAGCTCATGCATCCAAGTTTCTGTCAAGAATAATATATAGATGAATGGAAAAGAAAATTAAGGATGTGCTAGATGACTGTCGGTTTGGCTTTAGGAAAGGTAAAGGCACCAGAGGGTGAATTATGACGTCGCTGTTAATAATGGAAGCAAGACTAAAGAAAAATCAAGATCTGTCGACCTGAAAAAAGAATTTGACAAAGTAAAATGGCGACAGATGTTCGAAAATCTGAGAAAAATAGGGGTAAGCTATAGGGAGAGAAACATAAATTGTCCTTTATAAGAAATAAAAATTAGTTGATCCCGTAACTTCTTGCAGTTTTATGTAACCAAAGCAAATTGTCTTTGATACAAGTACAGTTTACATGCATAAAACATAAAATATGTATTAATGTCGTTTTCCTTCTAGTGAGTACAACGTTCTACATAATGATCAAAGATGATAGATATTGTTATTACAGATAAGGGCTAAAATTGTTTATGAATGCATGAAACTTGTTTTATACCAGCTCGACGAACTAGTGAAGTAACAAGTGGTTTGTTATTGTTTTGTGATATTTTTGAATTCTATCTTTCTTTGTGAAAATTGCGTTTTCTAGCACCATATGATAAATCTGCATTTTTTTAAAAAATTTCGTTACAACATCCCTCTCACGTAACAGATCAACAATTTTCGAATAAAACCTTTATTAAATACCGTCAATTCAAACTTTGCTAAAAATACTGTTTATCTTAAGTAACAGACAGAAGGATAACTGTGTAAAAGAAAAATGTTTTGTAGCTTAATCAGCGCTCTGTATATCCTCACTCAGTTCCTAGACGGTTCACCGTTCCAGTCCCTAGGGGAATCTAGTAAGACAACAATGTCATACCATAACAAAGCGATCGAAATGAGGCAACGCCAGATAGGTAAGCAACGCACCTAACGTACAGGAACCGCGGTTACGATCTTAACTGACCAAAGCTACTAGATAATCTACTGTAGTCTACCCTCTGTGGTAGCCTATGGTCGTTTTACAGCTCTGGTAGTAACCCACACTTGTGCTGTTACCACTGGAATTAAAACAGAACACCTAAACACTGTACTTAAAAACAATAAATCCCGCACTCGGCACAGTGATGCCTGTGGCACCACAAGACACTCTGTGTCCCTACCACACACTCCAGAGCGCTATCGTGAATGAGACACCAAGGGCTGACTCACATGAAACATACTGCCGTTTGTGAGAAGTGCAACACCGAGAAGAAATTACCCGAATAGCGCCGCACTTGGTGGGAGTGGCGACGGGTGTGCAAACAATACGCGATACGTTTTGCAGCGAGATGGGGTACACGTAAGCCGACCAGAGCCCTCTCGTGTTCTTTTGTCCATGAACCGTAGAACGTTCGCTACGTACTCTCCATTGGCGTCAAACTCGTCTTTTTTATGTAAAGCATTTTGTAGTGCATGCGGTCCATTTTCTCTGATCTTTTCTAGGTGAAGCAAATACCTTCGTGCGTTTGTTTGGTGTGGGTGGTAGTTCGTTGCCTTGCGTTTTTTGATGATCGACATCTTGACTACTAATTTCTTCGCAAGTGCTCGCTGTACCTTCGTTTGTATCCACGCCCGCAACCCCCTATTCTTCCGAATACTCCTTAAATAACTCCTAAAACAAAGCGACGACAATAGATTGATAAGGAATAACAAAGCAAGTAAAACAAAAAATAAAAGAATTGTAAGTGGATATACGATAATAATCGTAAAAAATTTTGAACAATGTCAAGTTGATCAGTGAAATGCATAATATTCGTTATAATGATTACCTACGTATTATTACGCAATATTATTGATTTTAATTTTTATTAACGTTCTAATTATTCGAATTTCCATTATGGTCAATGCTATTAATAATTATTTACATTATAAGGAGTTATTAGTTTGTATTTATTTTTTTGCAGATGCCACAGACACAACAAGAGTGGTTGCTTGTAGCAGAGGAATATGAGAGAAAATGGAACTTTCCTCATTGTCCCGGTGCAGTGGATGGCAAACATTGCACAGTCCAAAGCTCAGTTAATTTTGGAAGCGATTTTTTCAATTATAAGACGTTTTCCAGTTTTGTTCCTTTTGGTCTAGTGGATGCTGACTGTCGTTTTTTTGTATGCTGATGTCGGCTGCCAGGATCGAACTTCAGACAGTGGAGTTTTTGAGAAATACATCTTTTTTTAAGATTACGAGTAATGGTACCATCATTTATCCGGACGGTCGTACCCTCTCAGGGAGACTGATAAAAGTACCCTATGTTATTGTCGCAGACGACGCGTTTCCTCTCAACAATCATATCATGAAGCCATATAGTGGACAACAGCCTTGGAGGTAAATGAGAAGAATTTTTTACATACTTTCAAGAGCACGCGGATTGTGGAAAATGAGTTCGGAATACTCTCTTCCATCTGGATGGTTGACAGATCTGGCCGTCTAACAGTAACCAAAACGGCCTTGCTGTGCTGGTACTGCGAACGAGTGAAAGCAAGGGGAAACTACAGCCGTAATTTTTCCCGAGGGCATGCAGCTTTACTGTATAGTTAAATGATGATGACGTCCTCTTTGATAAAATATTATGGAGGTAAAATAGTCCCATATTCGGATCTCCGGGCGGGGACTATACTGGAGGACGTCGTTATCAGGAGAAAGAAAACTGGCGTTCTACGGACCTGAGCGTGGACTGTCATATCCCTTTATCGGGCAGGTAGATTGGAAAATTAGGAGGGGAAACGGATAGGTTAATGTTAGATATAGTGGGAATTAGTGAAGTTCGCTGGCGGGAGGAACAAGACTTCTGGTCAGGTGAATACAGGGTTATAAATACAAAATCAAATAGGGGTAATGCAGGAGTAGGTTTAATAATGAATAAAAAATAGGAGTGGGGGTAAGCTACTACAAACAGCATAGTCAACGCATTGTTGTGGCCAAGATAGACACGAAGCCCACGCCTACCACAGTAATATAAGATTATATGCTAACCAGTTCCGCAGATGACGAAGAGATTGATGAAATGTATAATGAGGTAAAAGAAATTATTCAGATATTGAAGGGATACGAAAATTTAATAGTCATGGGGGACTGGAACTCGACAGTAGGAAAAGGAAGAGAAGGAAATGTAGTAGCTGAATATGGAATGGGGGTAAGTTATGAAAGAGGAAGCCTCCTGGTAGAATTTTGCATAGAGCATAACTTAATCATAGCTAACACTTGGTTCAAGAATCATCAAAGAAGGCTGTATACATGCAAGAGGCCTGGAGATACTGGAAGGTTTCAGACAGGTTATATAATGGTATGACAGAGATTTAGGAAACAGAATTTAAATTGTAAGACATTTCCAGGGGAAGATGTGGACTCTGACCAAAATATATTGGTTATGAACTGTAGATTAAAACTGAAGAAACTGCAAAATGGTGGGAATTTAAGGAGATGGGATCCGGATAAACTTAAAGAACCAGAGGGTGGAGAGAGTTTCAGGGAGAGCATTAGGGAATGATTGCCATGAATGGGAGAAAGAAATACAGCATTGGGGGACGAAATAGTGAAGGCATCAGAGGATCAAGTAGGTAAAAAGGTGAGGGCTCGTAGAGATCCTTGGGTAACGGAAGATATATTGAATTTAACTGATGAAAGGAGGAAATATAAAAATGCAGTAAATAAAGCAGGCACAAAGGAATACAAACGTCTCAAAAATTAGATCGACAGGAAGTGCAAAAAGGCTAAGCAGGGATGGTTACAGGACAAATGCAAGGATGTAGAGGCATATCTCACTAGGGGTAAGATAGATACTGCTTACAGGAAGATTAAAGAGACTTTTGGAGAAAAGAGAACTACTTGTATGAATATCAAGAGCTCAGATAGAAACCCAGTTCTAAGCAAAGAAGGGAAAGCAGGAAGGTGGAAGGAGTATATAGAGGGTCTATTCAAGAGCGATGTACTTGAGGACAATATTATGGAAATGGAAGAGGATGTAGATGAAGATGAGATGGGCGATATGATACTGCGTGAAGAGTTTGAGAGAGGACTGAAAGACCTAAGTCGAAACAAGTCCCAGGGAGTAGTAAGCATTCTATTAGAACTACTGATAGCCTTGGGAAAGCCAGACATGACAAAAAACTTCCATCTGGTGAGGAAGATGTATGGAACAGGCTAAATACCCTCAGACTTCAACAAGAAGATAATAATTCCAATCCCAAAGAAGGTAGGTCTTGACAGATGTGAAAATTACTGAACTATCAGTTTAATAACTCACGGCTGGAAAATACTACCGCGAATTCCTTACAGACGAATGGAAAAACTGGTAGAAGCCGACATCGAGGAAGATCAGTTTGGGTTCCGTAGAAATGTTGGGACACGTGAGACAGTACTGACACTACGACTTATCTTAGTTGATAGATTAAGTAAAGGCAAACCTACGTTTCTAGCATTTGTAGACTTGGAAAAAGTTTTTGACAATGTTGAATGGAAAACTCCCTTTCAGATTCTGAGGGTGGCAGGGGTAATGTAATCGAATTAAGTCGGGTGATGCTGAGGGAATTAGATTAGGAAATCACACAAAACAGTAAATGAGTTTTGCTATTTGGGGAGCAAACTAACTGATGATGGCCGAAG
The DNA here is from genome assembly GCF_023864275.1 of Schistocerca cancellata. Taxonomy (NCBI): domain Eukaryota; kingdom Metazoa; phylum Arthropoda; class Insecta; order Orthoptera; family Acrididae; genus Schistocerca; species Schistocerca cancellata. Next base: position 750,354,797 of record NC_064630.1, read on the forward strand.
TAGAGAGGATATAAAATGCAGGCTGACTGTGGCTAGGAAAGCGTTTATGAAGGAGAAATTTGTTAACATCGAGTATAGATTTAGGTGTCAGGAAGTCATTTCTGAAAGTATTTGTATGGAGTGTAGCCATGTATGGAAGTGAAACATGGACGGTAAATAGTTTGGACAAGAAGAGAATAGAAACTTTCGAAATGTGGTGCTACAGAAGAATGTTGAAGATTAGATGGGTAGATCACATAACTAATGAGGAAGTATTGAATAGGATTGGGGAGAAGAGAAGTTTGTGGCACAACTTGACCAGAAGAAGGGATCGGTTGGTAGGACGTGTTCTGAGGTATCAAGGGATCACGAATTTAGTATTGGAGGGCAGCGTGGAGGGTAAAAATCGTAGGGGGAGACCAAGAGATGAATACACTAAGCAGATTCAGAAGGATGTAGGTTGCAGTAGGTACTGGGAGATGAAGAAGCTCGCACAGGATAGAGTAGCATGGAGAGCTGCATCAAACCAGTCTCAGGACTGAAGACCACAACAACAAGGTATTGAAGTATTCTACCATCCTACTCAATAACGCTTTAGCTATTTCCTTCATGATAGAGAAAAGATTTATACATTTTGAAAACACTTCTAATATTGCTAAAATATTCTTCCAGAAGTTTTCGGTAGGGGCCGTACAAATCAGGACAGTAGGTCAAGCGTATATTCCGGTATGTAGAGGACCTTAATTAGTTCGATTCGTTACCTTCGCTGTTTGGCAAATTTCACGCGACTTTTTACGGTCAGTTACTTGCTTGGTCGCATTACTGATTATTGCTATTACACAAGGAAGCTTTTCGGTCCGCAGTGGACTAATGCAAGACGTAAGTAGTATATTACCTCAGTCTCAAACTGAGACGATCAACATAGTTTCCAATCCTCCCTATCTAGATTTTTTCGTTTACATGGAATGGCTTTAAAGTTCTTGTAACATCTGGCATTTTGGGGATAATTTTGACTATGAAAATTGACTTTTACTGATTTTCAAACTTTGTCTTCATTTTGATGATATCTCACGTTTTTACAAAATCTTTCAGTTTTGCTTTCCCCATTCACTTCTTTAACGAACCTCATTTTGAAGGTACCGTCTTCATTGCTTTCTTTTTGGCGCACCTTCACGTAATCTGCATAAGACACCTACTACATAATTGTCATTCCCTTTGACACAACAAATTTCGTAATCGAACTATTGAAGGTACTGCGCCCATTTGGTGAATCTGCCGGTTAGTAGCAGGTAATCTTTCAGAAATGTCAGTGCTTTATGGTCTCTATGTATAATTATTTTATGCATCCATAAATAATTGCGAAATTTTTCAAACCCCATGTGATTCTTAGGGCTTCCTTTTCTGATATGGTGTAGTTCCTTTCGTATTTAGTTAACGCCTTACTTGCGAAAGCTATTGTTTTGTGACATGATTCTTCTGCTTCTTGGAAAATTCTAACCCGGATTGCATACGTTCTGCTATCTTCACCCATGTGAAAGGGTTTCGTTATACTAGGTGGTGGAAAACATTATTCGTCATTAGTTCACTTTTTAATTTTTCGAAGTCATCTTGACATTCTTTAGTCCAAATAAAAGCACTGTTCCTTCTAAGTAAGCTGTTTAAATGGGGACTATTAGATGCTTGCCCCTAAAATACTCAGAGTTCAATGAAAGCTTTAAGTTGCTTTTTGGTCTTGGGTGCAGAGCATTTTTCAATAGCATTTAATATTTCCGGGTCCTTGCCTAGCCCAGAAGTGGTATTGATGTCCCAGAAACATTTTGGTTCTATTAACAATTTCGTACTTTTTAATTTTAATGTCATCCACCCTGCTTGAAGAGCAGAGAAAACTTTGTTTAACAATTCAGAGTGTTCTTGCAGCTCTTTTGTGGCGATCAACAAGTTGTCTATATATATATTATCAATCTAGCACTTAGTTCCTGTCATAGTACTAAATCTAAAAGCGTGATAAATACCGAAACAGATATATTAAGACCAAAAGGGACAACTCCAAAATGGCAAAAACTTACCAGCAAATAAAAATGCGGTATATTTGCGAGATTCTGCATTCAGTGGAATCTGCCAGTACCCAGTCGTCAAATCAAGGCTTGTTAAGTACCTCACATTATGAACTTCTTGAGGCATCTTATCTAAATATTTAGGTCGGTCTACTTCTCTTTTGACAGTCTTATTTAAAATTTTGCGTTAGTCACCACTCGCACACACCCATCTTTCTTATTTGCGATAATGAGAGGACTACCGTATTCGCTGTTGCGTCGTTGAGTCACCCCCCCCCCCAACGCAATCATTTCATCTATTTCTGCCTGTGCAGCTTGTTTCTTGGGCAAGGGAACCGAGTAAGGTCTTACAATAAAAAATTCGTGTGCCAGAATTTTGATAGAGTACTCAGAGTACATAACCAGCCCAGGCTTGTACGAAAATACATTCTGGTTACTTTCTAACATGCTAAATAGATCAGATTTTTTTTCTAGTATAAAGTCGTGTAGTTTCCCAATGATTTCTTTAAAATCATCCTCTTTCCCGTTGTCATCAGTGAAACTTTTAACATGGTAAACTTTCAAAGATACTAGACAAACCTTCAATTTCAGGGTCAGTTTCTACTTCCAAAGAATCGTATTTAGCATCTTGTGAAATTTCAGTTTCTTCAAACCCTACTCACAAATTATTGCATTTAAAGGTAACTTTGAAAACTTCATTACTGCAGTCAATAACCACCCTTTCCTTATCCAACCAATCTATCCCCAAATTCACTTCGGCGTTTAAATCTGGAACCACAAGGAAATCATGTTATGGAGCCCCTCAGGAAAATAGCGGGTAGGTCGGGGAAGAATGCCAGTGTGCACTCGGTGTGCTTGCCGGGGGGTCTCGTCCGTAATGTGGAGGAGGCCCTTCCGGCAGCTATTGAACGCACTGGGTGTGACCGGCTGCAGATAGTAGCACATGTCGGAACGAATGACGCCTGCCGCTTGGGTTCTGAGGCCATCCTTGGTTCCTTCCGGCGGCTGGCTGATTTGGTGAAGACAACCAGCATCGCACGCGGAGTGCAAGCTGAGCTTAATATCTGCAGCATAGTGCCCAGAGTCGATCGCGGTCCTCTGGTTTGGAGCCGTGTGGAGGGTCTAAACCAGAGGCTCAGACGACTCTGCGACTATAATGGTTGCAAATTCATCGACCTCCGTTATTGGGTGGAGAACTGTAGGGCCCCCCTAGACAGGTCAGGCGTGCACTACACACCGGAAGCAGCTACTAGGGTAGCAGAGTACGTGTGGCGTGCACACGGGGGTTTTTTAGGTTAGAGGGACCCCCCCTTGGGCGAAACGATAAAATACCTGACGGCTTACCAGAGAGGACATTATCATCGTTGATAAAGAACGTCCGTCCTCAGAGACCAAAAACAGGAAAAGTTAACGTAATATTGGTAAACTGCAGGAGTATCCAGGGCAAGGTTCCTGAATTAGTATCTCTTATTGAAGGAAATAGTGCGCATATAGTATTAGGAACGGAAAGTTGGTTAAAACCGGAAGTGAACAGTAACGAAATCCTAGACACAGAATGGAATATATACCGCAAGGATAGGATAAACGCCAATGGTGGAGGAGTATTTATAGCAGTAAAGAATTCAATAATATCCAGTGAAGTTATTAGCGAATGCGAATGTGAAATAATCTGGGTTAAGCTAAGTATCAAAGGTGGGTCAGATATGATAGTCGGATGCTTCTATAGACCACCTGCATCAGCAACCGTAGTAGTTGAGCGCCTCAGAGAGAACCTGCAGAACGTCGTGAAGAAGTTTCGTGATCATACTATTGTAATAGGGGGAGACTTCAATCTACCAGGTATAGAATGGGATAGTCACACAATCAGAACTGGAGCCAGGGACAGAGACTCTTGTGACATTATCCTGACTGCCTTGTCCGAGAATTACTTCGAGCAGATAGTTAGAGAACCAACTCGTGAAGCTAACGTTTTAGACCTCATAGCAACAAATAGACCGGAACTTTTCGACTCCGTGAATGTAGAAGAGGGTATCAGTGATCATAAGTCAGTGGTTGCATCAATGACTACAAGCGTAATAAGAAATGCCAAGAAAGGAAGGAAAATATATTTGCTTAACAAGAGTGATAGGGCACAAATCGCAGAATATCTGAGTGACCACCATCAAACGTTCATTTCTGAGGAAGAGGATGTGGAACAAAAATGGAAAAAATTCAGAAACATCGTCCAGTACGCCTTAGATAAGTTCGTACCGACTAAGGTCCAAAGCGAGGGGAAAGATCCACCGTGGTATAACAATCATGTACGAAAGGTACTACGGAAACAAAGAAAGCTTCATCATAGGTTTAAGAGTAGTCGAATCATAGCTGATAAGGAAAAGCTGAACGAAGCGAAAAAGAGCGTAAAGAGAGCAATGAGAGAAGCATTCAACGAATTCGAACATAAAACATTGGCAAACAATCTGAACAAGAACCCTAAAAAGTTTTGGTCATATGTAAAATCGGTAAGCGGATCTAAATCCCCTATTCAGTCACTCGTTGACCACGATGGCACCGAAACAGAGGACGACCGAAGAAAGGCAGAAATACTGAATTCAGTGTTCCGAAACTGTTTCACTGCGGAAAATCGTAACACGGTCCCTGACTTCAGCCGTCGCACGGACGCCAAAATGGAAAATATTGAAATAAACGATATCGGAATTGAAAAACAACTGCTATCACTTAGTAGCGGAAAAGCATCCGGACCAGACGAGATACCCTTAAGATTCTACAGTGATTATGCTAAAGAACTTGCCCCCTTTCTATCAGCAATTTATCGTAGATCGCTGGAAGAACGTAAAGTACCTAGCGACTGGAAGAAAGCGCAGGTCGTTCCCATTTTCAAGAAGGGTCATAAATCAGATGCGAATAATTATAGGCCTATTTCGCTTACGTCAATCTGTTGTAGAATAATGGAACATGTTTTGTGTTCTCGTATTATGACGTTCTTAGATAATACAAATCTCCTTCATCATAACCAACATGGATTCCGCAAACAGAGATCATGTGAAACTCAGCTCGCCCTATTTGCCCAAGAAATTCACAGTGCCGTAGACACTGGCGAGCAGATTGATGCCGTATTCCTGGACTTCAGGAAGGCATTTGATACGGTTCCGCACTTACGTTTAATGAAAAAAATACGAGCTTACGGAATATCGGACCAGGTTTGTGATTGGATTCAGGATTTCCTAGAAGAAAGAACACAACATGTCATTCTTAACGGTTCAAAATCTGCAGATGTAGAGGTAATTTCGGGAGTACCGCAAGGAAGCGTGATAGGACCTTTATTGTTTACAATATACATAAATGACTTAGTTGACAACATCGGTAGCTCCGTGAGGCTATTTGCAGATGACACGGTTGTCTACAAGAAAGTAGCAACATCAGAAGACTCGTACGTACTCCAGGAAGACCTGCAGAGGATTAATGCATGGTGCGACAGCTGGCAGCTTTCCCTAAACGTAGATAAATGTAATATAATGCGCATACATAGGGGCAGAAATCCATTCCAGTACGATTATGCCATAGGTGGTAAATCATTGGAAGCGGTAACGACCGTAAAATACTTAGGAGTTACTATCCGGAGCGATCTGAAGTGGAATGATCACATAAAACAAATAGTGGGAAAAGCAGGCGCCAGGTTGAGATTCATAGGAAGAATTCTAAGAAAATGTGACTCATCGACGAAAGAAGTAGCTTACAAAACGCTTGTTCGTCCGATTCTTGAGTATTGCTCATCAGTATGGGACCCTTACCAGGTTGGATTAATAGAAGAGATAGACATGATCCAGCGAAAAGCAGCGCGATTCGTCATGGGGACATTTAGTCAGCGCGAGAGCGTTACGGAGATGCTGAACAAGCTCCAGTGGCGGACACTTCAAGAAAGGCGTTACGCAATACGGAGAGGTTTATTATCGAAATTGCGAGAGAGCACATTCCGGGAAGAGATGGGCAACATATTACTACCGCCCACATATATCTCGCGTAATGATCACAACGAAAAGATCCGAGAAATTAGAGCAAATACGGAGACTTACAAGCAGTCGTTCTTCCCACGCACAATTCGTGAATGGAACAGGGAAGGGGGGATCAGATAGTGGTACAATAAGTACCCTCCGCCACACACCGTAAGGTGGCTCGCGGAGTATAGATGTAGATGTAGATGTTTTATTTTGAATTCGGCGAAAACTTGACTTTTAATTGGTTTACTGGTTTTATTAGTAGTCCTTAGGAATCTTACGCCATTTACGGACGTCATTACTAATCCAGATTACTCAGAAATGTACCCAAAAACCGAGGATGACATGGCACTGACTTGTGACCCAGTGTCTAAAAGGACTTGTAGCCTAACGTAAATTTCTACGGGAATGATTGTTTATTTCATTTATCTACTGTCGAAGTTATTTTGTTTTTCCAATAACAAATCTTGGTCGATCGTAAGATCATTCCAAGACATGTTGTCCACCAGCAAATCTCATATGTTTGGAAGTGTTTCCGGCATTTGGATTTCAAGGTCTTTTATGATTAATTATTTGTTGACTAGGTATCATAAAATCGGGATATTCTTTAGTTCTTGGTTCTGTGTTTACTTCAGGTTCTTGTTTTGAAGTTGCTTCGTCTGGTGGTACAAAACAGTATTTCGTCATGTCTTCCTCGATTTCTGTTCTTTCAATATATTCTTCATCTGAACTGTCTTCTGTTTCTGACCATTTGCGGTCGCTGTTCGGTTCTAACAAAAATGTCTTTCTTAGACACATGTTAATTTCTTCATACGACCTTTTGTTGGGCTGTAAATACTGAGGGTCACCATTTCCTCCAAATGTTATCAGTTCTTTTTTTCACAGCAGGTTGTTCGTCTAAACAGTCATTTACAACGACTCTAAAGACGCCTACCACTACTTCGTATTTTGTATAGTTTCTGTGAACTTCAGTAATTCGTAAGCAATTGTCTGTATTTACTTCTTCCAACTTACAGACAACAGTCTGTTCTGCAGACTGCTCGTTATTCAGGAATGCTTCATCAGCAATGCTGAGGATTTGATCTTCTTCCATTCTCCTCATGGCGACCGTAAATCTCTTCTTACTATCGGGCCACGTCCTATTCTCGACGTCCTTTTCTCTCCTTTCACTATTACCTAACCTTTTGGTCCCATAACTCTTTTTGAAATCCTCCCACTCACACTACTTAGCCCTCAGTACAGATCATCGATCTGTTCATACCAAGCAGTAATTCCTGAGAACTCATTTTCGCAAATTTTATGTTATTCAAATTATCGTCAGCGTCTTCTTTCTATTGCTCCGGTGTTATTATCTGCCGAAGTGGGTTCATTGCATTCTGCTTTGATGCCCTCATTGTTTTCCATTGTTTTCTAATGCCGTAACCATAGCTTCCGTACGAACAGCTGATCGGTCTGATGTAATCCTAGCTGTCGGGCTCTCTGTCCGCACACAAGTATACGTTTCATCGCCTGCCTGCCGTGACTCATCCCTGAGCATATCTATCGCTTTGCTTGCAGCGATCTGCGGTAATTTCGCAGTCGCTCTCTCGAGTCTTTGATCCATTACGTCTACTCCACTATTGTTTCTTACGTTTGTAGGGTGAAAATCTGTTAGCGTTAGTTCGACCCCCAATGTATACTGTCCTTTATTTTCTGAGTGGTTGCTGTTGTGGTAATGCCGCGGTGCAAATCCTCTCCCGCGAACAGCTGAAGTACATTGACCACTGCCTCTAACTCGTTGAACAATATTAACGCGATACCTATCGCCATCATTTTGTTCACTGTCAATGTGATACCCCAATTGTCGTTGTTCTAGCTATAATCACGATTATTTCGCCAATGGTCGTCATCCCCTATTCTTTCTAGAAATGCAGAAAAGCTTTTATGGTTGTTTCCTACGTAGCTCTTCGAATCCTCTGGCAGTTTATTCCACAGCTCCCATATAAACTCAGATTCGGATCGTCCGTTTCTGCAGTGCCTCAGTTTTCGGGACCAGGATTCACAGAAATCTTTCTTAGAGTTTCTGCCCCTGCTGTCATATAGTCTAGCCTTTATAAATTCTCGCCATAAACAATCTTGTTTTTGTTCTGGGCAGTATTCATTGGTAAATTTTTGTCTGAAGTTTCTATACATCATCTTATCTGTGTTTTGAGTTGGTTATCATGACCACAAATTTGAGCCTTAATTTGACTGTTTGTGTAGACAAAAGTTTGAAAAGGTGATTCATGTTTAATGGTTTGTCGTCATCCTGCTTTACGGTATTCTCAAGTACTGATACTTCATCACATGATTCTGTCGATTCTTTCTCCATTTACAAAATACTGACATATCAATCGTTTCATCATTATCTTCCCTGTACAAATCCTCATTTGTTTCGTCCGTTGACTCCTGTTTTATTTACAATGGGAGCAACATCTGAATCTGGTCATTTACGTACGCGTGGCATGCTACGTAAGCCAATTCGGGTTCTGTGGCGCTACCTGTGTACTCATTTCGGTAACTGCTGATGGACTCCATGATGTTTATTGGTACGCTCTGTACTTTCTCGTTCAGTTCGCTTTGGTTTTATACTGCTTTTGCATTTCTAGAAAGACTGTTATTGCGAGGAAACAATAATAAAACAAACGAGAGTCGAACCAAGGTTCTATTGATAATCAAGCAGACTGTAATTATCTAAAGAGAAATTGTTGCCAGCCTAATTATGCAGAGGTGTACGTAGTACTAGCATGATTCAAAAGAAAGTTAACTATACAAGTATTGTTCCATTAAATTGATTTGAACTACACTGGTGAAGTATTAATGATTTTAGGCAACAACTGGCACTCAATAAGACTTACTATCTGTACATTAGAGTAGGAAGATGAAGATAATTATAGGTTAATGGTTACTAATGGAGGAGCATATTGACATGGAAAAGAAGTACTTTTGACAGTTTAATTATAGGAAATTACTGCAGTTGAAGTAGTTATCAATTAATAGTATCTTTTTTACTTATTATTGTTTGCATTTTCCAGGAAACATCACTGCTTTATATTATTTAGCTCAAATGAAATATGTGGCACCTGGATCTAATACAGTTTGAATAATTGTAGACAGCTGCTTATTTTGGATTGCTGTTATTGTAATATGACTTTCAATCTTGGCCCATCAACCAACATGGGGACCCAGAAACTAATTTATTGGTTGGTTCAGATTGTGGCTGAATATTTTAGTCGTGACCCAAAATGGGAAACACTGGTAATTATATTACACATGAAACTGTAAACACTATTATTTCGATTAAAATAATTTTTGAAATAAGAGCTTTAACTGTTCATTGATGAAAACTACTTGGAGTGTTCCAAAACCTACGCCACCTAAATAACTATATACTTTACGACCATACAAAGTCCGTTAACTTGTATTAAGGAAAATAATTGCTTTTCCTTTTAGTAAAACAGGATACCCGGATTGTTCGTTGAACTTGGAATACGACCTTGTCTAGGTAAATGACTAAGAATCAAATACTGTGGCTGAACACAAAGTTTACAGAACACAAAATTATTATTGAAAACGGAACCATATAACTGCCTGATGCAACCCAACTTCTACTGCGAGGTGAAGGTCGTGGCAACGTCGAATTCCTGTGCTAATCAAAAAAGGGTAGCGAAAGTATCCATGGCTCTTCCTGTGTGACCAGCTATGAAAATTCTCTTCTTAGTGTCGGATTTTCATAGTACAGAGGTAACCAAAGTATACCATGAATAATAATGCGCATTACTTCTACATCCGAGGCTATATTACATAATCTTGCAGTTCTTCCCACCTCTTTCAGTTCGCAAGATGCGCACCCATTGCCTGCCAGCCACCGATTGACTCAACCAAACACGAACGTCATAACTGGAACTTTTCTGTTCCCACCTAGCCAGTTCCGTTGCGGAGGAGCTTCCCTCCAAGTTTTATATGAGTACAAACTTACTTTCCCTATGCATTAACCAGTATTACAATTAAATTTTTAGTTTCTTCATTCTTTTATAGCACATTACTTTTGAAATTATATTCGTAGACTAATTACAATTACATGAATTATCATGAGTAAAGAATAAAACATTTACATCGATTTTGGTCAAAGAGCTTAGTTACACAGAAGTCACATTAGGTAAAAAAAGAAAAATAATTTAGATAAGGCAAGAATAGTTAATAACGATAACAGGGTCACACAATGTCAAATACGCTGATCCCTCTATAGTTCTTGCAGTTACTGCGATAATTTTTGTAAATAGTGATATAACCTTTCTATTTGACCATGCTTCTGGAATAGCTCCCTTTCTCGTGCACATATCAAATAAATCTTGTAATCTCTTTTCGAATAGGGTGCCCTTATATTTCAACAGTCCAGCGTTTAACCTCTACTCTTTTTGGTTTTTGTGGAGTTGACGGCTTCTCTTAATTCATCCATGCATAAATCTACACGTCCTGTTTCAGTTTCATCCTGTATATTCTCTGTAGTGCACCTTTCTTCATACGACAAGTTCTTGTGATGTTCTGTCTATTTGCAAGTGGGACGTTACTTATTTGAGAAACTTCTATTTCTGTGTGATTTAACATTTTCACTGTTTTATAAGCTTCATTTGACTCTTAGCAAGCTCTTTTCACTGGCCGATTTGCTGCGTTTCTCTCTTATTTGTAAACTTGATGAGTTTTCTCTTTTGGTTCATTGAGACACCTAAGATAAGTCTCTTGTTTCCTTCCTTCTATTCTGGTCGTTTTTTAACCCTTCCTTCTTATCATTTTCTTTTTCCTAACGCTTCTTCAGCAGCTTTCTTAACTGCAGAGTTCTGTATTTTTTCATTCCTTCTCTATTTCCTTGGCTTCTTCTTTCTTCTCTCGATCTTGATTAAGTCTCTTCTGGGTCAGATCTCAAATGATATGTTCCTTTAGTAGATAACATCCACAGATTTCTTTATTCATCATTTCCTCTGTCAGCTTCTTGTTCTGTCTCCTTTTCGTGTACATATCTATTTGAGATTTCACCAATAAATTGCCAGAACTAATGCCTTATCCCTCGCAAACTCTCCTCTTACCTTGCTTTCTAATTTTTCGTTAATGATTATGAAGTCAAGAGACCTTCAGCTTGACTATGCATGTTCATGGATACGTTTATGTGCGGCAGAATGAGTTCGGTATCGCTAGTTTATTGAAAGAAACAAAATATCTAAGTAATTTTTCATCACCATTTATGACGTTTTCTCCGGTCGTTCCCACAATCTTTTGATAGATTTATTCCATACCCTTACATTTAAATCTGTTGTAAGTATTATTCAAAGCTCCTTGCTATACTTGTATAAACCCTACTGCTGTTTGTCCTGGAAAGTAATAGTCTCCTCCTTTTTCCCTTCTTCAGGTGTGTGAACTGCAATGATAATGAAGTTTTGTCTCATTTATTTGACAGTTAAAAGTAGAATTATATATATATATATATATATATATATATATATATATATATACATCTGGCACAGCCATCCAGCAACGGGTTGTTCTTTTTGTTCTATATATCTTTCGTCTCATGCTTTTGGTTCCAAGGAACTTAATTAAATGAGTTTCCCTTCTCAGTGAATTGTGATAAAAACAAGCAAGCGCCCTAAGAATCCAGTATACAACATTATTATGTACGTCATAATGCGGAAATGGGTAGATAGCGTATCATTAAAATTTCAGGGCTTCATTTTTCCACATTTAACCGACATCCATACTCGCGGTAAGACAGTTGGCCTTAGGAACTAACCAATGAAAGAGAGATCTAAGAAAACGCACGTGTTTTGTTAAACCACATGCAAGTGTACTTAGTAGCGAAGTTAGTGTAAATTAGCATAAACACAGAGAATACATACGCTGATCTGTACTATACCATTTCTAGGTAGCATTCTGAAGGACATGAATGTAAGTTACCACCAGCCAGGCGATGTGGGTATACCATACAGACATGGGTGTCTAGGAAACACTGCACTCCAGATTCCTTACTTGTCTCGTCTGCAGCAGTGTAGTCGGATTCAGAAAATATATTTGCACTGCTGTCGCCATAGTTGTCTGAGAGGTTCAGCAAATGTGTAGATGTCTAAGATAATACTCATATATTGTTCCGTCTCAGTCGCACATTCTTAATTTGATTACATGTTTTGATCACTCTGGATCATCTTCAGATCTAAGTAGTTGGGTCAGCAACCCGTCTTGTCTATCAGAACCACAAATCAGAGTTCTTAGAGCTAAAGATGATCCAGAGTGATCGAAACACGTAATCAAATTAAAAATGTGTAAGCGAGATGGAACAATAAGTGATAATTATGTTAAATAAACTAGCGATATAAACTAATTTTAACCAGCGAAGAAAAACTGTTAATCTTTTAGATTAGTTACCGCCGATTTTTCTGTAACTGGATAACTACTGAACAAATAGTGGGCACTAGAAAAGATATTCCTCCTACGTCCGAGCACAACTCGCGCACCAATGGCTGTACACTAACATGCTTATGTACACTGTCAGTTCCTCCAGTCCGGGAATCGAAAATCTCAACGATTTTTCTCTATTACTGATATCGATACTGGCAAGATATTTGTCTACGATGCCTGTGAAAAAAGAATTCTTAACAGAAGGACAGAATGTTGGATAACGAACAGCAAAAAAATAAATAAATAATAAAATAAAATATCTTTTCACATAATTACGAATTAACAAGTTTCGGATCTTTTCCTTTAATTGTAGTGAGAAACGTTGATTCTTGCCAATTTCATAACTATAGGATATCGGAAATTACCCTACAGCTTTTGATGAGTAATCGTGCGGGTGTCAAAATATGAGATATAAACGACAGTATCTTTTCATTTCATTGACTTAGAAGATTAAATGTTTTCCACTGCCAAATTAGTGTGTGACATTAAGTTGAACTTTATATGTCAACCCGTCCCTAGGAAAAAGGGTTCTTAACCATTTGACAGAGAGACAGGGCGACAACAAATAGATCCTATCATCTAAGATTTTCGTTTTTCCGATCGAGGCACGGAACCGGAAAAAAGTTAAACCGGTTAGAAAGCAACAGGGCGATCGTTTTTACAGAAAAGGATAGCAACACTCTCCAGAGTATAGAGCTTGGCAGTTTATCCGTCGTGAAACTATTAGGCGATAAATAACGGTTGCTGCGCGTCATGAATACGTCCATCATTAACGGCGAGTGTTTGTATGTGCGTGCGTGCGTGTTTGTGTGTGTGTGTGTGTGTGTGTGTGTAAGTCTCATTACTGGGTAGCAGCAAGCGTCCTTTTACGTCCCACTTTCAAATGTAAACTTAGGGGCTGATCATATAACCGACGTAGAAAATAGCGCCTTAATGAACTTTCCTGACGAACAATAGTAGGTCAACTCTCCCCTGCTTTGTCGTTCCGAATATTAGTCGGCTGACATTCAACAAAAGGTCGCGGCCTGCCCTGAACTACTTACCCGCGGTGGTAATTCCATTGAACGGAGGCGCAAACATTGAAGTTGTGGCGTGACAGCTCCCGTTAATGAGAATAATGTCATACACACATTGTCACGAAGTTACAAACTTTATCTGAATATACACAACTATTAACAGCACATCTTCACGCAGCTTTTCATCTATGTCCTGTTATATAAGAAGTACTTTCTCTGCACTGCACGTTTCTCACGTTTATTTGTTTATTTTTTTTTCGTTCCTTCTCTCTCATTTACCCCTGACATTTTAATTTTTCTTACTTTTTTGACAGACATAGCGGCTTTCCTTGAAACAAGAAAAAAAAGCAAGCAATGGGAAAGTAGCAATTAAAGCTGTCTGGTGTCGTTACATAGCTTATTTCACTGGAAAATGTACTCTCGCATCACCATAGCTTCAGGTGATTACTAAAGCCACTGAAACAATATTGGCGGGACTAACGACAAATATTAACGGAAGAAGTCCGCGAAAATGATGTGTTCCGAAACGTAGATCGTTTATTAAAATAAGGTTATGAGAAGACACCACACGGGCTTCATAATTTTCACTGTTTTCATGCCGTAGTTTTAGATGTTTCATGTTACTGTGAAAATATGAGTTACAGCATACGAAATCTCGTTACCGCCAAGGCAAATGTTTTCGTAACTCCAAAGCTAAAATACGTTTCCAGACAAAATACGAAAATTCCGTATATAAGTTGGGGAGTATAGCAAACGAAGTGCAGTTATTGTGGAGAATTGTTTATCGGACAAACTGGGAGGGGTTTCGAAACAAGATTGAAAGAACATTCGCGTCTACATAGCAGTAACATTGCTTCGTGGAAAACAAATACTTTATCCATCCAGGAATCTACATATTTTGCATAGAGCGGATAAGGGGGCACACTATGAATGTTACAATAACTTAAAATTCACGAATACCAAATAAATTTACAAATGACGGAGCAGATCCCTCTTGTTACACAAAACGGATCAGTACGATATTGCAGGAGCAACGAAAACAGCATGCCAAAATTAAACGAACACAATATCCTGAAGATTGGCGATCTTTTACAGAAGCTCCAGATTTAGAGCGGACTTCAATGCGAGATGCTCATAGTAGTTTCCACAACGAAACTTTGTCTCGAAACCTGACAGAAAATCCAAAGAGATTCTGGTTGTGTGTAAAGTATACTAGCGCCAAGACACAGTGAATAGCCGGCCGCGGTTGCCTTGCGGTTCTGGCGCTGCAGTCCGGAACCGCGGGACTGCTACGATCGCAGGTTCGAATCCTGCCTCGGGCATGGGTGTGTGTGATGTCCTTAGGTTAGTTAGGTTTAAGTAGTTCTATGTTCTAGGGGACTTATGACCTAAGATGTTGAGTCCCATAGTGCTCAGAGCCACAGTGAATACCTTCTCTCCACGACATCAATAGAAATACTATTGATGACAGTGCTGCGAAAGCAAAGTTACTGAAATCAGGCTACCGAAATTCCTTCACCAAAGAAGACGGAGTAAATATTCCAGAATTCGAATCAAGAACAGCTGCCATCATGAGTAAGCCTTAAGTAGATATCCTCAGAGTAGAGGAGCAACTTAAATTTCTTACCTAAAGCAAGTCTTCCGTTCCAGACGGTACACCAATTAGGTTCCTTTAAGAGTATGCTGATGCAAAAGCCCCGTCTTCACAATCGTATGCAACCGCTCGCCCGTCGCAAGATCCTTAGGCTACGAACGTAAAGTTTCACAGATCACAACAATATTCAAGAGAAGCAATAGGAGTGATGCACTAAATTACATACTAACATCATTAAGGTCGATATGCAGCAGGATTTTGGAGCATATATTGTGTTTAAACATTTTTAATTGCCACGAAGAGCCCGTCTATTCACATAGGCAACACGGACTTAGAAAGCATCGTTCTTCTGTAACACTACTAGCTCCTTACTCACACGAAATGTTCAGCGCTGTTGATAAGGGATTGCAAACTTATTCCTATTTCTAGATTTCCAGAATGCTTTTGACACTGAGAATCACAAGCGGTTTGTAACAAAATTGCGTGTTTATGGAATATCCTCTCTGTTGTGGGATGGCAGGAGAGCCAACACCGGTTTTGAGAGGAAGCCGAAAGGCACGCGTTTTAGCTCACGCAGGCTGGCGTGAGGTCTGGAACAGGTCAAGGAAATTAGACTAGTTAAAAAGTACGTAGCTGTGGAATACTTAACTTTGACCCATAAGTGGTGAACATCGCTCTTGACGGTACATGTTTTACAGCATCAATAGTAACTGGTAATGGCGCCTTGTTAGGTCGTAGCAAATGACGTAGCTGAAGGCTATGCTAACTATCGTCTCGGCAAATGAGAGCGTATTTGTCAGTGTAACTTCGCTAGCAAAGTCGGCTGTACAACTGGGGCGAGTGCTAGGGAGTCTCTCTAGACTTGCTGTGTGACGGCGCTCGGTCTGCAATCACTGATAGTGGCGACACGTGGGTCCGACGTATACTAACGGACCGCGGCCGATTTAAAGGCTACCACCTAGCAAGCGTGGTGTCTGGCGGTGACACCACACTCTCAGTTATGGTATTGGAGTCGCGATTTCTGGTCAGAGATATCACTTCGTAGTAACTGACTGTAAGTCATCGAATAAAACAAAAATGACTTCAGACGTTCCCCAGGGTGGTGTTAGAGACCGACTGTTGTTTCTTATCTATATAAACAATATAGGAGACAATCGGAGCAACCATCTTAGGTTGTTTGCAGATAATGCTGTCGTTTGTCGTCTAGTAAGATCATCAGAAGCTCAAACCGAAATGCAAAACTATTTAGAAAAGATATCTGTGTAGTGCAAAAATTGGCAATTGACCCTAAATAACGAAAAGTGTGAACTCACGCACTTGAGCGCTATGACGAATCGGGTACACGATAAATCAATCAAATCTAAAGGCTGTAAATTCAACTAAATACCTAGGAATTACAGTTACCAACAACTTAAATTGGAAAGCACACACAGGAAATGTTGAGGGGAAGATGAACCGAAGACTGCAATTTATTGGCAGAACACTTAGCAGATGCAACAGCTCTAATAAAAAGACTGCCTACACTGCGCTTGTCCGTTCTCTTCCGGAGTACTGCTGCACGGTCTGGGGACAGGGGAGTGAGTGTCACGGACACGATACAGGATGTGGGCTATTCTCGTTGTGGCCCAATCTTCTCACGAAATTTCAATAACCAACTTTCTCCTTCGAATGCAAAAATGTATTGTCAACGACGATCTACTTAAGGGGAAATGAGCATCACGAATCGCACGGAAAGATATAGATGTTAGTCTTATCTGCGCTGTTCGAGTATGGAATAATAGAGAGTTATTGCGGACGTGGTTCGATGAAGCCTGCACCAGGCACTTAAGTGTGATACGCGGAGTAACCACGCAAATGTAGATACGGATGAACACAACATGGAGGGTTTTGAATACGTGATAAACGATCGAAACAGTTCCTGCCGGAGTTCGCTTTTTAGCTTTTTGACAACAGCGTCCCCCAATTTAGTGTACGACGACGGAGATAAGGGAACCGGCATCTGTTGGAGCATAGTGATTATGATGGACGCCCCAGCTGAACCCTGCTGACGACTACGACAGTAATCGTAGGAACCACCACGGCTCGAGCACGACACCACCACTTCAATGTAACAGTTTTAGTACAGACGCTGTCATGTATATAGTGAGATAGAATATCTTTGAGACAACAGGAAGATTATTGTCTACTATAAGATTTCGTAATCTGACTTGCAACATACACTGAAGCGCCAAAGAAACTGGTATAGGCATGCGTATTCAAATACAGTCCAAACATTCTGCGTGGTGTCTGTTTGTTCTATATCGTGTCTCCCTACCACTTTCGCGCAACGGCGCTCTGAGCGTGTTTTTTAGGGAATTGACTAGTTTGAACCTAAGACCTGTGCTGGTAAGGAGACGTCAGACCCCACATGACATGTAGAATTCAGAAGAGTTCAGTGAGACTGGCGATGATATAACTAAATACTTAATGATTTCAGCGTCAGCTGCACTGCACTCCCTGTAAAGGAATCTTAATACTAACTAAATTTAGTGGAAGGGGTTCAAGGCTTTCCTATTTTTAGTTCGATGGTAAAATAACGTCGAAAAAGCAGTTAAGTTTACCATTGGAAATTTTATTCTACTCACAAAACATCGTTTATAAATTGCACTATTGATAAAAGGAAATGTTTTAATACAGGATGGTAAAAACCAACTGCGTTCAACAAAAATGTAAACGAATATTTCCTGAATGGGTTTCCAAGTTCTACAATGGATCGAAGGATGACCTATGCTGTATCACATCTATAATCTAGATTTAAGTTAAGTTTCATAAAAGAGAAAACTATCAAAATGGTTTACAGTGACCCTGAATTATCTTTAATTACTTATCTAACTTGTCATAAGTTACAGTGGCTGATGTGGCTTCTCAATAACTATATAACAGAAAAATCATCGAGTTTCAGATTTTTACTTCAAGTGGCAAATGTGAACACCATGAACTTTAATTGACGATCGACACTAGTATTACGCAAAAAGGGGTTGTAACAGATGAGACTTCTGCAGTTCTGAGTGAAGCCTTATGCGCTCAAAAATGCGGCATCACGTGCGTTCATTACCTTGTCGGTGTTGTCAGGGGGCGGCGGACAGCACAGCTCTGCTCACCTCGCTGTCTCGGAAGCAACTCTAACCTAACTTCTCTTTACTACAATTTACCGAAGTTGGTTTAAAAAAACTATCTGGCTGTGTTTTCATCTGACCAATCACGGTCTCAATATTAACCTTAAGCTCCACCTACAGAAATTCTGTCTATCCTGTGAGAAACGTTATACTTTTCGTGGTGGGGCAATGTTTTTAAAGTTTGCAGCATAACAGGGACGCGAAAAAGTCTCACGCTAAAACTTGCAGCTGGTGTGGTCCTTTTAGCGTTATAGTAAGACCTACACTGTTCTTCTGGAGGGCTCTAGCTTTTAACATGGGCTGGGGGGTGATCTTGACGTAACAGAGACGTGAAAAAGTCTCACGCTAAAACTTGCGGGTGGTGTGGTCCTAGCGGTTAGCTGGCGACGTGGGTGTCCGTCCGTCCCTTATCGTAGGGCCTTCCAGCTTAATACGGTTCTGCTCTCGGCTTCTGTTCTGGTTTCTCCCCTCGGAACTGCGTCTGTGTCACGGTGGGAAGGTATGACATGCATTTAGGCATTCTTGTGTTAGTCTGTGGTATTCCATTTGCTCACTCGTTACTCGTATTACTTTGGTCAATTTAATGTCACGATTTATTCGGAGCTATGTGACATACTACTGGATTTGCTTATCATGTCGGGGTTTTCATGGAAGGTGTTAGATTTGCCTGACACCTTACAATAGAGGTAAGTAAACAGGCTGAATACTCCACTGCTGTCGGCAATGCCTACATACGACAAGTGTCTGGTGCAGTTGTTGGACCGGTTATTGCTGCTACAATGGCACTTTATCAAGATTTGA
The DNA here is from genome assembly GCF_023864275.1 of Schistocerca cancellata. Lineage (NCBI taxonomy): Eukaryota > Metazoa > Arthropoda > Insecta > Orthoptera > Acrididae > Schistocerca > Schistocerca cancellata. The sequence goes on from NC_064630.1 coordinate 750,373,856, forward strand.
GTGAATTTGAACGTGGTACTATAGTCGGCGCATGAGCGATGGGACATAGCGTCTCCAAGGTAGCGATGAAGTGCGGATTTTCCCGTACTACCATTTGATGAATATACCGCGAATATCAGTAATCCGGTAAAACATCAAATCTCCGAGATCGCTGCGGCCAGAAAAAGATGCTGCTAGAACGGGACCAACGACGAGTGAAGAGAGTCGTTCAACGTGACAGAAGTGCAACCCTACCGCAAATTCGTACAGATTTGAATGCTGAGCCATCAAGAAGTATAAGCGTACGAATCATTCATGGAACATCATCGAAATGGGCTTTCGCCGGCCGAGGTGGCCAAGCGGTTGAAGGCGCTACAGTCTGGAACCGCGCGGCCGCTACGGTCGCAGGTTCGAATCCTGCCTCGGGCATGGATGTGTGTGATGTCCTTAGGTTAGTTAGGTTTAAGTAGTTCTAAGTTCTAGGGGACTGATGACCATTGAAGTTAAGTCCCATACTGCTCAGAGCCATTTGAACCATTTGAAATGGGCTTTCGGAGGCGAAGGCCCACTCGTGTACCCTTGATGACTGCACGAGACAAAGCTTTATGCCTCGCCCGGGTCCGTCAACACTGACATTGAACTGTTGATGACTGGAAACATGTTGCCTGGTCAGACGGGTCTCCTTTAAATTTCTATCGAGTGGATTGACGTGTACGGGTATGGAGACAACCTCATGAATCCATGAAACCTGCATGTCAGCAGGATCTGTTCTAGTTGGAGGAGGCTCTGTAATGGTGTGGGGCGTTTGCAGTTGCAGTAATGTGGGAGCCCTCATACGTATAGATACGCCTCCCAGGCGTGACACGTAGGTGAGCATCATGTCTGATCACCTGCATCCATTGGTGTCCAATGCCCATTCAGACGCACTTGGACAATTCCAGCAGGACAATGCGACACACCATACGTGCAGAATTGCTGCAGAGTGGCTCCAGGAACGCTCTTCTGTGTTTAAACACTTCCGCTGACTACCAAACTACCCAGACACGAACGTTATTGAGCATATCTGGGGTGCCTTGCAACGTGCTGTGCAGATGAGATCTCCAACCCCTCGTACTCTTAAGGATTTATGGAAAGCCTTGCAGGATTCATGGTGTCAGCTTCCTGCAGACATTAGTCGAGTCCATGTAACGTCGTGTTGCGGCACTTCTGCATGCTCGCGGGGGCCCTACACGATTTTAGGCAGGCTTACCAGTTTTTTTGGCTATTCAGTTTGTTATATCTCACTTTCAACCACAGAATTCAGTAGGAAAGATAAGAATATTATGTCATACTAATGTATCAGCACCAAACAACGAAGCAGGCAAGCAGCACAAGAGGTTAACGCTTACAAGGAAGACGGTTACCACGCAACCTTCACGTCCACTAACTCAGAAGTCGATACGCAAGAAGCTGTACATTTCCAGACAGAATTTTAAATGCTCTTGAGCCTCCAGGATTACCGTCTCACAACTTCATTTTCAAAACAGTATCCTCTATCGTATTATCACGTAACATCGACACGCCTTCGCTGTACAAACGAGCAAGGCTGGCCGTGAAGAACGTATTGCCGAACGTAACAGAAGTCACTTTGTCACGGGGTGTGTCGCATTCCGTTGATACCAGATAATTTAAATATGCCCTTAGATTTCAAGCATCTGTAGTTTCCCTTCAGACTTTCATTTGCTACAACTAAAATTATGTGGCAGGCGTTAACTTGCACACATTATGTTTTCACGTAGCGACTTACACGTGGCTTTCTCAAGAGTTTTCACAACGGTTAATTTGTTTGTTTACACGCTAGACGGACAAACGAAGAACATTGTGTACCATCAGGCTTTGGGATAAGTGTTTTATTTTATAATTCTATTCAAGTTTGGTAGAATTATACCTTTTCTGACTGTAAATACGCTTTTATTATCTTTAGTAAAAGGAAAGTTTCGCAGCTTGCTATGTAGGAACTCGAATTCTTTTTACTTTTTCAGTAACTAAGGGTTTGTTCACCACCGCTGACTGTATATATGTATTTAAATCGTACAAAGCACTAATAAATACGAGAAATATTTATTCATTAAGCATAAGCACATACTTTTAGAGTCAAAATACTTTTGCAGAAAAATTAAGAGCACTGAAATGATAAAAGTATATCTTTTGGAGTTAGATTTTGGGTATATTATCCATTACAGATATATAATTTACAAAAGAATTTAAGCATAATGCGTGACACAAATGACATTACTAAGCTTTTGGTCTAAAACTGGTGTATATTTGCAAAAGTATATTTGCAGTTACTTTTACAACTGGTTTTTAATGGTGACTTTTACCACTGATGTAATTATTTCATTAATGAAACATTCTGAGAAATGTTCAAGATTATGGTTCTCTTACATGCTCCTAGAAACAAGTGTCATATATCAACGGAAAAATAGTCCTGCCGAATTTGCGATAAAAATGCCGTATAACATTTGTCCAATTTCTGTTGAGTACGGAGATACAGGTAAGTTCAATACATTTTCGTTTCGTGTGTTGTTACACCGGATGCCATGGGTTGCTATGGGCGTATTTATCGAATGTCAGCAATTGGGTGTTAATGTTCACGTTGTGAAGTTGTGCTATAGTTTACATTGAAGTTTTCATTGTGATTTGTTAGCCAAGTCTACCGTACTGTAGCTTGTAAACATGTCGCACGTATTTACACGTGCTGAGTGTGCTGATGTGGTATTTGTGTTTGGGCACTCTTTCAGGAGTGCTAGTTCTGCAAGGTTCGCAGGAGAGCTTCTGTAAAGTTTGGAAGGTAGGAGACGAGATACTGGCAGAAGTAAAGCTGTGAGACCGGGCGTGAGTCGTGCTTCGGTAGCTCAGATGGTAGAGCACTTGCCCGGGAAAGGTGAAGGTCCCGAGTTCGAGTCTCGGTCGGGCACACAGTTTTAATCTGCCAGGAAGTTTCATATTAGCGCACACTCCGCTGCAGCGTGTAAATCTCATTCTAGATTCAGGAGTGTTAACTCGTGCGCTCGATTCACTGTGTGTCACTGGGTTGGGTTGGGTTGTTGTGGTGGTGGAGACCAGACAGCTAGGTCATCGGTCTCATCGGATTAGGGAAGAACTGGGAAGGAAATCGGCGGTGCCCTTTCAGAGGAACCATCCCGGCATTTGCCTGGAGCGATATAGAGAAATCAGGGAAAACCCACATCAGGATGGCCGGACGCGGGATTCGACCGTCGTTCTCCCGAATGCGATCCCAGTGTGCCATGTGACACTGGCACAGTGCCCGGCAGTCATACTGCATCTGAACGTGCAAATGTGGATGAATACAGTATTCAGTCGGTAGAACGTAGTCCTTCACAGGCACACGTACAATTTTTGAATGTATCGGTGTTCCATATAAAAGAGTATGGCGGACAATACGTATACATGGGTTCTATTCCTATCATTTACAGCCCATTCAACACCTTCGAGCAGGAGATGAAGATTGATGATTGGAATTTTGTCATTGGATTCTTGGAAATTGCCAGGTAATCCCATTTTTACTCTTCAGTAATGAAGTTACTAAAGCTGTTGACGGCATGAATCAGTGATCCAAGGAAAACCCACGTGCCACTGTGGGGATGCATTTTCAAGAACGCTTCTCTGTAAATGTGTGATGTGGTTTCATAGACAATCAGTGAATGGGCCTGTTGTGTTGCCGCATCGTCTTGCAGGACCCCGTTATCTACGCTTTCTTGAAAATTTGCTTCCGGCATTATTGGAAAGGATTCCTTTGGCTGCAAGAATGCGTATGTTCATCCAGCATGAAGGGGCTCTTGCACATTGTAGTCGTCAGGTGACGCATCATCTAACCCTTACTTTCCCCGGAAGGTGGATCGGTAGATGCGGGCACGTTTCTTGGCCACCAAAGTCCCCTGTGGGGATGGTTGAAAGGTGAAGCCTACAATGCAAAGACAACCACAAGAGCAGATTTGTTGGTTCGGATTGTGAGAAGTGTAGCGCTCATAAAAGAATGCAAAGACTTCCTGAGAAGAGCTACACGTGACTATGAGCGTCCTCATTTGCCTTTGCTTTAAGTTTGTTTGGGTTACATACTAACAGCTGTATCTCTATAAATAATAAAAGTTGGACACATGTTATATATGGCATGTTTTACTGCAGTTCATCTATATTTCCATCTCCTAACATGTTTACTATCCGATCTGAAATACCCTGTATATGTCTGTCTCCAAGTGTCTCATTTTTCCCCCATTGATTTACGGTGTATCTCAGTACAATTGTCTCCCTTACACTGTCTCCTTTTGTCTTTCTCTCCCACTACCATTGTCTCCAAAATATCTCGGCAGCTCAGAAATACTAGGGAGTCCAACTTACTTTTTCCACCATACGCACGTCCAAAATGAGCACTCCCCTACAGCTACGTACTAAAGGTCGTCGGTAGTAGAGTCCACACCACCAAAACCTATTTATGGTCTCCATTTGGTATTTCTAATTACATTGTCTCCTGCTCTTAACTCCATCCACTTCTTTTCCTCTTTCCCTACAAATTTTTCTCTTCCACCATCAAAGTCTTCTCTCTCTCTTTCTCTCCCATTGACCTCTCTCTTCCACAGTCACCATCTCTCCGCTATTCTCTTTCAGCCCAAAAAATCACAAGTGTTTTGAAATGCCAAAATTTTTGGTGAGCAGGCTGAATGAAGATTGAGGTAGCTAGTTCCTCACATTGCTATCACAATTTTTAAGGAGGAACATATTCGTCCGCTTCCTGCTCCGATACGAGCATTTTTCCCCTGGTTCCTTCCTTTTCCCCGCTACGGAAGGATGCGCTGCTTATAAAACGAATTCTGTAGGTGAGTAAAATTTTGAAACTTTAATTACCTAGTTCGAGACATTTAGGTACTTTGACTCACATAAACAACAAATAAATATGCAAAAAAAAACGTTAACACACAGTCGTTTGCTTTACATTTTTTTCTTGGTACTTTGCTCATCGATTGAAGTACGTCGAAAACGCCCGGCTTACAGTTGGTGTCTTAAAGGATTCAAAATATTATTAGAAATATTTTAATGAATTTGCCATCTTTCTTATTTTACGTAATTTTTGGCAGTTACTTTAAGCTCTTTTCAGGTTTGTTAACATCTTTGATAGCTCATTTTCTGTCGCTGTATTACCGCTTTGGGCATCTTTGTCTTTGAGTTGGGAGGTGCCCATTATACAGGGACAGGGCGCAATAAAGTGTTATTGGTGAAACAATGCTGACTAAATATATAGTTTTGTGGCATCAGAACCACTATGTCAATTAAAACTACATTTACGCTCCGAGCCAGTAATTATGAGCATATTTTAGGTCCATAAGTACCGAAACTTTTCATCTCTGCACCTCGGAGGAGGAGAATGATATGGAAAAAATTATGCTTATCCATTACGGGTATTTTAAAACCGTGACTGTATATTGAATGCAAATAAGTTATACAAGATTGCAACCAGTCGCTTTCTTGAATAATTATGTTATATTCCATGAGCCGGTTTTCGAACCTTTTCAGGCTCATCTTCAGTTGATTTCAGAAAGTTACATCATTATTGCTAGCATAATGCTGGGTGCTTGTTCTATGACAAAAAGATGGAACACACTTTAATGTATCGCCATGACTATAGCTTATCTGTCGATATGGATGTAAATTTAGTTTTTTACTTACTGCGACAGTATAGGCGGCTTTTTCGGTTAGTGTTCATCTGTCCGCCTCCATTTTGATGTCCAGTTGTTATACCACAACACACACTTGAACACAAACTATAATAATTTACACTTTGACAGCGAGACTTTTCCAGCATCCAGTATGCGCTTTATAACTGTTGCTTGTTGTAACGATTTCCGAAATGGAATGTCCCATGTGGCTAGCTCCAACTACCATTCTGCGTCCGGTGCCTGTTAATCACGTTGGAAATCTTTTCATATGAATCACCTCAGCAGAAATGGCAACTCGGCCAATGCACTGCCACTTTGTACCTCGTGTACACGGTACTACCGTCTTCTTTATGTGTCGATATCGCTATCCCTTGACTTCTGTCACCTCACTGTACAATCAGGTTTACCTACCTCCCAAGTCCATAGCTCTGTTTGACAAAATTCCAGTGGCAGCGGCTAACCTTAAATTGTTAATACAGTCTACTTAACATTTAATTAACCTTCAGAATTTCTCGTTACTTCACTTTGAATATAATGAGATACTATACAACCTGATCTCCCTCCATTTTCTATTACTGTGGCCTTTTCATACCTGAAAATATTACTGCTGTCTGCTATGTTGGGATAAGATGTGTGATATCGTACAGGCGACTGCATGGGTAACAGCTTTTTCTGAGCTCTAGCCGTGGTTGATACATGGGCCAGAATCGCCATTGTAATGTCAACTTTGGAGGAGTAAGACTGCTCACGCGATATAAAATTAAAAGAACAGTGCGGCTTGTATTGGCAATAATTTGTCTTTTTCTAGTATTTTTTAGGTGAATGAACTAAATTTGATGTATTGTGTTTGGCTTGCAAGTAAACAACTGATATTATCCTTTATATATGTCGTCTGTGACAATGGCTAACTCAAGTAATGACAATGTGGACTACTATAGTGATATAAAACTTGCTTGTACATGAAACCTGTGTGCCACACCGTGAGTCGAACCCGTGACATTTCCCTTTTGCGGAATAGTGCTCTGCCTACTGAGCTACCCAAGCACGACTCATGATTCATCCTCACACTCTTACTTCCACCAGAACCTCATCTCCAACCTTCTACCGCAGTGGTATATTCGGGATTCTATTTAGGATTGCACTGAATAACACACAGACCATAAACATTTAAATTTTTACTGGTTTTTCTTTAATAGGAATATTTCAGAATTTCCCTTCTAACTCTCTACATATCTTACAGGGATTTGCATCAGTCTAGCTTCCAAGATAAGGCGTGGCGTCAGTACTGCTACGCGTTTCTCTCCATTTCTTCAGAGCTCAAAATTATCTTCTCTGAGATCGCCTTCTTCCAATAGTCCTATTGGTCTATATATAACCGATATCAATATTTTGCAGCTTTAGCGCAATAAAAGAATAGTTAGACAAGATTCATACCAGTGAGCACCTGCGTCTTTGGTTTTGGGATTATTACGTTCTTGAAGTCCAGTGTCTCATAAAACCTGCAGAGCAGGTGGAACATCATTGTCATAGCCACTTCACCCAGTGATATTAGCAACTCTAGTGTAATGTGGTCATCTGCCTTGTTTATTCACAGGTCCCTTCGTGATCTGTTGAATTCTACACGCAGAGTAGTAACCATACCTTCTCGTCATCCATATACTCATCTCTTTCCATACTATCGTTACAGGGTCTCTTCCTTGCATAACCCTTCTGTATGTTTCCTCCACCTTTAATCGATCCCCTCTTTGCTTAGTATTAGCTTGCTATCGGAGCCGCAGATATTCATATAGTTGCCTTTTTTCTTGTAAAGTCTTCTTTAATTCTGCTGTACGTGATATCTGGTTTTCTTACAGTCATGCGTTTTTCTTTATCTTTGCATGTATTTCTCCTCTAGCCGTTCTTACCTACCCATTCATGACATCTCACCAGTTTTATTTTTATGCACCTTCAGTCCCATCATTTGCGGTGTTTATATGTTTCCTCCTATCATCAATCAAATTTAGTGTCTCATGATACCGAAAGATTTGAACAGTGTTTGTTCTTTAGTGGCCTTGAGTATTTCATCTCTCGACACTAACCTTTCGTAATTTTTGTATTTCTTTCACCTATTTCTTGTCTGTCACTACCTAAACCTATTATCAGATTCACAAAATAAAAGGTACAAATTTTATTTTCCCGTTAGTGGCAATCACATTAATGGGCGTCAAACGAGAATTATTAACATCCAAATTTTAATGTTTCGACTGAAGCAGTTACAGAAATCGCCACCTTCGTAAAAACTACAACAATAACACATTTGAATTCGAAGGGATGTCTGCATGTAACAGTGCTAGAAATTTCAGACTACCAACGCAAGCATTCTAAGCCACAAAACTATTGTCTGTGAAAACAATTTTCCATAAATACGTGGCTATAATATCAGTTATTACCAAACGAACGAAATATAACGGAGCGAAATTTACGACAAGTTGATATTTCTCGACGACAAGTGGGGAAGACGATACCTTGCATTGGATTACAACAAATGAAGATTTTAAACATCCGGTACATTAGTTTACTACATGTTAGCTTTCAGATCCCTAGATAACCTACCCCTCATTCTGACACTAACCTTTTGCCAGAACTGTCTTTAATTCAGCATTAAACGGCACTACATATTAACGGATGATATATTTAAAATACTATGCTAAGTAATGAAAGTTTTTGGGTACGACTCATTTGATTCATTTGTAGATTTTTTGCTGTTATTGTTTATTCCATACTGTTCACGTTTATGATTCTGGGTGCTTGATTATTGATCAGCTTATAAATATGTACACAGAGGTCAACATGTGAACTGCATTATATAGATATATATCTGCTTATTACGACATGGTAACTTTCAAACTTATTACTTGTTGTGTCTAGGAATCCTGTCTGCTCGTTTCGCTAGACAAGCAATCAAACAATTCATATTAATGAGTTTTATTACAGTTAATCAAATACAATACTTAACTTTGGCAATTTTACAGATGTGTCGCAAGCAAAGGGCGACACACGAAATAATCAACCTTTTTCAGTATCGACAATCCCAAGTCTGTGCTACATAGAGGGTCCAATCGAAGTGGCTACTGTTGACGCTGCTATCGAAGTCACTAATCTTGAAGCTGGTATTGAACTGGTCGGTCGCGGCGCTTATGCCCTCTTCACATAGGGGTCTTTGCTGTCGTGTTATCGTGCTGGAGGAAGGTCCAGTCAGCGTGAGTTTGGTGGACTTCTCACAGCCTTCTCTTCCCAGTCGTTCTCGACTGGCATGCCGGCGCTTGACTATACGCCGTGCATGGCAAAATGGTGCTATCCAAAATCGGCACCAAGGCCACTATGGCGCACCATGGCCCACAGATGACAGGGGTAAATGACGGCTGTGGAGATGGGTATGGGCGAATAGACGTGCTACTGCTTAGCAGCTGATCACCCAGGTCCTACTGAGAGCATCTCCTCAACAACCGTTCATCATATGTTGCTGTGTATGCACCACCACAGCGGCTGCTATATTCATGCACTTACGCTGACTGCTCTTCGTCAGTGTTGAAGGCTGCAATTTGCATGTCAATACCGTAACTGGACGTCCACTGAGTGACGACAGACCATCTTTTCGGACTAATTTTTATCCTCCATCAGATAAGACGGTCGTTGGCGCATACGCCATGAAATGTCTAGAAGCAAACAACCTGCATGCGTTATGCTCTGGGCAATGCTTTCGTGGCATTCCCTGGGGAATCTTGTCATTCTGGGTGGCATAATGAGTCATCCCAGGTATGCTCCTATCCTTGAGAACCGTGTCCATCCGTACATGTAGTTTGCATTTCCTCGGCACGATGGCATCTACCAGCACAACAACGCAACGTGTCGCACAGAGTGCAGTTTACGTGCGTAGTTCGAAGAACATCCGGTTGAGTTTACCACACTCCCCTGGACACCAAGCGCCCTGGATTTACAATCTGTGGGATCGCCTAGATCGGGCAGTTCGCGCCATAGTTCGACAAACGCAAAATATAAGGCAGCTGACCACGGAACTGAAGTCCGCCAGGCTCCAATCCTTGTCGATCCTTCCAGAACCTCGTTGACACTCTTCCTTCACGTCTAACAGTGGTACACGCTGCAGAGTATGATTATTCAGGCTTTTGACAGCTGGTCACATAAATGTGACGCTACAGTGTACAAGGTGTACATTAAGCCACACATTAACGTCTTTTTAACACGGTTTAATGTCCACTGAAGTGAAAAAGATGTACCAGATCCTACTTCACCATCTTTGGGGCCGAAATTTCTTTTACTTTTTGAGGCGACCTCTGTTCTCCCTCAGGATTAGAGCTATCTTCATGCCAGTTTCATTTAAATCAGTTCAGCAGTTTATTCTTGAAAACGTAACAGGCTGAGCCACCTTCGCACTTACAATATCAGTATTGGCGGATGGAGTAAATACGTTGAAGATTGTACAGGGTAAGACAAAAATGACTTCATAGCTTCAGGAGAATGTAGATATTTATTGAGAACACTTACGGAATCGGCATATGCGTCATTTTGTAGCAAAAAACCTTAATTTTAATTCAGTACCCTATTCCGCCAACAGGGGCGCCAGTATAGTACACAGCTAATATACACTTCTCGCCATTGAAATTGCTACACCAAGAAGAAATGCAGATCATAAACGGGTATTCATTGGACAAATATATTATACTAGAACTGACATGTGATTACATTTTCACGCAATTTGGGTGCATAGATCCCGAGAAATCAGTACCCAGAACAACCACATCTGGCCGTAATAACGGCCTTGATACGCCTGGGCATTGAGTCAAACACAACTTGGATGGCGTGTACAGGTACAGCTGCCCATGCGGCTTCAACGCGATACCACAGCTCATCAAGAGTAGTGACTGGCGTATTGTGACGAGCCAGTTGCTCGGCCACTATTGAATAGACGTTTTCAATTGGTGAGAGATCTGGAGAATATGCTGGCCAGGGCAGCAGTCGAACATTTTCTGTATCCAGAAAGGCCCGTACAGGACCTGCGAGATGCTTTCATGCATTATCCTGCTGAAATGTAGGGTTTCGCAGGCATTGAATGAAGGATAGAGCCACGGGTCATAACACATCTGAAATGTAACATCTACTGTTCAAAGTGCCGTCAATGCGAACCAGAGGTGACCCAGACGTGTAACCAAAGGCACCCCATACCATCACGCCGGGTGACACGCCAGTATGGCGATGACGAATACACGATTCCAATGTGTGTTCACCGCGATGTCACCAAACACGGATGCAACCATCATGATGCTGTAAAAAGAACCCGGATTCATCCGAAAAAATGACGTTTTGCCATTCGTACACCCAGGTTCGCTTTGAGTACACCATCGCAGGCGCTCCTGTCTGTGATGCAGTGCCAAGGGTAACTGCTGGCAAGGTCTCCGAGCTTATAGTCCATGCTGCTGCAAACGTCGTGGAGATGGTTGTTGTCCTGCAAACGTCCCCATCTATTGACCCAGGGATCGAGACGTAGCTGCACGATCCGTTACAGCTATGCGGATAAGATGCCTGTCATCTGGACTGCTAGTGATACGAGGCCATTGGGATCCAGCACGGCGGTCCGTATCACCCTCGTGAACTCACCGAGTGCTATTCTGCTAACAGTCATTGGATCTCGACCAACGCGAGCAGCAATGTCGCGATACGATAAACGACAATCGCTATAGGCTACAATCCGACCTTTATCGAAGTCGGAAACGTGATGGTACGCATTTCGCCTTCTTACATGAGGCATCACAACATCGTTCCACCAGGCAACGCCGGTCAACTGCTGTTTGTGTATAAGAAATCGGTAGGAAACTTTCCTCATGTCCGCAAGTTGTAGGTGCCGCCACCGGCGCCATCCTTGTGTGAATGCTCTGAAAAGCTAATCATTTGCATATCACAGCATCTTCTTCCTGGCGGTTAAATTTCGCGTCTGTAGCACGTCATCTTCGTGGTGTAGCAATTTCAATGGGAAGTAGTGTAGCTACTTTCACTGTTCCGGAGCGTGCTCGCTGTGTGTTTTGGTTTAGTGAAACGAACTCTTCAATATCCGCAACCGCAGAATGTGTGATAGATAAAAACCACATGCATCCCTTGAAGATCTTCCTGACAGCTCCAAAATTGAAGTGTTTTGTGCCCTTTGCAAATTGAAAATGTGCGGCCATTCTCTTCGTGGAGAAATCCGTCACTGACATCGTGTATCTGGATAGACTGTGTTTGAATACTTTTTAATTAGGACCAATCGAAGGTCCACCTCGCTCCCTCGGATTAACACCAGTGGATTTTTTTTAACACCGTGTGTATGTTCCTCCGCTACTACAGAATTTAGCCGACCTTATAAATCGAAACTACGGTGCCGTTGCAAGCCCCATTTGCTGCAACGAATGCTGGAAGAAAGTGGCATTGCCACATCACAAATGGTAGTCACATCGAACACAAATAACACTTACGTCAAACTTGAGGTTGTTTATTAGAAAATAACACATCTACAAACTAAGTCGTCGTAATAAATTCCTACATTATTCCAAAGTATCAAATTCCTTTTTGACTCAGCCTGTATAAGTATTTATTCATTACGTTGGAACGTTCTCTGTAGAACACGTCAACAAATAAAACCATTTTCACAAGCAAGATATTGTTCAAAAGTCAAACAGTAAATGATTTTTTTCAAAAATATTTTTCCTTAATGTTTGTAATAATCTCCCAGTTGTTAAATATCTAGAATGACTATTTTTCTAAATGGTTCAAATGGCTCTGAGCACTATGGAACTCAACTGCTGTGGTCATCAGTCCCCTAGAACTTAGAACTACTTAAACCTAACTAACCGAAGGACATCACTCACATCCATGCCCGAGGCAGGATTCGAACCTGCGACCGTAGCGGTCACGCGGTTCCAGACTGTAGCGCCTAGAACCGCACGGCCACTCCGGCCGGCACTGTTTTTCTAAAGTAGCCTATGTTCTTTCTCAGGTTTCGAACTATCTCCATACCATATTTCACTAAAGTCAGTTCCGCGGTTTGCTCGTGAGAACGTAACAGGATGAGTCACTTTCGTATTTGTAATATTAAGTATGGCTTATGGAAGGAATGTACATATTAATTGGTAGTGTAAGTAAAAACTACGAGTTCTACTCTCCTTTTCAGAGATATTTGTGTTCCCTGAATAAGTATAAATTCTAATGTGAAGTACTTTTTGGACATGTGCCTAACGAAACGAACCAAAACTACACAATGAGGCTTAACATTATAGGGAAAAAAATACACGCAACAAGGCAGCCATACTTTTGCCACGCTTCGAATGCTATTCATCAGATAAGGAGGGAATTCCGAGCTACTACCAGATCGCACGACATGGAGCGGATAGGTGTGATCCGTCCTTCGCATGTAGGAGGGACGGGCTACAACACAGACAGACAGAACTGCAGAGATTCTGCTGCAGGCGGTGGACGCGATATTCATCTGTCTGCACAGTGGCGGCCCGGCTGGTGGCAGGCAGCCGTGATGCTGCGGCACCGGCGGTAACAACTGTTGCACGCAGCGCGACCGCAGCGGCGGCGGCGGCGGTGGCAGCTGGTCGCAGCCTCCAGCCTCCGCCTCCAGGCGTGTCGCCCAAAGCTGATTACAGCCGACACGCCCGCCGGATTCTGTGCTGCGCTGAGACACGGGGTGAAGACTGCAGAGGTGGGGGTGGGGGGTGGATGGGCGCCGTAGCCACCGCCGCGCCGCGCCGCGTGGCGCCGCCAGAAACGGCGAGCGTCGCAGCGCCGGCCGCACGTGACAGGCGGGAGACGCGCCGACAGGCGACCGCCGCACGACTGCACCCGAGGGCCGCCGGAAACGCCCGAGGCGAACGCGCGTCGCCCGCGGGCCGCTCCGCCCAGCCAGTCTCGAACCGACCGCCGAGGCGAGAGGTCGCGCGGAAGCCGCTCCGCCTTCTGTGCGCTCCCCCCCGTCCTCTGAGGACAGGCCTCCGTTCCGTTGCGTAATTGGTCCCCTCTCCCTCTCTCTCTCTATCTGTCCCACCGACCGACGTATCATTACCCAGCTGCAGCTAGGTGCGTTCCATCTGCACCTGTCGGCGCCTGCGGTAGTCGACCGTCGCCTTGCTGATTGGTGAGTTGCCCTCTGTGGCCAACGGTAAACATTCCGACAGTGAAGCGGATACACACCGACCGTTTAAGAGAAGCATTTGAAACATTAACTTATTGTTAATATCCACGTCACGAAACAAACTTGTTATGAGCCTAATGCTCGGCCACAACTTAAAAAGAAGCAGAAATACATGAGATGGTACTCTGCCACAATGTCAACGAGTTTTTACTGCCTATCTGCTTCGTTATAGTGTAAAATCCTTGTTCAGGTTTCGTGAACCCACTGTAATCTTATGCTGTTGCTAATACAAAGTCGTCAAAATAAAACAGGCTCGGAAAATATGTGATGCACCTTAAGACAGGTAGTCCAACTTACATCGCCTGCACCTGGAGCGCATGATGGAATTTTGAGTTGCCTATTTTCAGGAGCTTTTAATCTTCTCCAGGGCAGCTCTGTTTAGCCACTCTCTTAAGAGATTCACGTCATAATGTAATGAAATTAAAAGAACATTACTATTTTAAGAATTGCAAAGATAGTAGGATCCTAAGCTGCCCAGAAATGTGCTTTATTCCAGTGTTGCAATCTTCAGATGTTGGGCACTGTGCTGCCTATTATGACGTGTTGTTCGACCTCCACCTTCTGATTCACCAGACCGTTTTTTCAAACTGTGACCCCTACCTTTTAAAGTATATATCATCATTTCTTTGCGGACTGCATTTTTTATGGACCCAACGCAACCTTTTTCATTTTAATGAAGTGTTGACTTTTTTCTATCATAATCTATTTTATCCAAGTTAACACCTTTAAATAGAAGTATTATACTTGAAATGCATATCTGATAGTTTACAGACACTGAGATAAACTTTCTCAAAAGTCGTCATGTAGAAAACTGCTATAAGTCACTTCCTTGTTGAAATACTAGAAGTTTCGGTCAAACAAGATACCACTCCCGGCCATGAAGAACGACATGGGAGAATGATCCGTCGTTTGGCCGATTTTCATGTATTTCAATAGAGAGGTGACATAAAATCTATTATACCACATCATAATTTCTTTTATTTAAAAGCGGTCCACCAGCACCTTCTCAAAATATTACGCGATAAAAACTGTTCATACTTGCTACCATTTATTATCCATCATCCCCTCACACCCCAATCCCTCGACATGTATTTCCACATACCCGCAATATCGGCTTAATTAACATCAGCCATTGCAGCTAAATAATAATTTTTCGTAGCAGGTGCTAGTAGCCTGCAAATTTCATAAGGCATAATAAATCTGTCAGACGTCTTCCGGCTGCATGTCAAAATATCCAGGAACCTCCACTGTTACATCAACATGCGCTTGTGTATAGCCCACATGATCGTGTTCAAAAGAGCTCTTCACGGTAAATGTTGAGCACACTGAACTCTTCTGGACGAAAGTTTTGTGTTATTATTTAATACAGATGTTAAGAACTTTTTTCTGCATAATTTAAGATGATCAATTTGTGGAATAACATTTCATTCCGTACTGTTTCGCAATCCAGTATGCCATAAAATATTTTTTTGCAGATTCATGATGTCAATGAGGTTAATCAGTCCCTAAACTGTTTTACATTGCACTGTAAATATACGATGACATGTGATACCCACGCCATTACCAGTCTGTATCTAAAGTATTCCTTTGGTATAAGCTGTTGGAAAGATTACGTTAAAAACATTATTTACATGAAATTAAAAAAAAATAGTTTATTTGCAGTGACTACTTACGGATTTTTTCCCCGCAACTTCGACAGAATTACAAATAAAGTTTAATAAAATATTTCTCCTTCATACTGGATGTTCATAAATTTTTTCGGTTAATAGGTTTGAGGAGAAAACAGAGATAGAAATACATAAAAGTAGACCAAATTTCACAAGGGGTCCCACAAAGACCGTCCAAGTATGATAGAGTGCTTTCTGTGATTTACGTCACGATTTTGAATGCTTTGGCTTCTCTCCACTTTATAAAACCGAAATTTCCATCGAGTGCCGGAGGTTTATTGTATCGCCTTCTAAGATATTTGTTATCCGGAACTGCCTCGCTCTGACAGTACCGTTATGCACCTTATATACGCAACTTTCTATACGAGAATATTGCTTTCTGGAAGCTCGCTTATCGAATTTATGCTCCATTTCTTTGAATATATGCGTTCATAACTAAATCCTGACGTTTCTTAATTAGAAGGGCATTAGAATTACATTATTAATATAATAAATGTTGATTAAAGCAGCCATGACGTAATGAGAGTATGACACGTTTACTGAAGGGAGTAAATACAGAATTAGAATGATATTGTATGTTATCAGATAAAGTGATTGAATCATCATTCACATACGTAACTATTGATTATAGCTACGAATTCAGTACCTGAATAGCTTTTCGTGTACCTAACTTAGTATTGTAAAATATATTCCATAAAATTTTAAAAAATTCTGCTGAGTTGCTTTACATTTCGCAGACGCATACTTTTTCGATTTGATCTTTTGTTATTTTATCGCGTCACGCATGGACAGGGATTGAAATACACTCGAATACATACTTGTAATCTAGTACAACATTATAAGTTTATTTTAATAGCTCTTGATGGCGCGTTTCAGTTTAAAAACGGAGTTATCAACTGTGTCCTCTTGTTTTTATTTCACTTTTGTGTTTAAAACAGCATGGCCAGTTGTATTTTGAAGTGAATATAAACACTATGCCAAAACCAAACATTTAAAGGTAGTCATATTTTTGTCAACTTTCTACAACAGAGTATTAATTATAAACCACCTGATTTTATCAAAGTAAACAAATGAGTACAAAGGACGTTCAAAAAGATATAATTGTAAGTTAATCTAACAACAATTTTGTTAACGTGAAGGTTAGTGCATCCACATGCAGAAATTTTGCTGAAGCAAAGTGATTAGTGAAACTGCTTTTTATGCTGATACGTAGACGAAGGTATGAAGCGACAGACTGCTGAAATAAGTGGTCGTCTGTTTTCAGAGTAGCCATTAGTCCGCTGAAAAATTGTTGGGCTTAAATTCTATTTGACAAAGACAAAGTGCATTCCTCGTAATATGGACGTATTCCAAATCCACAGCGAACGCTGTAAACTTAAATTACTGGAGTTGTTTGAAAGAACAACAGTCCTTTCACGACAAGTAGGAGATTATTATTGTGGAAATAAAAATGAATTTAGTGCTGCAGTAGATGCAAATGGGCAATTAAAGCACATACGAAAAGCAGAAAATGTATATCTATAGAAACGTATGATTTTATTCCTTTTTAGGGAAAGAAGCATACGTAGAATATTCTTGCAGACGCGCTCCGCTTATGTTATCTGTGACATTTTCATTATTATGATGTACGGTAGTATAACATTATCGGCTTTCAGCGCATGTGGAAGTGTGTGTCAAAACAACGGCAGATATGAACATAATAAAACTTTAATTTCTTGTACTTTTGTGTGGAGTCAGCTTGCTTATAAGTGAAAATGACTCAAGTCCATTATTTATACCGTTTTATCATTGTATTTGTTTGTGAGCAGGATTTTATTTAACAAATATAAATTTTTGTATATTTAAAATTACATTCGTAAAATAGTTGCTCTCAGCTTTATTCGATTCTTGAATATTATTTTTTTCCCTTCACGAAACTGTTTCTCGCTGAGACCTGACAGAGAATAATTAAAGGACAAATGTTTATCTCTTACTACATTCTCGCTCTTCATTCATTAAAACTTCAGCATCAAGCCTGACGTTTTACTTTACTTTTTTGTTACCCACTGCATATGCAACACGTGTTGCAGTACCCACATATGCTACTGAATGTACTTCCAAAATTGTATCATATTCCGAGCCGAAACCCCTGTGATATGACGCTATTAACATTGAGATGTATGGAAAGCTAGTATTTGTTAAAGGAGAGCGCAAATTAAACGGAATACACACACCCAGTGTTGAATAATCAGGGCACTTGGTTGTTTCCAAAAAAATTTAAGCATCTGAAGCGGTTTTACAATAATAATTCGATTCTTTCGAGAGTCTGTTGTGTGAGGGAGGGCGGAAGGGAAGGCTTGGAGGGGAGAGGGAGAGGCTACTACTAATGACTAAGTTGTTCCAAGCGAAGAAATTCTTACTAATAATAATCGTTAATCCATGTTGTATGTGAATGTAGGCTTTCCCGGTGTATCTGTGTATACTGCTAATGAAATCTCCTTGGGCTTCCATCCGGGTAGCTGCGTCGAAAATCTGCGACGTTTCGATGAGTGTCATTCTCATCTTCTGGTGAAGTGATCATCATCTTCGCTGGAAGATGATGAGAAAGACACTCATTGAAACGTCACGGATTTTCGCCGCAGCTCCCCGGATGGAAGTCCTAGAAGATTTCATCAATACATATCGTGTTCCGCTGCTGCTCCCAGAAGCTTTTGGGTTTTATACCATAATCGGAAAACGTAACAGCACAGAAAGATCAGCGTAACTTCAGTAAGTACCAGAGGTGCCTAACAACATAACACGGTCTTCAGAAAACTTCTTCAGTAAAGGTCTTGCGATCTAGCACAGTCGAAACACGGCACGATATAGTAATAACGTTTCGACTGCTAAATCTTATCAGTTAGGTTTTTTTTTAGTCACGCTTGCGGTGGTGTTAAGATCGAGTAAAATAGCAGCTCTACGAAACAGGAAAAATCAGTTTACGACCAAGTGATACAGATCTCGCGCAGAAAACTATCTTACGGAGAATAATAGGTCGTAGTCCATAAGAATGAGGTACTTCTTCATATTCTGTCCGGTTACTTCGTTTTACTAATTAATTAAACAGGAATCCAGAGCGCAAATTTCCAACTTTTCACTTATCCAGAACACCTCCACATTTCGGAGGAATAACAGCCGCATTGTGATCCCCCGGGTACTGAATGATGATCGTCAACATTAATATCCCAACATTTACCCGGTCAGCTTACATACGGCACCTGTAGCGAAAAGGAAGTTCCGGCTATCGCAGTGACGTCATTAGAACTATCAGTCTAAGACCAGATGCTGAAGGTTGTACACGCATGCAAGTTAGTTGTCCTGTTCCCTTCAGTCGACTTCGGTGGCCGAAATTCTCGAAAGAAAGCGCTTTTCGATGGCCACCAGGAAATTGCAGTGCCATACTTATGCTGCCGTTCACAACACAAACGGTTAAACTTATAATGGTGCTGCAGCTGCGAGGCATGGACTGTTGACGGGAAGCCTGGACTGTTGACGAATGTCGTTGCATTGTGTCCAGCAAATAATTGTGTTTCTGCACTGTCCCGGACGACCATCGTCGGTGAATATGACAGTGACCGGGGGAGACGCCCCACTCCTTCAATGCTTTGGATTGGCGGTGGCTAATCATTGAATCATGATGTGGAAAGTCATCGTGCGGAAAGCCATTCGGTATGACTTTAAATGGTAGTGATTTTGGGAACTTGGAAGGTACAAAGATACTTCAAGGATGTCCTGCGTCCGCATATGTTATCTATCATTTGGCAGTATTGTGGTGCCATTTTTCAACAGGAGAATGCTCGTCCACGTATCGCATGTATCTTTATGAAATGTCTACGTAATGTTGAGGTATTTCCGTTGCAGTAGGATCCCCAGATCTGTCACCGACAGATCGTACGTAGGACCAACTAGGTCATCTACTTCGTCCCGGATGTACTATAAATTTTGCTACATGTGCTATTTTTATATCATCTTTTGCTTTGCGTTGTGGAATGAAATCACTGCTCTAATGTGTTCAGCGGTCTCTAATTTTTAAAATGAACCTTTTTTTGTCGATGCAGCTAGTGTGCACCATATTGTTTTTTCAAGTTTCCGAAAACAGTTGTAATGTTCATGAGTCAACAGTTCCCTTGTGCTGGGGGATGTTCAGAAGATATACAGCTAAAGGCAGTCGACTAAAGCCGGTGGCCTAAACTTCCCGCTTCAGGTGACGTGCAGAATATCGCCCAAAAGCTAAGCGCAGTGGTTTACATGGCCAGTTGCAAGGATCTCATGTTGAGTTCATATAACATTCGTCATAATTACTATGAAAATTTTCTTTTATTACTGTCTTCACTCATAAATTTTTGTAATGATATGAAAATACAGCACTACTTAACTCTGGTCAAGGTTTACCAAACATAAGTTGATCTGTAAATAGTGAAGACTAGATAGCTATCAGTTAATATTATTGTGGGAATAACAGTATCATCGCTACGTGAAGTTTATCAACGAACTGTTTGCATTATTTGGATCCTACACCAGAAACATGATTTTAATTAATGTATAATTCGTGGAATCAACACAAAAACTCGTTTGGTAACTGCATGACAACATAGCTTATGTAATTCATTGATTTCAACGGGAACCTCCCTATGATTGTATCGTTAACGATGTCTGATTAAATTTAAAGGATAGTGTGGTCTATTTAACAGATATAAGTCGAGTAACTCATTAGGTCATTAAGGTGACGCTGAGTTAACGAATACGTTTCTATGATAGCACTTCGCCTACCGATTAATTGCTTCATTTTTGTGCTTTATACAGTTATATAAGTTTAACTAGATTCTTATTTATTCTGTAACTGTGTAAGTCGTGTTCCCTTATCTGCTGAACGGTTCATAATATATTGCTTTTGGCGAATAACACTTTCACGGTTCTATTGTTGGTCTAGACGCATTGATGGAAGCGAAAACGTACCCTTATCACATAGTTTATCGTCAATAATGAACTCAGTTGCTTTCGTATTTTTGTTAGCTGTTTCTATTATATGGCGTAACTCGTAGGCAATTTACCTAAAACGAACTTCAGTGTTTCATGGATTACAAAGACAGTAACCCAAGATACAATGCAATGTGTCCTGTTCCAGTGATGCATTTTGAACTGCTGATCATTGGATTCCCCTTTACAATGCATTGCCGGCCCTTCATCTTCCAATTTAACATATATTTTCGTTTATCTTTCAATTAGACGTAATGAATATAACTGCATATTTATTTTCTTCTGAGACTTAATTTCCATTATATGTTCCTTTGTTAAGATCTGCGGCTCTCTAAAGTCCTGTACGGTTTTAGTTTGATATTTTTTCAATGCTGCCACGCTAAACAATTCAGAACATTCTGTATGATGTAATACAAATGGAAAAGGAAATCAAATCTGTAAGCAGGACAAAGATTACAAATTGAATATTGGGCATATAGTTTACAAGTACAGTTATGTGTGACTAAAATAGATGTCAAAAGATGTGCATGTGAGTAGTGTTCAAAAATTATGCGTGGTCCGCAAATGAAAGGGCTAATTTCGAAAATTGTTGTCAGACGAATTACAGAACAAGTAAAGTTTTATGAAAAGATGCCCGACACACAATGTTGTCGAAAAGATGTTACTAAAATAGCTCTTAAACGAAAGATAATCCATTAAGTAACAAAATAAACAGATAACAAAAATTTTAACTGCGGGCACTGTTACTCTTAAGTGTCACACAAACTTGGAGATCTGCAGGCTCATTTTCGACGCGGTGGCTGAAGAGATCTGCTGAACCCAGACGCTAGAGAGACGTACGTTCCAGCTGAGAGATTTCACTTTGCTTCACTAATGCCTCTCAGACAGCTTCGTAAATGGTGTATGTCTATATGAGTAATAGTTATTTGCATTCAGCCACTTGAATAGTAACTGATACAATTCAACTACTTATTTCTAGTGATAATGCTGACATTGTCAGGGGTTCTCACTAGCAACACCAGCGTAGCAAGGGCTTGGGGATTGTACGGGATTTATTTCATCAAAATCGGATCACGAAAAAAAAATTTTATAAATGTCATAAGACTGTATGTATGTATGTTTCACATCTCCTCCGAAACCACGGGACCGATGTCAACCAAACTGGGTATACATATCACCTACTGTCTGGAAAGGGTCGCTGAAGCGGTAAAAACCACCTACGCTAAGAGATCAAAAGTATACGGACACCTGGCTGAAAATGAGTTACAAGTTCGTGGCACCCTCCATTGGTAATGCTGGAATTTAGTATGGTGTTGGCCCAACCTTAGCACTGATGACAGCTTCCATTCTCGCAGGCATATGTTCAATCAGGTGCTGGAAGGTTTCTTGGGGAATGGCAACACATTCTTCAAGGAGTACTGCACTGAGGAGAGGTATCAATGCCGGTCGGCGAGGCTTGGCACGGGGCCGACGTTCCAAAAGATCCCAGATCTGTGCAGGCCAGTCCATTACACGGATGTTATTGTCGGGTAATCACTCCGCCACAGGCTTTGCATTATGAACATGTGCTCTATCGTGTTGAAAGATGCAATCGCCATCCCCGAATTGCTCTTGAATAGTGGGAGGCAAGAAGGTGCTTAAAGCATCAATGTAGGCCTGTGCCTGTGAGAGTGTCACGCGAAACAACAAAGGGTGCGAACCCCGTCCATGTAAATGAAAACACAACCACACCATGACACCACCGCCTCAGAATTTTACTGTTGTCACTACACAAGCTGGAAAATGATGTTCACCGGACATTCGCCATACCCACACCATGCCATCGAATCGCCACACTGTGTACCGTGGTTCGTCACCCCACACAATGTTTTTCCACTGTTCAATCGTCCTTACACCAAGCTGGACGTCGTTTGGCATTTACCGAGGTAAGACTTGAACTAAGGACCTCTCGTTCCGCAGCTGCTCACGCTAACCACGGGACCACGGCGCTCGCGAGCTCACACTATCCTATGTTGCCTATCTTGCGCATGGACTACCCAGTTTGTATATTTTGCTTATTTTTTTCATAGTTCCACACAACTTCTTCCTGTTTTGATCTGTGTTCAGTTTTTCAAGGCCTATCCACTGTGCCAACTTATAACTAAATCTGAGAGGGGTGTGATGGGGAGGTTCCCTTGTTAGAAACCAGTACTAGAATGGTAACTGGTTTGTTTGCACTGGTGAACGCCAAAGGTGAGTAAGACGACGACAGGCCCGGGCTCTGTGGCCGAGCGGTTCTAGGCGCTTCGTTCCGGAACCGCGCTACTGCTACGGTCGCAGGTTCGAATCCCGCCTCGGGCATGGGTGTGTGTGATGTCCTTAGGTTACTTAGGTTTAAGTACTACTGAGTGTATGGGACTGATGACCTCAGATGTTAAGTCCCGAGCCGTTCTAGGCGCTTCTATCTGGAACCGCGCGACCGCTACCGTCGCAGATTCGAATCCTGCCTCGGGCATGGATGTGTGTGATGTCCTTAGGTTAGTTAGGTTTAAGTAGTTCTAAGTTCTAGGAGACTGATCACCACAGCAGTTAAGTCCCATAGTGCTCAGATCCATTTGAATCATTTTTTTCTTTTTTTGTTAAGTCCCGTAGTGCTTAGAGCCATTAGAACCATTTGAACGACAGCGTACGCCAGGATGGTCCAGCCCGCCCTGCTCCGCAGAGCGTTGTGGCTCGCTTTGATCCGTCAAGTGGGCCGGCAAGGCACTGAGGAGTTTCGTGATCTGCCTCCGGCGTCTTCCTGCCCTGTCTGAACTGCCTTCATTCATTCGATCAGCGTGCTGCTGGGATGTGGTGAAACATTTCACAGCGACAGTGTATTTGTGGTGGTGGTGGTGGTTGTTGGGATGTTTAAGGGGGACTAAACAGCGAAGGTCATCAGTCCCCCAGTGTATTTGTGGAAAGTCCAACATGCTGAAAGTAGCCAGCTCCAAATCATCTGGAATTCGTCGGTGGTTACAAGAATTTCCTGATTTGCCTACAGTCGGAGAGTTATTAACTGCAATGTGTGCAACAAAGACGTAAGCAAAATGTTAAACTTTTATCTGCTACATTGATATCACTGTTTTTCCCGCATTACCTTGGACCAAACAAATGCGAATGCTAAAATATTGTTTCTAAACCCTTAATGTAGGTTAATTTTGCTAAGTACATCTTGTATGTAAATTCTTCCACAAAGTATTTCTCATTTATTTTTGTTTTTAGGTACGCTCTAAACAAAGGTCGCATTTAAGTCAGCATGTTGCAGGGATTAAACACCAGGCAAATTTAAAAAAAAATGAAACTTGAAACAAACATTTGTAACTAAACCAAACGCAACAAACAAAACGAATTTCATCATGACCTGCGTCGAGCCATTGTTGGAGCATACATACCACTCAATGCTGTTGAAAATAGCCAGTTAAAAAGTTTTCTGGAGAAATGCTGTCACCGCAGCATTCCATCAGAATTCACAAACTACTTTGATACTTCATATGAAAATACGTTGAGCAGGTTAAAGTAAGATATAGGCGATTCATGCATGTGGGTTTCTGTCAATGAGATAACTGACAGACAAGGAGGAGACAGTGGGCATTACTTCAGCTAAATATCTTCTAAAGGTCCCAAAAACTTCCAACGACATCGTATACTTAAAATCTCATTATGCATTTTTGTCCCTATTAGTAACGCTCTAGTGTGTTCATGGAAACCAGTCTACACGCAACTGCGATTGATAGAAGAGATGACAGAAAAAATCAACTTGGTCCCAGGTTCTGTTGGTATGAAAGTTAGTGAGAAACTAAAGACAGTGCTACAAAGAAAAACAGGACTGCCCACCCTATGCACAGTGACTGACATTGTATCAGGTAAATCAACAGAACATGAGTCTGCGGTCCCATTACGCCTAATCTATCATTTAAATATGCTCCGGTGACATCTGTTTACGTGTAACGCTCATTCTCGGCACATACGATGCTATTAACAGCAAGAAATGCAGTTTCTCAACGGAAAATCTGGAGAAAGCGTTAGTTATTTACTGTGACTGCAATTATGGACATGGACAATAGTATAATGTGGATTTTTGTCAATATATTTCTCTCTCTAGACAACAAAATGTCACATTTTGGTCACCTATTATCTGGTTTTTATAACCTATTTTTGTAAGTGATAGAACAGTAAGTAATTTAAGATTTTTAGAACCTACAAGTCGGAGGTCTAGTCATGACGTTTAAATTTATTGCTTCTTAGCTACTAACTCTATTCACAACACATTCAGCTGACAGTATTCACATTTGCCGCTGTATGTACCTACAAAATTCTATCACTGTACGGCACAGAGAGAGGGGGAAGAGGCGATGGGCAGAGAAAGAAAAGAGGAGGAGATGAACATGGAATGGGGGGAAGAGGAGACGGATGCAGAAAGAAGAGATAAGGGAGAGATGGGGAGAGGAAGATGGACAGAGAGGGCAGTAGGAGATGGATAGAGAGTAGAACGAGAAAGTGGGCAGAGAAGAGTGAGAAGAAAAAGATCAGAAAGCTGTGAAAGGAGGAGATGGTCTCCTAGACTTGAAATAAAATCGTCCGTATCACTCATAGCAACCCAACAGCAGGCCGTATATTCCTCTTCAACTGTGTATAGCGACAGTGTTCACATGACGCTTCTCCTGGTGTCCAGAGATATTGTGAGCTGGTCCGCTTGAGAAGCTACTGCGCATAAGTAGATCTGTTGTAGAATTTTACGACATGTTTTTTGTTCGAGTATCATGTCGTTTTTGGAAACCCAGAATCTACTATGTAGGAATCAACATGGATTCCGGAAACAGCGATCCTGTGAGACCCAACTCGCTTTATTTGTTCATGAGACCCAGAAAATATTAGATACAGGCTCCCATGTAGATGCTATTTTCCTTGACTTCCGGAAGGCGTTCGATACAGTTCCGCACTGTCGCCTGATAAACAAAGTAAGAGACTACGGAATATCAGACCAGCTGTGTGGCTGGATTGAAGAGTTTTTAGCAAACAGAACACAGCATGTTGTTATCAATGGAGAGACGTCTACAGACGTTAAAGTAACTTCTGGCGTGCCACAGGGGAGTGTTATGGCACCATTGCTTCTCACAATATATATAAATGACCTAGTAGATAGTGTCGGAAGTTCCATGGGGCTTTTCGCGGATGATGCTGTAGTATACAGAGAAGTTGCAGCATTAGAAAATTGTAGCGAAATGCAGGAAGATCTGCAGCGAATAGGCAGTTGGTGCAGGCAGTGGCAACTGGCCCTTAACATAGACAAATGTAATGTATTGCGAATACATAGAAAGAAGGATCCTTTATTGTATGATTATATGATAGCAGAACAAACACTGGTAGCAGTTACTTCTGTAAAATATCTGGGAGTATGCGTGCGAACCGATTTGAAGTGGAATGATCATATAAAATTAATTGTTGGTAAGGCGGGTACCAGGTTGAGATTCATTGGGAGAGTCCTTAGAAAATGTAGTCCATCAACAAAAGAGTTGGCTTACAAAACACTCGTTCGACCTATACTTGAGTATTGCGCATCAGTGTGGGATCCGTACCAGATCGGGTTGACGGAGGAGATAGATAAGATCCAAAGAAGAGCGGCGCGTTTCGTCACAGGGTTATTTGGTAACCGTGATAGCGTTACGGAGATGTTTAACAAACTCAAGTGGCAGACTCTGCAAGAGAGGCGCTCTGCATCGCGGTGTAGCTTGCTCGCCAGGTTTCGAGAGGGTGCGTTTCTGGATGAGGTATCGAATATATTGCTTCCCCCTACTTATACCTCCCGAGGAGATCACGAGTGTAAAATTAGAGAGATTAGAGCGCGCACGGAGGCTTTCAGACAGTCGTTCTTCCCGCGAACCATACGCGACTGGAACAGGAAAGGGAGGTAATGACAATAAATGGCACGTAAAGTGCCCTCCGCCATACACCGTTGGGTGGCTTGCGGAGTATAAATGTAGATGTAGATGTAGATAAGTAACTGCTGTTTACATTTCCACATTTGGCTTGCTTTCTTATACGTGTGCCGGAAAATATTGCGTCCAGTGTATTTCGCCTTATTCAAGGAAGATAAAAAATATATACAATCCTGAATAAGATTTTCACTCTGCAGCGGAGTGTGCGCTGATATGAAACTTCCTGGCAGATTAAAACTGTGTGCCGGACCGAGACTCGAATTCGGGATCTTTGCCTATCGCGGGCAAATGCTCGACCAAATGAGCTACCCAAGCATGATTTACGCCCCCTCCTCACAGCTTTACTTCTGCCAGTACCTCGTCTCCTTCCTTCCAAACTTTGCAGAGGCTATCCTGCGAACCTTGCAGAACTAGCACTCCTGAAAGAAAGGATATTACGGAGACATGGCTTAGCCACAGCCTAGGAGATGTTTCCAGAATGAGATTTTCACTCTGCAGCGGAGTGTGCGCTGATATGATACTTCCTGGCAGATTAAAACTGTGTGCCGGACCGAGGTAGGAGACGAGGTACTGGCAGAAGTAAAGCTGTGAGGACGGGGCGTGAGTCGTGCTTGGGTAGCTCAGTTGGTAGAGCACTTGCCCGCAAAAGGCAAAGATCCCGAGTTCGAGTCTCGGTCCGGCACACAGTTTTAATCTGCCAGGAAGTTTCATTCACAATCCTATCTAGCTCTTCAAATTTCGGGTGTGTATGGCAATCCATGCAAATGTGACATGTATTATGTCATGCACGGTGTCAGAACCGTCATGGAGAAATGGAAGAAACATCTCCGACGGACTAAACTAAAAGAATGGTCACCGAGCACTGTCTCGAATATAATAATGAAGTGAAATACGATGAGAACTCCAGTTTCTGGGACAGCATAATTAAACAGCCTGTCGAAGTAAAGATGTCGGAAAGTATAATAAACATGAACGGAGCGTTCTGTTTAAAAAGTCCTGGAGTCCAGCACTCAATTTCTTGAGCAGTCGTTGGTCTTAATGTCCATCAGGACTAGGAAACTCAGACTGTATGTTTCACGCAATAGCAGTGCAGCCTCTGACAAACAAAAGAGTGTTAAAGGTCGAAGTTGGCGTTGGGAATCGGACTCAAACACAAAGAACGGCGGGAGACTAGCTGGAGTTCAGCCAGCGGGTACATACACTGAAGACCAAAAAAAACTGGTATACCTGCCTAATACTCATTTCTTGTAGGGACCACTCGACAGCGCAGAAGTGCCGCAACACGACGTGTCATGGACTCGGCTAATGTGCGAACAAGTGCTGGAGGGAACTGACTCCATCAATTCTGCAGGGCTGTCCATTAATTCGTAAGAGTACGAGGGGAAGGATATCTCTTCTAAACAGCACGTTGCAAGGCATCCCAGATAGCTTAATAATGTTCATATCTGGAGAATTTGGCGCCCAGCACAAGTTTATAAACTCAGAATGTTTCTGGAACTATTCTCTAGCAATTCTGGACTTGTGGGGTGTCGCATTGTACTGCTAGAATAGCGCAAGTCTGTCGAAATGCACAAGGGACAAGAATGGATTCAGGTGATCAGACAGGATGCTTACATACATGTCACCTGTCAAAGTCGTATCTAGACGTATCGAGTGTCCTATATCACACCAACTGCACACGTCCCACCAATTACAGAGCATCCACCAGCTTGAACAGTCACCTGCTGACATTCAGAGCCCATGGATTCGTGAGGTTGTCTTCATACCCATTCATCAGCTCTATAGAATTTTAAACGAGACTCGTCCGACTAGAAAACATGTTTCCAGTCATCAACAGTCCAGTGTCGATGGTTATGGGGCCAGGCGAGGCGTAAAGCTCTGTGTCGTATAGCCATCAAGGGTACACGAGTGGTCCTTCGGCTACGAAGGCACACATCGATGATGTTTTGTTGAATGGCTCGCACGCTGGCACTTGTTGGTGGCCCAGCATTAAAAAGTGCAGCAATTTGCGAAAGGGTTGCACTTCTGTCACGTTGAACGGTTCTCTTCAATCGTCGTTTGTCCCTTTCCTGCAGGATCTTTTTCCGGCCGCAGCGATGTCAGAGATTTGATGTTTTACCGGATTCAGGATATTTACGGTACACCCGTGAAATGGTCGTGCGGGACAATCCCCACTTCGTCGCTGCCTCGGAAATGCTGTGTCCCATCGCTCGTGCGTTGTCTATAACACCACATTCATATCTTGATAACCTGCCATTGTAGCAGCAGCAGCTGATTAAGAACTGTGACAGACACATGTCTTATACAGGCGTTGCGACCGCAACGTCATATTCTGCCTGTTTACATATCCCTGTATTTGTATACGTATGAACATACCAGTTTCTTTGGCGCTTCAGTGTATAACAGCCGAAGTCACAGTACCTGAAGAAGGCATCTGGTTCGGTAGTCGAACTATTGTGCATCAGGTGGAAACAACTACTCGGCAGGACAAAGTTCACTATTGACATTGATGATGTCTTGCAGAGAGGTTGTACAGTGAACATCAACGAAAGAAAAGGATAATGGACTGCATTCGAAACAAATCAGGTAATCCTGAGTGTATTACACGAGGAAGTGAGAACTTAACGTAATAGATGTGACTAGGTATTTGGGGCTGGAGAAAACGCTGAGTGACAAAAAAAGTGAAGCTTGGAGAAGGGTAGAAGGAAACGAAATGCAGCTTCATAGCTTCTGAGACTATGCCATATTATTTCAGTGATTACACCATTAAGTCAAATTTCCGAGAAACCTGGCGTTACGAGCCTACTTATCAGTATGACGTTGAACCCTTTATAGGTTGTACGCATGCACTGTCTCGATTTGAAAATGGGTCATAACATCATTGATGCGTCTCCCGAGCCACGCTGGCCCACAGCTGTGGTAATTGGTTCTTGATATTCTGAATACTGGCACTGGGACGCAGCTGACGTCAGAGCTTGTCCTGCATACTTGCTTTCGCGATCGGATGTGGGTAGTTTTCTCGCCAATGGAGTTCCTCAACGTAAGTCATAGAGACACGCGTTATGTGGAACTGTGGTAGGGAAAAATGGTCGACGTCGGTTTACGGGGAGAATTTTAGGAAACAGTTGTTCACGTGTAAAGGAGAGCGCATGTAAGACTCTGGTGCGACCTACTCTTGAGTACTGCCCGAGTTTTTGGGTTCCGCACCAGATCGGAGTAAACGAAGACATCAAAGCAGTTCAGACACGCGATGATACATTTGTTACCAGTTGGTTTGAACAACGCGTAAGCATCATGGAGATGCTGCGGGAAATCAGAGGGGAATCCCTGGAGCGAAGGCGACATTCTTTTCGAGAAACTCTGTTGAGAAAATTTAGAGAACCAGAATTCGGAACTGTCTGCCGAACAATTCTGCTGCCGCAAACATACATTGCGGGTAAGGACCACGAAGATAAGATACGAGAAATTAGGGCTCATACGTAGGTATATAGACAGTCATTTTCCCCTCGCTTTATTTGCGAGTGGGACAGGATAGAAAACGACTAGTAGTCGTACAAGGCACGCATTCTACGGTGGCTTGCTGAATTTCTAGGTAGATGTATATGTATTTTGCAAAAACAGACATAATGTCTTATGGGATAACAGCAATCAGTGATTTTATAATGTTACTTAAAATCCGTCTTCATTGCAATTTTTTTTTATTATTCATATGACCGGTTTCGGTTCATTCAGAACCATCTTCAGATCTGATATTTCAGTTACTGGAGTAACCCGTCCAAATCCAGCAACTTTCACATGCTACGTTACATGTGACGTAGCATGTGAAAGTTGCTGGATTTGGACGGGTTACTCCTGTAACTGAAATATCAGATCTGAAGATGGTTCTGAATGAAACGAAACCGGTCATATGAATAATAAAAAAAAATTGCAATCAAGACGGATTTTAAGTAACATTAGATGTATATGTACGTTGCATTTCCGTGTCGGTCGCAGTGTTCACTTACTATCTGAAGGTTTTCACGACTCTTGTGTACCCCATCAGGCGTGGTAACAACGTTAAACGCGAACAACACTGCTGACACAGAGAATTGCAACCCCAGTAATACATAGGCACCGATAGTGTGCTCGCGTGCCAAGTTGCACTGGCGTTCGACCATGTCTTCTGGGTGCTACACTTAATTTTGTCGGACATTGTAACTGATAAAGTAGAACTATGCAGGATTGAATGGTAGATTGCAACTGCAAGAAAATCATTTCTAAAAACAAATGGCATTTCTCGACATCCAATATAAATTCAAGTGTTGGAATGTCTTATCTGTAGGTATTTATTTGGAGTGTAGCCTCGTGCGGAAGTAAAACGCGGATGATTATCAGTTCAGGCAAGAAGAGAACACAAGCTTTTAAAATGCGGTGCTGCAGATTAGACGAGTATGACGAATAACTAAAGGGGGTTTACCGAATCTGATTAGAGAAAAAGAAATTTGTGATAAAAATTGGCCAATAGACCTCTTTATGGAGATAATTGTGCAGGATAATAAATATTAGATTGAGACGGAGAAATGGGACGCATGGACAAGACAGAGTAGCGTGGACAGTTGCATCAAACTATTCTTCGAATTGAAGATCACAACAAGAACAACAACAACAACAAAAACAACAACAACAGTGAAGTCACACTTTCAGCTCAGTAATTCTCTCATTGCTAATTACGTCTGTATGGTTGGCATTTCTTTCTGGAGTCGGGTGAAGACGAAAATACTTAGGCGGCAGAGTCTTGACGAGCGGCGTCGCAAAAAGTCGTAAAAGATTTGAGTGCATGTTGATATCTAGAGAACAGGTGCAGACGTGTTCTCCTGAGATAAGAGCTGATGGGGCATACACCCAGATAAGTACTACATGGTCCCAGAATTGATTTCACAAGTCGCGGAATGAATAATGATGGGAGTTACAACGCGGCGGTGCGGCCAATGAACTATTCACGTGGCGAAAGTATCGCTGACAAAGGAACAAGGTAAGTAAGAGATAGCTGAAAGTCCCATCGGTAACAAGCTCTTTACAAGATTCCTGGCGTGTACCGTTCTCATTCGCTGAACATGCAGCACTGACACGTTATCGGATACTGTAAAGGACCTAAGAGGTTCTTTTTCATTGGTGCGTTAGTCGTTGTGCCTCTGTGCTTGGCTTACATGTCATGAGAGGTACGTCTGTGAGTGTGTGCCCG
This sequence comes from Schistocerca cancellata, assembly GCF_023864275.1. NCBI lineage: Eukaryota > Metazoa > Arthropoda > Insecta > Orthoptera > Acrididae > Schistocerca > Schistocerca cancellata. The sequence continues at coordinate 750,405,610 of NC_064630.1, forward strand.
TTTTTGAACACATGCGCATGGACCCAGCCTATACGATCTGACCCAAAATTGTCCTGGTGTCGTAGTTGGGTTGAAGAATTACTTCCGAAACAATTCTGTAAGTCTGAATTTCAGAAAAGAAGTCCAATAGACTTTTAAATACACCCCTAACCGGACGAAGTGCAGTGCAGTGCTGTATCAATGATAAAATGGCTTTCCTTGGTGTAATGTTAGACCGACATCCTTCTTGGCTGCATCATATTTATTTCTTACAATTAACAACATAAATTTGTGAAATGAGGACAATGTCACAATTTCTTAATTATGAGCTAAAGAGTATTATCTACTACAGTGTATCCATACGTCACCAACGTAAATTAAATATAGGGGTGTGGTGCAGCCGGTTATGTAAATAGGATGTTCATTCGTCATAGAAAGGCAATAATAATCATTTGTAGGCTAAGTTATAATGAGCCTTACAAATGAATTTTGAAAAGCAGGATCTGATAAAACTGCCATCAGTACATAATCAGCGATTGAAAAGTTTCAGTCTGCCGAAGTGGCCGTGCGGTTCTAGGCGCTGCAGTCTGGAACCGCGAGACCGCTACGGTCGCAGGTTCGAATCCTGCCTCAGGCATGGATGTGTGTGATGTCCTTAGGTTAGTTAGGTCGTAAGTAGGCTGTTCAGGTTTTTATGTTTGTAACGCCATGTAGCGCTCTATATGAAAATCACTGACTATGCTGTGTGAAGGCTGTGGTTGGTTTGCATTGTTGGAATTTGCTATTGTAGTGTTGGGCAGTTGGCTGTTAACAGCGCGTAGCGTCGCGCAGTTGGAGGTGAGCCGCCAGCAGTGGTGGATGTGGGGAGGGAGATGGTGGAATTTTGAGAGCGGACGATCTGGACGTGTGTCCATCAGAAAGAGTAAATTTGTAATATTGGATATCATGGACTGATATATATATATATATATATATATATATATATATATATATATATATATATATATATATATATATATATACTCCTGGAAATTGAAATAAGAACACCGTGAATTCATTGTCCCAGGAAGGGGAAACTTTATTGACACATTCCTGGGGTCACATACATCACATGATCACACTGACAGAACCACAGGCACATAGACACAGGCAACAGAGCATGCACAATGTCGGCACTAGTACAGTGTATATCCACCTTTCGCAGCAATGCAGGCTGCTATTCTCCCATGGAGACGATCGTAGAGATGCTGGATGTAGTCCTGTGGAACGGCTTGCCATGCCATTTCCACCTGGCGCCTCAGTTGGACCAGCGTTCGTGCTGGACGTGCAGACCGCGTGAGACGACGCTTCATCCAGTCCCAAACATGCTCAATGGGGGACAGATCCGGAGATCTTGCTGGCCAGGGTAGTTGACTTACACTTTCTAGAGCACGTTGGGTGGCACGTTAACATGCGGACGTGCATTGTCCTGTTGGAACAGCAAGTTCCCTTGCCGGTCTAGGAATGGTAGAACGATGGGTTCGATGACGGTTTGGATGTACCGTGCACTATTCAGTGTCCCCTCGACGATCACCAGTGGTGTACGGCCAGTGTAGGAGATCGCTCCCCACACCATGATGCCGGGTGTTGGCCCTGTGTGCCTCGGTCGTATGCAGTCCTGATTGTGGCGCTCACCTGCACGGCGCCAAACACGCATACGACCATCATTGGCACCAAGGCAGAAGCGACTCTCATCGCTGAAGACGACACGTCTCCATTCGTCCCTCCATTCACGCCTGTCGCGACACCACTGGAGGCGGGCTGCACGATGTTGGGGCGTGAGCGGAAGACGGCCTAACGGTGTGCGGGACCGTAGCCCAGCTTCATGGAGACGGTTGCGAATGGTCCTCGCCGATACCCCAGGAGCAACAGTGTCCCTAATTTTCTGGGAAGTGGCGGTGCGGTCCCCTACGGCACTGCGTAGGATCCTACAGTCTTGGCGCGCATCCGTGCGTCGCTGCGGTCCGATCCCAGGTCAACGGGCACGTGCACCTTCCGCCGACCACTGGCGACAACATCGATGTACTGTGGAGACCTCACGCCCCACGTGTTGAGCAATTCGGCGGTACGTCCACCCGGCCTCCCGCATGCCCATTATACGCTCTCGCTCGAAGTCCGTCAACTGCACATACGGTTCACGTCCACGCTGTCGCGGCATGCTACCAGTGTTAAAGACTGCGATGGAGCTCCGTATGCCACGGCAAACTGGCTGACACTGACGGCGGCGGTGCACAAATGCTGCGCAGCTAGCGCCATTCGACGGCCAACACCGCGGATCCTGGTGTGTCCGCTGTGCCGTGCGTGTGATCATTCCTTGTACAGCCCTCTCGCAGTGTCCGGAGCAAGTATGGTGGGTCTGACACACCGGTGTCAATGTGTTCTTTTTTCCATTTCCAGGAGTGTATATATATTATGCCTTTTGAACACTATTAAGGTAAGTACATTGATTGTTCTCTATCAAAATCTTTCTTTTGCTAACTATGCCTATGAGTAGTTAGTGCCTTCCGTTGTTTGAATCTTTTATTTTGCTGGCAGTAGTGACGCTCGCTGTATTGCATTAGTTCGAGTAACGAAGATTTTTGTGAGGTAAGTGATTTGTGAAACGTATAGGTTAATTTAATCAGGACCATTCTCTTGTAGGGATTATTGGAAGTCAGATTGCGTTGCGCTAAAAAATATTGTGTGTCAGTTTAAGCACAGTCATGTATAATTTTTCTAAGGGGACGTTTCAAGGTTTAGCTATCTCTAAGTTCTAGGGGACGAATGACCTCAGAAGTTGAGTCCCATAGTGCTCAGAGCCATTTGAACTATTTTTGAAAAAGTTTCCGACGAGGGCCGTACATTCCAGAATCGGCTTGCCAATCAGGCAAAATTTTCTTGAGCACTGAGGCAATCGTCCCACCAGCACACCAAGGTAAAGATAACCTGATATAACACGGTGTCCTGTTGCTTGAAGAAGTCAGAAACTCCCTGCTACTCATCCTCGTCGAACAAGAGCCCTTTTTTTAAGGGACGGAAGACGTGATAATGTCATGAGGGGCTAAGTGGACTATAGGGCGTGTCCTCGAGTGTCTCCTACACATGTTGGAGTAACTTCTGCGTTACGACATGTGTGATACGGGGACGTGCATTGTAGTGCAGTAGCAGTAACCCTTGGTGCACCATTCCGAAATGGTGGTTATCGACAGACATGCTGCGATTTGCATGTTTTTCATTCTCTGAGGGATGTATACCGGTGTTTTTCTTTTCGCAGCCAAGAAAATAATAAGAGCACGTTCGTCCTGTTCGAACGCAATTGGTAATAACGTGACCATACGTCACTTTTCCGTATTTACCACACGCACTTTGGAATGGCACAAATGCCACATGAGATTGGTGGGGGGGGGGAGGTGGAAGATAGACAGTGAGAGGGGGGAGGGGAAGTTAGAAGGAGGGGGGAAACGAGGAGGAGATGGACATAGGAATGGACAGGGGGAGATAGACAGAGACAAGGGAGAGAGGGAGATTAGATCGTATATCGAGTTCCTAGAAGTATTGTAAGATGGCAAGAACTATGCCCCTTACATGAAGTCATTAAAGATCACATAACGTTGAGCGAACAGTAGGGCTGAACAAAAATGACTGACAAGGCACAATGCATCTTGTAGAAGATATAGTGTGGACGTATTGGAATAATTAATGTCAGGTGATGGTTTTAAAGTAATTCACACGACATTAAAACTTTGTGGAAATGCGTGGATTTACTGGAGGCTAGTTTACCGCAGGGAAGTACTCAGAACTGACTGTGGCCGCCGGGGGAGCGGCTAAGGGATGTGACAATAGGCCGCTTAGGGCGGCTCAAGCTCTGAGAAAGCGGTAACGGTGTGCGGCCCCCAGCCACCTTAAGATGAGTGACAGTGAGTGGGTGGTTGACCCCGACTCCATGCTGGTGTACCGGGAAACAGACAGAGAACTTGTACACATGCTGATAAATGTCCATTGTCCCGTTTTCTGGGAAACATCTGAGAAAGCTGTGCAAAGCTACGGTGGAGCGGTCAACAGAGGTCAAAATATGTGTGTACGTGACTATAGCAAATTCACACTGAATTCATGGTCCACAGAGCCTGAAGCAAATCAGGTGAAGAGCGACAGAATGAATTACGCCAGTCTCCGATGGGAATGTAGGACCAAGGAATTTGAAGTACTCTCCTGGGAGTCAGAATTCCGGAAAACTTGGTGTTTGTGCAGACGATAACCTTGATGGGTGGCCTGGGAAGAGCAAAATAGAAGTTGAGAGGAGGGGAAATTTTGTGGGAATTTGTTCACTTCCCAGATCAGGCATTATTCTATGCTGGAGAGTGACGCATAATTAACGTGACTTGCGCTGCAATTGGCATAAGTGATTTTGCTGGAGGGGAAACTGAGGCGAAGAGGGGACTGTGAGAAATCTCCGTAGAGGACTTCCGTTCCCAGCTTGCCTACAGTGCGGACACGGCGTTCTTTACTCAGCTTGCCTGAGAAAGAGTGAGCATCTCTGCAGTTTAGCATTTAGCAAACGGAACGACTGAGCTTGGAGATAGGACGTTTTGGTTCAGCTATGTACTGAGCAAGATGGCTAGGAGTGAGAAGACGAGCGCAGCCTTGCTGCACCACGAGGTCGGCCGACATCCACTCAATGACACCGCTCCACCATGCTGATTCGGTGATATTGCGCCCACTCCGGCCATTGATTAATTTGCTGGATCACGTCAGCAAAGTTTCCACGAGGGTTTCATGGGCTGTGTATTTCAGAATTCTTCTTGCACTTCACATTAAGCCTGGGTCAGTCGATAGGAATTACTTTTGATTTATCTCGCTTTACTCCAAGCAAACGCAATTTATTACCACTGCCTGTTAGGAGAGTCATGTAATGTGATGACTGAATGTCGTGAGTTAAAATAAATCTGTGCTAATCGACTGCATCTGTTTTCAATCAAGTAGTTGAAATCCCAAGTCACTTTCTTAATTAATTTTATGTTCAACATTTGCATCTGTGTTCAATTGCTGAATATAACACCAATGTGCCCCCTTTTTAATTAAAAGGGATCAATTCTGAACCAATTAATGTCAACACTGCCACCGCAGTTCAATCAGGAGTCATAGGGCCTTATTACTTTCTTTGCGTTACCCGACATTGCGGCAGTTTTGCACTCTCTGTTGATCTGTTAGTCAATTACCTGGGGTGAACACACACCAAAACCAGATAAGTGACGGGTGGAATGTGTGCTTTCTATTGTCTTTCTTTTGCATTTAACGAGTCTGGGACACACGAAAGCGTCTGTGAATACAGCTAGTGAAGCTATGTAATATTTCTGTCACTATTGTTTGTAACTGTTCGCACAAAGTAACGAGGGGAAGTGTAAAATACGTACCCAGTCGAAAACAAATCCTCGTATTTGTCTATGGAGAATAAATGAATAAACGATGCCTGTCACAACGATATAGAAGAACGTACGAATTCCCTGTTTCCATGAAGTCCAGTTCGATGCAATTATATGCCGCCGTAGCTTGTGTCATTTCGAGAGGAAGGCTAAACTACAGAAACGAGCCCAATTTCTGTAATGATGGACAACTTACATTTCTTTATTGTCGTACTTCATATGTCAGTATGGTGGAAGAGATAATAATGGTAATATTTTGTTGTAGTTGTTGTTATTGTAGTCTTCTGTTGGCAGTCTCTCCAACGACATATTGCTACTGCAACCTACCTCCGTTTGAACCTGATTAATGACTTCAGCTTTCAGCTGTTATCTCCCTCTACAGTTCTCGCTCCTGCCCCCCCTCCCTCCCCCCCTAAACCCACAAATACTTTCTGTTATTACCAAACTGACAATATCTTGATGTCTCGAGTCCCATCTACAGGTCCCTCCTTTTAATCAAGTTCCGCCATATATTTCTTTTTTCCTAACTTGGACCAGTACGTTCTCAACAGTTATTCAATGTGCCAATCCAGTCTTCAGCAACTCGTCTACAGCACCACATTTCAAATGCTTGTATTTTCTTGTTGCCCGAACAGCCACACTTCCGTACAAGGCTACATTCCAACGTCACGAAAGAATTCTAAAACTATAATTTATATTAGACGTTAACAAATTTATCTTCTTCGAAATATGTTTCTCGCTATTGCCACTCTGCGTTTTATATCTTCTCTGCTTTAGCCATTATCAGTTATTCTGCAGCCCAAGTAGCGCAATCCATCTAATACTTGTAACGTTTAATTTTATGATTTTTAAAACTACTCGAATTGTTTTGAGAGAATAATTCATCTTGTTGGGCCACTGATTGCGAAGAGAAGCACGAAAGTCAGACACGCTATACCAATGGCAACAGTGTTAAAACTTCAGCGTGATTCCGAAGTTACATATGACTTGCGACACTGCCTGGTGGCTTTCGATGGCCAACACGTTGTTCTGCAGTTGCTGAAAACTTACACCTTGTTCGATATTATTGTGAAAGTTTCTCTTCTTTGTCCCATCTCTTGCCCAGCTAGAGTGGACGAGATCTCACAGAGCATCCAGGTTCTTACCTCGCCTTAGACATTTTCTTCTTTTTGAATTTGCGAACGGAAGAGTTAAACGGTCTAGAAAATGAGTCAGGATACATTTCAATTGCCACTTGATGTCGCACATGACCTATGCGACCATTATTATTAACCCAGTAAAAATATAAAAGATATTGTGTGTTCCATTGAAGTGTTGCTTTGAATCCACAGCGTTTCTTACGGTTTTCGAGCGTGACCCATCATCAGAGAATCTGTTACAAAATATATACATCATGAGCACAACAGTAGTTGACAACCTACACAATAAGATAAAACACATGACAGACAAATTTACAGAATGCGTACCAATTTACATCATAAAGAAAGTTACGTAAGGACTGACATACAGTGTACGAGATTTCACAGAGAAAAAAAGTCAAGTGCAATGGTTGAACATGAAAACTAAAGTGAACAAATCGTGCTAATCAGAGCGAAGTAAACTAATATCCTGCGAGATGGCGTGCCGAACTTAGCGCTCCAAAAGATGTAAAATACAAGAAAAATTACAGAAAGTGAAAAAAGGCTACAGTTATCCGTGTATGACAATGAATATCATAAAAATTCACAACATTAATGAGAACAACCCATTTAGTACAGCAAGATACATTAAAATAAATCTGTGTTAACAGGCAATGTCAAATCATAATAATAGTTTATATAGACTACGTTATTCAAACTAGTCAGGGATACAAGGTATGGTGGAAAGAGAATATTTTACAAAAAAATTATTTTTACATAAGTAGAGGAATTCAGATTTGAAGTCATACAATAAACCGATAGGAATAAATCATAAAACCTTCATTAAAAATGCTGCCGAAAGCTGCTACACAGCACCAAAATATATTTCGCACAATAATCGAAACTGATGAAGTACAGAGGCAAATAGGAATCCCAGTATGACAACCTTTCATATAAGATCAGTTTGAACAAAAATAACGAGGCAGTTGAAAATTACGAGAGAACTAACAATTCTTTGTTAAAGATCACCGAGAAACTGTCGCAGGAGGAGCATGCGGAGATACCCAGTTATCATATCTGTACATAATAATACGAAACAAACTTCAGCCAATACAGTGCCAGTGTTAGTCGAACTAGGAAATCCAGACACACATTTCTACAAAGAGTCACTTGGGAAGTCCAAAAACCAGTATCCATTAATATAGAACTTGACCCCTGAAACAAACAGAAGCAGATAATGAAGGCACCAGTCACTAAAGTAACACATCATCAAAGAAAGTAGAGAACAAAAATTCCAGTTGCTTGTAATGCGCTCGTTGATTACTGTTTCAGGATTTAATGTGTGAAATTACATTTCGTGTTCCTCCGGGATATCAAGGTCCCTATCCTTAGGCTCGATGTGAAGAATTCAACACAGAATCTCTATGGATCACCCAAGATCAGATATTAGCAATCAGTGAACATTGTTTTTGAGTGAGGATACTCGTAAGTACCGTTATTCAGTATGAGCCATCGTCTGGAAGTGTGGGAATTGTGCAATACAAGGACCAGAGAAAACAAGACAGAAGCTACATTTATATGCTGTGGAACCGTGTGTATACCATGTTGCCGTGGCTACTTATCTACGAGATAACCTCAAGAAGTGTTGACTCTGTCCTCGATCTACTAAACATGTGGTTTAGAAACCTTTACAGATTTCGGGAAAAATTACGAGGACTACTTCTGAAACAACTAATGAAACATCGATGTCTACTATGTCTGGCACCTCACGTGACGAGCAGTCTAGTCTCTCGAAAGCCACATCGTTTCATCGGGCACTTCAGCAATAAATTCCGACAAATCTAGACGAAGTCTTCGCTAGAGCTATTTATGCTTCAGGAGCGTCGCTACCGATGTTAGAGCTCAAGTACTGGAGGAAAGCTTTTCGTTTAATTCGTCCTGAGTACGAGGCCCAAACCAACTTACTACGGGTTCCACGTAGCTAAGTGCTAAATATTAACGTGTTCACACTGTTTTCGAGATAAGATTAAGCGTTCAGATGCTCTAGATGGTAGATGGACAGATTTGTCCAGACACAGAGTGACACCAGAACCAATATCCCTGAAAAGTATCCGTCCTGGTGAGTGAAGAGAAAGAGCACAAATAAGGATATAAGGTACAATATTGACTGACACTAAGAAAGAGATGTGATTCTAATTAAGTTTAAAACAAACAAACAACAAAGAGAAATCACCATCTCCCATTTCTTTCCCGCACATTTATTTATGTTTCTTCCTCCGATAGTGCTACGAATGCTATCGATAATCCTATGATGTATTCCGTCGTTTATGCATTGTGCCAAAACTACGGAACCGTAGATTGGATAAAAAATGGTTCAAATGGTTCTGAGCACTATGGGACATAACATCTGTGGTCATCAGTCCCCTAGAAATTATAACTACTTAAACCTAACTGACTATAGGACTCCACACACACCCATGCCCGAGGCAGGATTCGAACCTGCGACCGTAGCAGTCGCGCGGTTCCGGACTCAAGCGCCTAGAACCGCTCGGCCACAGCATTCGGCTAGATTCGACAGAGCGCCACTCTAATTGGAGCAGGTGGTACAATCTGGTTTGCTTACGACAATGTGAATCGCGTACTTTTAATGTGAGTTTCATTTTCTTCATCCTTTATACGTACCGACTATCGACTTAGTTGAAGATATATATTGTTTACTGAGACCAGTGAATGTATTTCCGAGAACTAATTGGAATGTATTGTAACGTGGCTCTGTACAGTGGCACGTCACTTCAGTATGACTGCACGAGCATTGTGTGGGAAGCAGCTACACAAATAAATAATCTAAGTACAGTAACTGGTAGTCTTTGTATACACATTAGGAACGGCAGCGATCGCTATGAAAAAGTAATAGAATCTTCTGTAGAACAGTCTTGATCGCATAAAATCTCTTTTTATTCACAAGTGGTGACCGGTTTCGACCCGATCTTCATAATCTCAGACCTTACTCTGAAATTTAGAGCATAACAGAATAGAAGGGAACACGTAATGTCATAAATATTAAGTTAAAACTAAATTATGTTATGTTAGTGATGACGTATGGAGACGATCGCACGGAGCAGGAACTGTGAATGATACGCACTGATGTCGACTGCTGAATATCGGGCGGTGCGATGGAGCTAACTAGCAGAAGCCCCGCTTCAACACTGCGATATGTACGTATTATTAGCGTGGCTGTGTTACTGGCAATGATGGATAATGCTTATACGGGTTTTTCTACAGTACACAGTACTGCCTAAAATATTATCGGTCGCTGTTGAAGGAAGACTTACAACCAACGCAGATATGAAGAGCATATGCGGACGAATCAAACTACATGCAATATGACAGTGGCGTAGCAACTGCGATGGCTGTCGATAAGGTATCCACGTCGCTAGGTAACCAGCATCTTCTGACAGTCTATCTTTGGTGCACACAAAGTCGCACAGGCGGCAGTCTAGTAACGTGACGCAGTAGACCGCTGAATTATACTTTTCAACTTTATATTATGTAAAATTTTAACTGCATAACATATATGCAAATGAATCACAGGACAAAAAAGTGCCATTTAAAATTCTTAGCATCAGTTTTGGAGCAGTACACACAGATGGATCTGGATGAAGAGACCAACCAAAGAATTAGATGGACGTACGGACAGACTCACAGATATGATAGGAAAATGTCTACTAACATTCGGCGGTCACACACACACAGAGTCAACAACAAAGGGTTCGTAGAAAAAATTTTTGATTTTGTAAACAGCTCAATCAACTAGTTTAAAAAAATAGAAGACATAAAACAAACATGGACGAGTATGGAAATGATAAATGAAAGATTCACATTCAGAGACAGAATTAAGAACTCTAAATCTGAAATAAAAGAAAGGAAGAAAACAGGAAAAATTTAAAGAAGCAGGAACACAGCCAAAGAATTAAGAGTTTTCGGGAAGAGAAGAAGAAGAAGGAAACAAAATAAGTGAATAATCACGTAACAATCAGGTTAACCACTGTCATAGAGTCAGTAAACAATTGTTGTTTATCTAAAAGTTTCGATTAACACTCAGTGTGATGTGAAGGTTATTATTTATGCTGTATGGCATATATCAAATATGTTATATCCCATGGGCTAAAGATGAGGTAGGGTGACAAGCAGCGGGCGGAACTTCAGGTGTTTAACTCCATGACCCAGACACATAGCGATCTACATCAGTGGGTGATATCCACAGTTCCTGCCCTATGACATCACCCCACACCTCAACATTGGGTACAACATCGTATAATTTAGTCATTACAATGTATTCTCAAACTCTGTGGCACTGGTAATGCAAAAGTGGTAATGTTACAGAGATAGTAGCACTTTGTACCTAAAACAATAATAACATTAGGTTGTAAACAAAATTATTAGCAATAGCCATAAAAGAGAAACAGGCAAGCCTATCTTCTGTAGGTATACAGTAATGCGGTAACGTACCACAAGGCAGTAATACATACGAAAAGTAAACTCTCGTATGGTACCATCAAATCTGACATTTTAAAAATGCTGGTTTGGTCAACAGCGTAAATAATCATCTGGAGAAGGAAAACAGCACTGATAAAATATATACACCATGACTTAATACAACAGGGCTTAGTTACATCTGCCATATATGCACTATCTTAAGTGCTAGCTTTGGTATGACAAGACGAAAACTAAGGCATACAGTGGCGAAGTGCGTAAATAATCGGGAAGAACGTCCACTGTCTGAATTAATATAAATTCATAAATTCATTTGAATATGCGCATTATAGCATCGAAAAACGCCTAATCTTTCGACAGTGACTGTTATTTTATAATCCTCGGCGATTTGAAGCGAGTGTGTTTCGAAATTACGAATGCCTTAAGCCAATTTAATTTTCTACATTTATTGCCTACGTGCTGGATTATACGATTGTTCAAACTACGGGGCTGATTTCCTGAAGCTTTTAGATGTTGAGAGAAGGGGGAATATTTTCTTTTCATTTTTTACTTTGTCATTTTTCATTAGCAGGTGTTCGCTGAATCTAACGACAAATGACTTCCCTGCCTGTCCGATCTATTCGGCTGCCATTCTGGGCACCTAGTTTTATAAACCCCACATTTCAAAAATAAATGATTATTGGGTTGCACATTATGTGGGAGAGCACAATGAATCGAGTTACCCCGAGAAAAAAGAATTTGCGCATTAGTCTGTTTAAATCACTTTGCTAAATTATACGATAGAAGGTCTAAATATGGAATCGCATGTTCTGTAACCTCATATACCTCAGAAATGTGGGGAGGAGGAATGGCCCAGGCTTGAAGTGCATATTTGCGTTCGGAATATACCCGGCCCGCCAACGATGGGACGATCCATTTTTCTGTGCTACATGTCAGAGATTGTTCAGTTGTTTCCTAATAGCATTCTCACAAAGGGGAGCACACAAATTCTTACAACAGCAGCACGAAAATACTAACTTTGTAGCAACAGGGAGGGGATATTAAACTATATAGATCTTTCTTTGAAACTCTAGAAAATAGGATTTCCTTTTATATCTTTAGGATATCCTTCACCAGAGTGTCTCCTGTATATTCCACCTCCAGTCATACGAGGCGCTACAAGTATTTTGGAGCTGCTGTTGTAAGAATTTGTGACATCCCCTTTTCTGACAATACTAGCACAGAAAAATGGATACAGCCCATCGTTTGTACGCCGGGTACATTCCAAACGTAAATCTCCACTTAAAGCCCGGCCCATTCCTCCTCCTCACACGTCTGAGGTATGTGAGTTTACACAAGTTGCGATTCCATACTGAGATACATAGTTTAACAGTGTTGTTTTCCTTCTCCAGATGATTTTTTATGCTGTTGACAGACCTATATTTTTAAAATGTCACATTTGATGTTACCATATGAGACTTCTTTTTCATTAGCATTGCTGGCTTGTGGTATGTCTCCGCATTACTGTAGCGCTTCATAAGGTAGGGTTTTACCTTTTTCTCTTTTATCACTATAGCTAATAATCTTGTATATGACCAGATGTCGTTCTTTTTTTAGGTACAAAGTGCTACCATCGCCATTGTTCCGTATTTTGGCTTTATTCATGCGCTTGGCCCATCCTTTTCTGGGTGTAATTTCATGCATTTGACTCCTCATTTCATGGGATGATTATTTACCCATAGTTCGTAGGTGTTAAGTTTTATATTTCATTCACTCTTTAATTACCTTCCTATCCTCCCCCCACTTCCTCAAACGCAATTTTGGATCTGTTACTTTTATGTTGTACGGTTAAAATAAGTTTAAGTGGTTTTATTGTTTTAGAATTTTTGTGTTTGTGCATTACATTTGTACTGAGTTTTGTAATTTTCCAAGATTTCCGAAGATGCGTTGCAATACAGACTAAATGCGTTGTAAATGAAGAACTAATAAATCCATCTTTATTTCAACCACGACTGAATACTCCCTGTAGCGTATAATTTATGTTCAACTTTATAATTATCTCACTGCATGTTTACCTTTACTGTGTTGTACTCTAAACTGGAAAGTACAGTCCGAAGATGATCCACATCCGCTCGAAATCGGTCACGACATATGAATAAATAGTGTTTTCATGTGATCAAGACCGGTCCATGTAATATTGTACAGCTGCAGTAATTGAGTTTGTTAGAACAGTCAGACACAACGTAGCACGCCCTGGAACAGACAACTTCCAGTAACAAAATACGTAATTGTACAGGCAGTACAAGTCTCATAGTTTCTCATACTAGACCGTATCTAGCAAGTTATGTCCCGAGATCACTTCCTGGAGATCCACTGTACTCGTGGTGGTACCATTCTCAGATGACCGTGCAGCAGAGAGTAGCTTCTCGTCTTCTTCGCGTGAACTCCAAAGAAGGACTGGTTACACGTTTACTCACTGCGAACTGAGTATAGAATTGCCTAGAAGCGCGGTGGTGCTGGTTATATCATCACGCGGATGACTACATTCAATCCGTGTGACAGGCTACTGCTCATTGTCCTCTGCGTGATGTGAAACCATCCGGCGAGTGATTTGCAATCCAATACCGTCGGCTGCGGTGCCCTCTCGAGGCGGCCGTTGCTATCACCTTTGCCGAACGGCAGCGCCTGCTGACTATGCAACCGCTCACACTTCGCGGTACAAAGGGATGTCTTGATGCGAGCGCTGGAGGCGGTTAGAAATGCTGCTGAAGTAAGTAGTAAAAGTGTGGTTATTATAAATAGTCAAACGGCTAAGGAGCCGATAGGCAACAACGCTCGGTCAACGAGATACCGCAAACAGCGCATCATCACAAAGTGCAAATATTGGAGTTAATATCCGAGGTCGAGCGATATCGATTCTGTCTAGTGATGGTATGTGGCAGTATAACATCACAGACTGCCTTAGTAGGAAATTGGAAGTGTCGGTGATCCGCGTGGACTCATAATTGCAATCTATCTATCACCGTAAATCCAACGTATTAGTAGTAATGACTTGCGAGCGATGAGTTTATAGACTGTTTTGCTAGACAAAATCAGCGGCCTGCCCTGCATTTCTATGGCTTTACGAACTCTGATAAACCACTGCAACATGGCGACGTAGCAGTACTTTCACGTGGTCTGCAAATTGACTGTACTATCCGTGGAAGGCACGCCTACCATGTAGACGATCAACCACCAGTATGACACTCATTATCATCGCCGGGAGCTATTTAACAGCTCGGTGCTCGAAGAAAAGAGTGGACTGTCCAGGGAGGGATTATTTCTTACAATCCAATTGAAATCGTTTTATCAGCTTTTGAGAAGAGTATGCAGATCCTTCAGGTTGCCACGTGAGAATGCGTTCACGCTCCCGCACGTACTTTAGACGTGGAATGCGGTTGTGTGGGAAATGGCGAATTTATTATTGAAATGAAATAGGCGTCTACAAACTCATGAAAAAATCCTTCTATACCTACGTATCTTCATTAGCTGTTTGGTACCTCTAGTATACCCTCACATACTATGCATATGGGGCGATCAAAAACTTTCCGTCTGAGGGTGTTGCTGCAGCGCGTATGTACGTAACGCGACTCCTATGCTGGTACGAGGATGAATCAAATGAAAACCTCAAATATTATTTATTATTCAGAAGTGGTACAAAGCTGTATCACTTTTCAACACAATCTCCCCCACGCTCAATTCAAGTCCTCCACTGCTTACAAAGTGCATAAATTCCTTCAGAAAATAATTCTTTTGGTAGTCGACGCAACCACTCATTCACTGCGTGGCGTACCTCTTCATCAGAACGGAACTTCTTTCCTTCCATTGCGTCTCTGAGTGGTCCAAACATACGGAAATCTAGTGAGTACGGTGGATGATGAAGACGCTCAAAATGCAGGTCTGTGTTTGTTGCAACTGTTGTACGGACAGTGTGGGGCCTTGCATTATCATGTTACAAAAGGAAACCTGCTGACAGCAGTCCACGTCGGTTTGATTTGATTGCAGGCCGCAGATAACTTTTTAGGAGATCTGTGTATGATACACTGGTGACAGTGGCATGTAATGCTCCAAAAATGTTCCAATGTGTGTGAAATCTTATGGGACTTAACTGCTAAGGTCATCAGTCCCTAAGCTTACACGCTACTTAACCTAAACTATCCTATGAACAAACACACACACCCATGTAATGCTCCAAACTGACGCCTTCTTCGTCCCGAAAGAGAGTCAGCATAACCTTCCATGCTGAAGGTTCGTTTCGAACCTTCTTTGGTTTTGGTGATGAGGAATGACGCCATTCCTTGCTCGCTCCCTTCGTTTCCGGTTGGTGGAAATGAACCTAGGTTTCGTCCGCAGGAACGATTCTTGCAAGGAAGCCATCACCTTCTCATTCAAAGTGCCGAAGTAGTTCTTCACAAGCATCAAAACGTCGTTCTGCCGTGGCACCCTTCTTGCAGACACTTTGTGAAACTGGAGCACATCATGCACAATGTGGTGTGCTGACCCATGACTAATCTGTAAACATGCTGCAATGTCATTCATTGTCACTCGGCGGTTTTCCTTCACTATGGATTCAACAGCTGCAATGTTCTGTGGAGTCACAACTCGTTGTGCCTGACCTGGAAGTCACACCATTTGCGAACATAGTACTCCATTCGTAGACATGCTGCTGTGGCAAACATGCATCACCGTGCTGAAAATTCATTTGTCGATTAGTTTAAATAGGTTTCACACCTTCACTACGCAAAAACCGAATAACAGAACGCTGTTCTTCCCTGGTGCAAGTCGCAAGTGGGACGGCCATCTTTATACTGATACAGCGACGGTATGTGTGCATCTGCACTATGATGCCACGTTCAGGCCATTCTGTACGATGTTCGTAGCACGATTACCAACTTGCAGGATAAGAGCGCGAAATTTCGATTTGTTATTACAAATTTAAGGTTTTCATTAGACTCACCCTCGCAGATGAGCCCCACATCTAGGCAAGGGATTAGTGTTGCTTCCGTGTCATTCCGACATTCCCGTTCGATAAATGGGGAAACGTGAACTAAGATGACGTTATTTGTATTAGCAAATGTTGCCAAACAGGACCAGCGTTCTGTTATTCTTCTCTTGGCTATAGAAGGACAAACGCGTGTAGATACCCAGGGGAGACTGAAGAATGTATATCGGGCAGCATGTCTGTCGAGCACCACCTTAGTGGAATGTGCGTTAGGGATTAACACTGCTTCATGATAACGCACGTCACCACACCACAAATGTGGTAACACAGACGTTACACCAACTCAAGTGGGATGCACACGATCACCCGTCCTATAGTGCTGACCTTTTCCCATGCGGGTATACCGCTACGGTCGCAGGTTCGAATCCTACCTCGGGCATGGATGTGTGTGATGTCCTTAGGTTATTTAGGTTTAAGTAGTTCTAAGTTTTAGGGGACTGATTACGTCAGAAGTCAGTGCTCAGAGCCATTTGAACCATGCGGGTATCACGTGTTTGGTTCCTCAAAAACGGCCTCCAACGGCCGATGATTCCTATTGGAAGAGGATGTGCAGAAGGACACTGTGTTTTACGAAACGGGTATGCTCGTCCTTGTGCGTGGATGATTGCCTCAATGCTAACTGCGATTTTGCCTGATTGGCATACCTATTCTGGAGGGCGGCCTTTGAACGAAAACTTTTAGATCACCCCTTATAAAATTACTAATAAAATTTATCAATAAACTGAAGTTTGAACTATATTTGTGGTCTAAATACTTCCTATCTGCTAGGATCCTAATTATCACGAGAGGTAAGACTTGTCTGGTAATGTGATTGGGGAAGAAAGTAAAGTCTATATAGAAGACACAAGGTACCCAGTGTTAAATAAGAGCGAGAGTTTAATTGAGCTTTGGAGGACTGCTGATCAAGTGAGATAGAAAGAAATCTTTTGGAATTTCTGAAAACTTTGGGGGCATTGACAAATAAATATCCTCCGCACAATACGAAAAACAGCATGGGTGAGATTTATCGCTTAATCAGCTTAACATCTCATGTATCCAAGTTCATGGCGAGAATAATACACATAAGAATTGAAAATAAAATTGAGGATCTCTTAGAAGACAATCTTTTGGCTATCGGAGAGGTAAGAGTACCAGAGAGGCAACACTGACGTTGCGAATCATAATAATAAAGAGGTAAAATAAATCAAGACGACCGGTAAAATGTGTTTGAAAATGTAAAAACATAAAATGGTACAAGATGTTAGAAATTCGAAGAAAAATTTGAGTAACTTGTAGAGACATATGGGGAATATAAAACACGTACAAATCAAAATGGAATATTGAGAATGGAAGACCAGAAAGTATGTGTTTGGATCAAAACAGGCGTGAACCATGGATGCAGTCGTCCACTCCAACTGTTCAGTTTATGACGCAGACAAAAGAAAGGATCGAATTTTGAATTAATATTCAGGGTGAAAGGCTATCAATGATAAGATGGTGTAATGAGTGAAGAATATGAACCGACAGTGAACCCGTAAAAGACGAAAGAAACTGGAAGTAGCCCAGATGAGGTTAGCGATAAACTTAAATTCTATACTGCGGATCACGAAGTAGACGAAACTTAAACAATTCTTCTACCGTTTGAAAGCAAGATAACACTTGACGGGAAGCAACGAGTACATAAGAAGCAGGTTAGCACAGGCTAAATGAGCATTCCTGGGTAAGAGGGGTCTGCCACTATTTTGCCGCTATCAAACATTGGCCTTCATCCGTGGAGGAAATTATGAGAATGTACGTCTGGAGCACAGTATTGTAAGTTAGTGAATCATTGACAGTGGGAGAACTGGGTCAGAAGAAAATCGGAAAGCTTGGGATATGGTGCTCTAGAAGTATGTTGAGAATTAGGTGCACTGATAAGGAATGAGGAGGTTCTCTACAGAATAGACGAGGAGAGGAGCACGTACATACTTTGGAAGGAAAAAGGGACAAAATATGATAGGACATAGATTAAGGAGTCAGAGAATAACTTCCATGGTATTAGATGGTGCTGTACAGAGTAAAAACTGTAGGAGAGAGAGAGAGATAGGAATATATCAAAAAAAATGTTTAGGAGGTACATTACAAGAACTACTTTGAAATGACGAAGTTGCCTCAAAACAGGAATTGGTATCGGACTGGATCGAAACACTCAGTAGACTAATGACTAAAAATCATTCATTATTTAAGTACATTCTGCCGGCCCTAGGATCCATACTATTACAGTTTACTTTGTTGTTTCCAGATACGAGGGCAGTTCAATAAGTAATGCAACACATTTTTTTTCTCGGCCAATTTTGGTTGAAAAAACCTGAAATTTCTTGTGGAATATTTTCAAACATTCCCGCTTCGTCTCGTATAGTTTCATTGACTTCCGACAGGTGGCAGCGCTGTACGGAGCTGTTAAAATGGCGTCTGTAACGGATGTGCGTTGCAAACAACGGGCAGTGATCGAGTTTGGCTCCGACATCGACCAGTGGAATGGTACCGTGCAGGCATACAGGCCCTCATTTCAAGGTGGCGTAAGGCCGTAGCATTGAATGGAGATTACGTTGAAAAATAGTGTTGTGTAGCTAAAAGATTGGGGAGTAACCTGGTGTATTTCAATGCTGAATAAAACAACCCCTGTTTCAGAAAAAAATGTGTTGCATTACTTATTGAACTGCCCTCGTAGTACTCATATTTCAGGAACCGTAGACAGTCATTTAGTTTCACTCTGCCTATAGCCCTCGGACTTCACCAACTGGAAAAAAGTAAATACGCGGTAGCCCTCACAAATTCCACGTGTTTCTCTTTAGATCACTCAGTTTTCGTGCTGACATAAAGGAGAATTTGAATGCGAGCAAAAAACTGAATTATTCAGCAATCAGCGGCGGTAAAACAGCTCAACGGACGAAGAGAACCGCCGACAGGTGCTCGCCTGTTCCACTAGGCGTGCCTCCTCGAGTGACGTGGGGAAACTACGACGATGTACGGGGCGGACGGTCCGCACTCGCGAATCAGACGCACGAGTGCCTTCGTTCCGTTTCATGTACTCCCTTGCGTTTCCGTGCAGTAGTGGCATGCACCTGTCTGCACGGAAAATTAAGCGGATGTAAATTCAGCTTAAAGCCCAGCCCGTGGGATATGAGTACACAGGAGCAAGTTACAATGAAAGACCGGAACGGATGATCAGAAACGAGCAATAGTTTGCATACATTAAGGAAAGAAGAAGTAGATGAAACAACACATACGTGCTTACCTTTCTAAATATGTGAATGGGAGCAGTTTTTAGAGACATCTCAGTGTCTCAATAAGCGGGCCAAAGTTTAGTTTTTTAGTTCTCCAACTGGAGATTTGAATCCAGGCCAGTGCACTTTTACAGCAAATACCCGTAGAAGTACAAGTACAAACACTCGTACATATTATATTGAAAAATTCAGTCTGCCAGTGCTTGTGTCCTCTATCGTTTTCTTCTTCTTCTCCTTTTTCTTCTCCTTCATCATCACCTACTTCTTCTTCTTCTTTATTCAAAGAGTGGCGATTCGTCTGTTTCATTCACAGAGGAAGATGCCGTCAACGTTTCCTTGGTACTCCACTGTCTCTTCTGCTATTCGGTCTATATTACAATACCTTCATTTGATAATCTGCGTTCTATTTATTTTCTTCAGTTTCAAATGTATTCATTTCCGTCCGCTCATAGTTTTCAATATACTCAGTTCCATGCATCTTTTCGCGGTTCCGAGGAATCTCATTTCTGTTCTCTACAGCACACTGAGGTATATAATATTCCTCTGATATATCATAACTGGCACTTTATAAAATCAATTTTATTCCAGAAATTCAATTAAATTTAATAGGTGTAGATCCGCTACCTGAAGCAAAATGCGAAAATCTGTGCGGACCAGGATTCGAGCCCAGATTTCCCACTTATTACGAGAGGTCGTCTTACCACTTAAGTACCAAAACTTCTGTATGTCACACACCTGTCTATTTCTTCTCACAGCTTATTTATTAATTTACAGATCTTGGGATTTCCGAGCAGAGTCTAAAACATGTCGGGTCATCATGAGCAAGGGGCATTGTAATTGCATCGTGGTGCTATGTATTACTGTTTCGCGTATGACAGCAAACGTTATTTACTCTAGTTTCTCAAAGATGAGCAATTTCAATGTAAACGAATGATCTGAGACAAACGAGCTGAAAAATGTTAGATGTCGTTTGTTCAAATCACACCTGATCATTACGCATTATTATTTCGAAATCTTTATCGAAATAACGTTGATCATTATTTTTATTCAGTTAATTGGTTTACATGTAAATTTTTAAGTTCTAATCCTTTACTGCGTTATTTTAATCCTCATATTAACAATCTTCATTCCCCTCATTTTTCTTCCTTAATTGATTTCTGATTTGGGATGTTTGAGCATGTGATTTTAATTATTTTTAAAAATCTGTCATACTATTTTAATATTTGAAAATGATGATCTACTGATTTAAAAACAAAATAAAAAACATATTTATATCGGCTGTGCAGCGGTGCCAAAAATATTTTTCGTTACAAAGTTGCGTATCTTTGGATGGTAACTGTTAGATCCACAAAGATGGGTGCTTGGATAGAAAGCGTAAATGATTAGAAAAACACATAATCAGAGTGGTGTAATAATTTTACTTAACACACTGAGGTGACAGAAGTCATGATATGGCGATATGCACACATGTAGATGGTGGTGGTATCGCATACCAAAAGTACAAAACGGCGGAGCTCATGACCTTATCGGTTGGACCCTAGACGACTTGAAAACCGTGGCCTGGTCAGATAAGTCCCAATATTAGCTAGTCAGGGATGATGGAGTACCCGTGGTCTAGGGGTAGCGGCTTTGATTCATAATCAAAACGTCTTCGGTCCCGGGTTCGATCCCCGCCACTGCCTAAATTTTGATAAATAATCAGCGGCCGAAGACTTCCGGCATAAGAAGTAAGCCTCATTCTGCCAACGGCCTTGTCAAAGATGGCGGAGGAGCGGATAGAGAGCACTCTCTTGTCCTAGGGGTGGGAAATTTCCCCTAAAGGCGGAAGAATCAGCGATGTTCAACGACATGACGATGCAGAAGGCAATGGAAACAACTGCATTAAAGACACGTAACGTGTATCCACAGGACATGTGGCCTGTATTTGAAGAAGTGACATGATGATCTCTCCATTGGCAAAAGATTCCGGAATATTCCCCCATTCGGATCTCCGGGAGGGGACTGCCAAGAGGGAGGTTACCATGAGAAAAAGATTGAATGATCAACGAAAGGATAACGTTCTACGAGTCGGGGCATGGAATGTCAGAAGATTGAACGTGGTAGGGAAACTAGAAAATCTGAAAAGGGAAATGCAAAGGCTCAATCTAGATATAGAAGGGGTCAGTGAAGTGAAGTGGAAGGAAGACAAGGATTTCTGGTCAGATGAGTATCGGGTAATATCAACAGCAGCAGAAAATGGTATAAAAGGTGTAGGATTCGTTACGAATAGGAAGGTAGGGCAGAGGGTGTGTTACTGTGAACAGTTCAGTGACCGGGTTGTTCTAATCAGAATCGACAGCAGACCAACACCGACAACGATAGTTCAGGTATACATGCCGACGTCGCAAGCTGAAGATGAACAGATAGAGTAAGTGTATGAGGATATTGAAAGGGTAATGCAGTACGTAAAGCGGGACGAAAATCTAATAGTCATGGGCGACTGGAATGCAGTTGTAATAGAAGAAAAGGTTACAGGAGAATATGGTCTTGGGACAAGGAATGAATGAGGAGAAAGACTAATTGAGTTCTGTAACAAGTTTCAGCTAGTAATAGCGAATACCCTGTTCAAGAATCACAAGAGGAAAATGTATACTTGGAAGAGTCCGGGAGATACGGGAAGATTTCAATTGGATTACATCATGGTCAGACAGAGATTCCGAAATCAGATACTGGATTGTAAGGCGTACCCAGGAGTAGATATAGACTCAGATCACAATATAGTAGTGATGAATAGTAGGCTGAAGATCAAGACATTAGTCAGGAAGAATCAATACGCAAAGAAGTGGGATACGGAAGTACTAAGGAATGACGAGATACGTTTCAAGTTCTCTAACGCTATAGATACAGCAATAAGGAATAGCGCAGTAGGCAGTATAGTTGAAGAGGAATGGACATCTCTAAAAGGGGCCATCACAGAAGTTGGGAAGGAAAACATAGGAACAAAGAAGGTAGCTGCGAAGAAACCATGGGTAACAGAAGAAATACTTCAGTTGATTGATGAATGGAGGAAGTACAAACATGTTCCGGGAAAAATCAGGAATACATAAATACAAGTCGCTGAGGAATGAAATAAATAGGAAGTGCAGGGCAGCTAAGACGAAATGGCTGCAGGAAAAATGTGAAGACATCGAAAAAGATATGATTGTCGGAAGGACAGACTCAGCATACAGGAAAGTCAAAACAACCTATGGTGACATTAAAAGCAACGGTGGTAACATTAAGAGTGCCACGGGAATTGCACTGTTAAATGCAGAGGAGAGAGCAGATAGGTGGAAAGAATACATTGAAAGCCTCAATGGGGGGGAATATTTGTCTGATGTGATAGAAGAAGAAACAGGAGTCGATTTATAAGAGATAGAGGATCCAGTATTAGAATCGCAATTTAAAAGAGCTTTCGAGGACTTACGGTCAAATAAGGCAGAAGGGATAGAAAACATTCCATCAGAATTTCTAAAATCATTGGGGGAAGTGGCAACAAAACGACTATTCACGTTGGTCTGTAGAATATATGAGTCTGGCGATATATCATCTGACTTTCGGAAAAGCATCATCCACACAATTCCGAAGACGGCATGAGCTGACAAGTGCGAGAATTATCGCACAATCAGCTTAACAGCTCATGCATCGAAGCTGCTTACAAGAATAATATACAGAAGAATGGAAAAGAAAATTGAGAATGCGCTAGGTGGCGATCAGTTTGGCTTTAGGAAAAGTAACGGGACGAGAGAGGCAATTCTGACGTTACGGCTAATAATGGAAGCAAGGCTTAAGAAAAATCAAGACTCTTTCATAGGATTTGTCGACCTGGAAAAAGCGTTCGACAATATAAAATGGTGCAAGCTGTTCGAGATTCTGAAAAAAGTAGGGGTAAGCTATAGGGAGAGACGGGTCATATACAATATGTACAACAACCAAGAGGGAATAATAAGAGTGGACGATCAAGAACGAAGTGCTCGTATTAAGAAGCGTGTAAGACAAGGCTGTAGTCTTTCGCCCCTACTCTTCAATCTGTACATCGAGGAAGCAATGATGCAAATGAAAGAAAGGTTCAGGAGTGGAATTAAAATACAAGGTGACAGGATATCAATGATACGATTCGCTGATGACATTGCTATCCTGAGTGAAAGTGAAGAAGAATTAAATGATCTGCTGAACGGAATGAACAGTCTAATGAGTACACAGTATGGTTTGAGAGTAAATCGGAGAAAGACGAAGGTAATGAGAAGTAGTAGAAATGAGAACAGTGCGAAACTTAACATCAGGATTGATGGTCACGAAGTCAATGAAGTTAAGGAATTCTGCTACCTAGGCCGTAAAATAACCAATGACCGACGGAGCAAGGAGGACATCAAAAGCAGACTCGCTATGGCAAAAAAGGCATTTCTGGCCAAGATAAGTCTACTAATATCAAATACCGGCCTTAATTTGAGGAAGAAATTTCTGAGGATGTACGTCTGGAGTACAGCATTGTATGGTAGTGAAACATGGACTGTGGGAAAACCGAAACAGAAGATAGTCGAAGCATTTGAGATGTGGTGCTATATACGAATGTTGAAAATTAGGTGGACTGATAAGGTAAGGAATGAGGATGTTCTACGCAGAATCGGAGAGGAAAGGAGTATGTGGAAAACACTGATAAGGAGAAGGGACAGGATGATAGGACATCTGCTAAGACATGAGGGAATGACTTCCATGGTACTAGAGGGAGCTGTAGAGGGCAAAAAGTGTAGAGGAAGACAGAGATTGGAATACGTCGAGCAAATAATTGAGGGCGTAGGTTGCAAGTGCTACTCTGAGATGATGAGGTTAGCACAGGAAAGGAATTCGTGGCGGGCCGCATCAAACCAGTCAGTAGACTGATGACCAAAAAAAAAAAAGGAGATGATGGTAGGATTCGAGTGTGACGCAGACCCCACAAAACTGTGGACCCAAGTTGTCAATAAGACTCTGTGCAAGCTGGTGGTGTCTCCAAAATTGTGTTGGCTGTGTCTGTATACATTGGACTGCGATCTCTGGCACGGCCGATCAGAGACTGTAAATGGTTATGGTCATGTACTTTGGAACCTCTTACAGCAAAATAATGATGGAATTCTTATGGATGTGAATGCGCCATGCCACAGGGCCACAACTGTTCGCTATTCTGGATAACTCGGTCGAACGACACAGACTGCCCGACAGGAATGCTATCGAACATTTATGGGACATGATCGATGGGTTAGTTCGTGCACAAAATCCTGCACCGGCAACGCTTTCGCAGTTATGGACAGCTATGAAGACACCATAGCTCAATAATTCAGCAGTGGTCTTCCAACGACTTGCAGAATCCTCGCCACTTCGAGCTGCTGCAGTACGCCAGTCAAAAGGAAGTCAGACACGATATTAGTATGTGTCCCATGATTTTTGTCACCTTAGCGTAAGTTTTCAGAAGGTACTTTCCAAAATGTCGTATTACAACATTGAGTTGCTGGTAAAATATTTATACAACCAGTTTCAGTCATCTGACCACGATCTGGTTCATAAGGGTATTCACAGCATTATGTTAGGTGGGATATAAAATCATTATCGTGAGGTTATAAAACCACGACTGATGGACTGTCATCGTTTGCTAGTGGATGTACACATTCATGCCAGCAGTGCAATAGGCGTTAACGCTGTGAGCAGATTCGTACCGCACAGAAGCGAACCTGATGATGACCCGACGATTGACCTTCTTTATCGTCTTTCATCTTTATCGTCACATTGTCCCACGTCACGTAGGGTCAGTGTTGCTCTTCTGGATCCTTCTCCTCCATAGTGCTCTATCCATTGCCTCTTCCTTCTTCCATCCATTCTCCCTTAGGTACCCAGATATCTTATCCTTCCACCTCATCTTCGGTCTTCCTCTCCTTCTCGCTCCTTCAGTCTTTATATCTTCAACTCATTTTCCGATACACTCTTCCCCTATTCTCTGTAGGTGTCCGTACCACTTCAGTCTGCTCTCTTGTATCTTTTCACCATGGGTCCCACTTTCACAGCTCCTCTAACAAATTCATTTCTAATCCTGTCCTTCCTTGATACCCCATACATCCACCTCAGCATCCTCATTTCCGCCACTTCCATCTTTCTTTCCTGGGCTACTGTGATTGACCATGTCTCTGCCCCGTATATCATAGCAGGCCTTACCACCGACTTGTACACGTTCCCTGCTTACATGCCGAACCAGTGATTGATCATTGGCTCTTCCAGCAGCAAAAAATGAAATAACAGAGCTTGCTTGCTCAGGCTGAATATCAGTTGGATTTTGTGAGGGTCTCCACTACCCAGCGCCAAGGTAAAAAACAAAGTGTTGTACTTTGACGTAGAATTTACTGCTTTTCGTAGAAACGGAGTGTTCAAACAAACAAAAAATTTTCGTAAAATATCTGAGCACTATTTTGAAACAAAAGTTCCCTTATTTTTGTTGCGTAGTTATTACTGTTTGTAGAGGAACAAAAATATTTATCATGTCTAGGTATCTGAATCAAGAAGCTAAGAGAAGAACCCTGAAGACGAGTGCTACAGTACGGGAACAGCTAGACACTGCTTCATCATCTGAATGGCAATAGAAATTTGGAACAATCTCTGCTCCTTCATCAAACGATTGAGTTACTGCCCTTCTTCACTGTCGTTTCTTTAGTCCCAAGGCGTAATCATCTGTTGTGCCACTTTGTTTGATTTCTGCGAATTTATACTGAACCTAACGAAAAGTGAAACGATCGAGTAATACGCCGCAGCGCCTATGGTGTGTCGCATCTGTCGTACAATCACAGTATTGGGCTGCGCTACGCGTCCTCGACGTGACGTCGGAGGCTCCAACTAGAAGCAAGCGTTTTTGTCTTACTGGTCTCCCCTTCCTTTCAGTAACTGCTATGCAGATGTCCGTTCAGCATGTGTGTGCAGACAACACTCTTGACACACACGTCTAAGAGTGCACTCATTTCATGAAGTTATTATGTGGGATTGTCCTGCTTTGCTGATGTAGAGGCGGATGTTGAGACACAGGTCATTCGACGCCATGTCTAGTGGTGTGTGATGTCACATGTTTGGGAGATGATGCACACTTCAATAAAATGTCACCTACATTCAGGCTTGAGCGAAATTTGAGCTTAATTTTATGGGGGCGTAATCGTAATATCACATTTGAAATGCAATCGTACTGACCAGGACAATATTACATACTGAAGTCATTAGGGCCTTGACCGCAGATCCAGAGTTAGCTCAAAAACAGCTTATTTGCGGACCCAGGTTTACTGTAATTCCTTTGCTTCTCTTGTTATAGACATTCATCTGACTCACATGTCACTACTAACTACGATAACCGCAGTGTAGCTACACCTGGGTGCATTTCAGCTTTTCACTTTGGAATCTCTGTCTCAGAATTATGTAATCTATCAGCTATCTCCCCATCTATCCAGACCTTTTCGTGTATGCCATCTCCTTTCGTATTTTTTTAGCAGTATATTTTTCACTTCGTGCTAAAATTTATTGCAGAATGCAGTCATTTCCATCTGTCACTGTCACTACTCAGACCATATTTTTTAATCTTATTTTCTATTCTTTCACATACTTCAGTGTTCCAATACCCATGATTATTATATTTTCATTACCTTTTACATAAAAAGTTACCAATTCAACTGCGTCATATACTCTCCTCTCTCTCTCTCTCTCTCTCTCTCTCTCTCCTTCTCTCTCCCAGCATCTTCGGCTTCTAGCAAAGGCATGTATAAATGTATAACTGAAGTATTGCTTTTGGAATTGGTTTTCTGTCGATTCTGACAAGAATAATCGTATCATTGGTTAACAGCAACTTACTCTCTGCCCTACCTTGCATTTCATTACGAATCCTACTCCCGGTATACTATATTCTGCTGCTACTAACATTACCCTCTATTAGCGTGACTAGATATCCATACCTTCTTTGCATTTCACTTCACTGACTCCAACTATATCTAAACTGAGCCTATGCATTTCCCTTGTAGGATATTCTAGTCTGTCTGCCTCATTCGGACCTCTAATATTCCTCGTCCCGACTCGTAGAACGTTTCTGTTTCGTTAGTTTTTCAATCTATTTCTCATGTTCACCTCCCTCTACGCATTCCCGTCTTGGTATCCTAATGGGGGGACTAATCGGTAATCTTTCGCCAATTTCGAGATCATAATGACACCTTTTCAATAACAGCCCGCATATCCTATGGAAGCATTTCGTGTGAGGTTAATGTCGTATTGTCCATTACATTATGCTGAGCAAGAGGGTTCCCTGAAGGTCTGTTTGCTCCTCCACCATCTTCGACAAGGTTTTTGGCGAAATTAGGATGACTCTTTCACCGGAAGACTTCAGCAGCCATTCTTGAATCTAAAAAGATCAATTTTTCAGGAGAGTCAAGAGGATGGTTTCCTGATAATGACAAAGTAGGGAATGGAAAATGCCTTACTATTTTCATTTGAAAACCAGATAATTTTTTTAGTAATGTCTGTCCACTTTAGCCGGCCGCTGTGGTCTAGCGGTTCTAGGCGCTTCAGTCCGGAACCACGCGGCTGCTACTGTTGCAGGTTCGAATTCTGCCTCGGGCATGGATGTGTGTGATGTCCTTAGGTTAGTTAGGTTTAGGTAGTCCTAAGTCTAGGGGACTGATGACCTCAAATGTTAAGTCCCATAGTGCTTAGAGCCATTTGAACCATTATTTTCTGTCCACTTTATCTTAAACTTGCTTCAGGGCATCGCATTTCTGCCTGTCTCGTTAGTATTTTCCACCTCTGCATCGCATTCCTTAGTCGACACAACAACCGAGGTCAGCTTTTCGACGTACACCGTATAGCGGGGTTCTTAATTTCGCCAGATCATCACAAATTACTCTTCAAGCAAAGACCCTCCCTTTACGCACTGCTCAGCCGTAGAATACCGTTGAGCTGACGTCATTATTATTCTAGCAGCACGTCCGCAACTGCCTGCTGTGTATTGTCTTCTATTTATACAGCGTTGCGGCACCTGCTGGTCACCCATCTGCGGGCGTGTTTATAGTGTCGTTCTTTCCGTGCAGAGTCACCTCCAAGTTTTCGGGATGACAGCATTATACGGCACGACAAATTCGACCGTTGTCGCGCCACCTGTTCTATTCGTCGAACGTTTAATAGGAACAGCGACCGCTAATTCAACAAACTGAAAATCATATTAAACTTCCTGGCAGATTAAAACTGTGTGCCCGACCGAGACTCGAACTCGGGACCTTTGCCTTTCGCGGGCAAGTGCTCTACCAACTGAGCTACCGAAGCACGACTCACGCCCGGTACTCACAGCTTTACTTCTGCCAGTACCTCGTCTCCTACCTTCCAAACTTTACAGAAGCTCTCCTGCGAACCTTGCAGAACTAGCACTCCTGAAAGAAAGGATATTGCAGAGACATGGCTTAGCCACAGCCTGGGTGATGTTTCCAGAATGAGATTTTCACTCTGCAGCGGAGTGTGCGCTGATATGAAACTTCCTGGCAGATTAAAACTGTGTGCCCGACCGAGACTCGAACTCGGGACCTTTGCCTTTCGCGGGCAAGTGCTCTACCAACTGAGCTACCGAAGCACGACTCACGTCCGGTACTCACAGCTTTACTTCTGCCAGTACCTCGTCTCCTACCTTCCAAACTTTACAGAAGCTCTCCTGCGAACCTTGCAGAACTAGCACTCCTGAAAGAAAGGATATTGCAGAGACATGGCTTAGCCACAGCCTGGGTGATGTTTCCAGAATGAGATTTTCACTCTGCAGCGGAGTGTGCGCTGATATGAAACTTCCTGGCAGATTAAAACTGTGTGCCCGACCGAGACTCGAACTCGGGACCTTTGCCTTTCGCGGGCAAGTGCTCTACCAACTGAGCTACCGAAGCACGACTCACGCCCGGTATTCACAGCTTTACTTCTGCCAGTACCTCGTCTCCTACCTTCCAAACTTTACAGAAGCTCTCCTGCGAACCTTGCAGAACTAGCACTCCTGAAAGAAAGGATATTGCAGACACATGGCTTAGCCATAGCCTGGGTGATGTTTCCAGAATGAGATTTTCACTCTGCAGCGGAGTGTGCGCTGATATGAAACTTCCTGGCAGATTAAAACTGTGTGCCCGACCGAGACTCGAACTCGGGACCTTTGCCTTTCGCGGGCAAGTGCTCTACCAACTGAGCTACCGAAGCACGACTCACGCCCGGTATTCACAGCTTTACTTCTGCCAGTACCTCGTCTCCTACCTTCCAAACTTTACAGAAGCTCTCCTGCGAACCTTGCAGAACTAGCACTCCTGAAAGAAAGGATATTGCAGAGACATGGCTTAGCCACAGCCTGGGGGATGTTTCCAGAATGAGATTTTCACTCTGAAGTTTCATATCAGCGCACACTCCGCTGGAAGGGAGTTCTGAAACCTATGCAGTTTAGTGGATAAAGTCCAAAATCAACACCATTATTAATTCTACTTACTTCGTTACACACGAAGAAAATAGTCGCATAAACGCGTTGAAGTGTCTAGAATACTGAAGGAACATCTGCTCATCGGCTATGGCATTGTTCCTAGTGTGTGGGGCCACTACCGTCAATTCTCTTCCTCGAACCCTTTAAACTTCAGTATTAACGCCCCGCTACGGTCTGTCCGAAACGGAAAGTCGTCCACAGTCGCTGTCCGCAGATGGGAATACCGACTGGCTTCCACGCAACCCACAGTCTGAGTCAAATTTGCCGGTTTCAGGTGCCGTCTAATGTAACACATTTTGAAACAAAGCCCAGTGGGGGATTGGAGCGAGGACTGCTCTGAATACCTTCAGTGCGGTCACAAAATTCAATTTGTTAAATCCTGTTAATGATCCTCTGTAAAGATAAGAGATACAGGGTGCACTAGGAGCAAAGGTTCAAGCTTTGACGGGTGATAATATTCCGAACAGAAATTGTAGTGGACTGGCCAGACAGCCAATCCACTATGACCGGTAGCCGAAAGGCACGCGTCTAAGCTCACGCAGGCTGGCGTGAAGTCTGGAACAGTTATAGGAGTATAGTCTAGTAACAAAGTACGGATCTTCTGGAATACTTAACTTTAATCCATAATAGGTGTACATCGGTCTGACGGTACAGGCATCACAAGATGAATAGCAATTGAATATGGCGCCTTGCTAGGTCGTAGCAAATGACGTAGCTGAAGGCTATGCTAACTATCGCAAATGAGAGCGTAATTTGTCAGTGAACCTTCGCTAGCAACGTCGGCTGTACAACTGGGGTGAGTGCTAGGAAGTGTCTCTAGACCTGCCGCGTGGCGGCGCTCGGTCTGCAATCACTGACAGTGGCGACACGCGGGTCCGTCGTATACTAACGGACCGCGGCCGATTTAAAGGCTACCACCTAGCTAGTGTGGTGTCTGGCGGTGACACCACAGAAATCTTCAAATGTAGATGTGTGCTGTTCCTAATGGTATCCAACACACAGGTGCTTGAAAGTCATATGCATCAGTCGCATGTCCTCATTCACCAGCACCCACATGCGGATACAACTAGAATGACACTAGGCTGCGTAGTGTTTATTATCTCTACCGACCATAGGTCATTTTTTCTGAAACTACTCGTTTTGTTTCCCACATACACTTGGAGTAGTGGACCCGCTGCTTCCAAAGGTCTGATATGTCTTTATGATATCTGATTTTTCCACCAGTTGGGCTGATACTACTCCAATGACGGACATTTCGACGAAAGCAACAGCCAAGATATTCCTTACTAGAAGGAAGATCTCGCTCGTGTTTTACATGCGCCTACTGAAGTAAAGGACATTGTGGATAAAGTCAGATTAGCAACACAGCAGCTGTATATAAGAGCTGCAAATGCATTGCATTTACAGTGGACTTTTTGAACGTATTTTGTGAGGAAATTAGATCACAATGTTTCATTTACTATCACCTGCGTTTACCCTTTCTCCCATAATTTTCATTACTTTCCTCTGAAACTGTGAACAAAAGAACGTGTTGATATGACGGTTTTTTTTTTCAGAATAACTAATACCGTCACCCCTCAAAGCATATACCTTTCCAACTGACGCACCCTGTAAATCTATGACAGAAAAAAGGTTACGATTTAAAGATTATCTACAAAACTGTTATCCTCACATAATCAGCTACATTTTTAGTAGAACTGAACTGCGTTTTGATTTGTTCTGGATATTCCATTGAAAACAGATGTCTTATCCAACAGATCTTCTAGTGGTACACCCAATTCAGGGCTAAAATTAATCAGTCCTCTCAAAAAACAATGGTTTCATGACGATTCAGTTTCGTTACGACTTGTTAAGGCCAAGTCAAAGGAACCACTCAAACGAATGCAATTTATTTCACTGTTTAACATGAGCCAAATACACCTAACTTCTTCATTGCATTTCGCAGATTTTCTTCTATACGCACTATCCAGCTGTTTAGCTACAAAGTGCCTGTCGTGAACAATTTTGTATTTGAACAGCTGAAGATTCATGTTTCTTCACTTTGCTACTCGGTTTATGTCCGTAACCCCCATGAGGGTTGAGGATTCCCTATTAAAGAACAGGCAGGAGAAGCAGAGTAAAGCCACACGACCGGTCAGTTTTTTTAAATATGCAATTTTAGTACTTTTAAACAGTCAATTTTCGGTGTTTATATTATGCTCAGTGCTTTTAACTGGTAACAGTCCACCTACCTTCTTTACAGCAAATTCTCCTCATCAGAAAAGTGGGAAAAGGCTGTACTTTGTACATTATTTACATGGGCCATTTTCACTCGCACACTACGACCTAGAAATTGTGTTACAAACTAGATCTCACTGTCCACAACGTATCACATACGGCAACGCATTATGAAATCCCAAAATATCAAGAACCAAAACACTCAGTTCCAATAATATTCATACACGCGATACACATAAATATTACGGCTGAAGTAACAGCAACAATTGAATTATTCTAGCGACTTTCTCAAATATTACAATGTTTTCAATCTCAGCTCTATTTACTATTAATGAAAATATGAAATACAGTTATGCTGATGAGGCAACATTTCCTACGAATTTCTATCCTCAAAACAAATTTGTGAATGAAACAGAAATACTATGGTTGCTTTTAAAATATCAATATTGCTAATATTTTTGATGGCGAAGTAGCGTACCGTGGCTGCTTTTACAACAATTTAACACTGCGGGAAGAGAGAAAGCTGGAAGTAGTCTCCTCCGTAGAGTAGTGCTAGCTAACGGCGCATCTGTAGCTTTTTCGAGTTTGCAGTGCACGCTGACTGCAGCGCCCAGTGACCTCACTGGCGGGCATGCCACCTGCTGCTACAGCCGTCAGCACACGGACCGTGCTGTCGAACGTTAACGTTGAGAGTGCCAAGTTCAACGTGATGCTGAACGCTCACGAAGGGTGCGACTTGTACATATGGCACATGGGCCTCAACATGGTAAGCCTATACGCGATCGGAAGGCACTCCAGCGGCAGTTGAGGGATGTTTCTAG
The DNA here is from genome assembly GCF_023864275.1 of Schistocerca cancellata. Lineage (NCBI taxonomy): Eukaryota > Metazoa > Arthropoda > Insecta > Orthoptera > Acrididae > Schistocerca > Schistocerca cancellata. Next base: position 750,438,443 of record NC_064630.1, read on the forward strand.
TTCGTAAATCACACTGTTTGCTCAACGGGCGCGCGTAAAATTCCCACGTTAGCTCTACTAAAACACACATTTCCTCCGTCGTCCACGAAAAGGGAAGTACCATGTCCAGTCAATAAGGACACAGGCTTATGAAAGTTCCATTACAAACAGTGCGGTACAAATTTGGAATACTTCTCTGCATAAGATAAACATTATTTCATCATTCCCACATTTTAGTAAAATCCCAAAGTCAGTCTTACTTAATCACTGTTCCTACCCAGTAGCAGAATCTTTGCAACTTGCGAATTACGAAGCGTAACAGAAAAAGGTGCATAACATCTTTATACAAGTAGCGCAAGCTGTCCTGTAAATTAAGCGAATCGACCAAAGTCACCCCTCAAAAAAGGTGAACTTATATTTACCTAACATCAAATATTATAGCATATACTTACATTAAACTAATAAGAAAGTATCAGAACCTAATAAAAACGCGAATGTTAGGGATAAAAGTATGGTAGTGTTTAAACGCGAACCACCACCCCAATGAAGAATATACCAATGGATAGTGACACTACTTATTACGCTAATCCAATAACACACAGTTGGTGTCTAATCATATTATGTTCACCATTGCTAAAAACGTTACTCATAGAGAATTATTTTATTCATTGAAATTTAATTATAACGAAGTGTACCAAGAAAAATGCGTTTTGGGTGGAATCATATTACGTTAACCATTGCTAAAAACGTTACTCATAGAGAATTATGTTATTAATTGAAATTTAATTATAACAAATTGTACCAAGAAGAATGCGTTTTGGGTGGATCTTCAGTGTGTCGCTGCCTTCAAATAGCCTACTCTCGTAATACGCAAGTTACAATAATTCTTTTGCCACGAATATGATGCTTCTCATTATTTTATTGGAACGAATCACACAGTTAACAACGGGTTTTCCAGTGATTCTCAATTTGCTGGTGCTCAGAAACGGCATATATATATATATATATATATATATATATATATATATATATATATATATATATAGGCTTGAAATAAATGCCAATATGGCGCCTCACAAGTCTGTATTGAAGGGAGACGGCGTGAGTGTGACGTAGGTGGCGTTGTGCCATCTTATTAATCAGCGCTCAGACGCACGCTCAGAATATCTGACATGCCAGATACTGCTCTGCGCGTTCGGAAAGACTCCCGAACGTACTATTCCACGCTATGACGTCAGAAAGTCGGCACGCTCAACGCTCAACGTTCGGATGCATGGTCCGTGTGCCGACGGCTTACGGAGGGTCCTCGACTCGTGCCTGCTGCACGTAAAATGGGCCGCGCTCTGAGGCAGGGAGTTGGCGTCCGAGTGTAAAATCCCCTGAGTTTGCATCAGAGACCGGCAGCGTTTTTGGATCCGTAACGAGGCAATAGCATGTTGTACGACCTGATTGTCATATATTTCATCTCATGTATTAGATTGCATGAACCAAAACAATGCAATAGAAGGGGACTTAACGAAGTGTGAAATTATTCACAGTTGTGCAACACTGCAACAGTACCAGGCACCGCCACTGCCAGATCTACATCTGTTGATGCAGTACTTCCATGAATCTCTGGATTTTTACTGCCCACTTCGTTATTTATGTTAATCAGCAAATATATTCTTTCTTATTTTCGTCTTGGCCATCTGAGGACCACGTGAGTTTCGATCACTTCCGTTTCTTCTGGTTTTTACCCTTGCCCAATGTTTTTTTAATTTTCGTAATGTGCAACCTTCTTCGTTCTTCTGTCTCTGAAAATTCAAAAAAGTCTCTGAGCACTATGGGACTCAACTACTGTGGTCATTAGTCCCCTAGAACTTAGAACTACTTAAACCTAACTAACCTAAGGACATCACACACATCCATGCCCGAGGCAGGATTCGAACCTGCGACCGTAGCGGTCGTGCGGTTCCAGACTGTAGCGTCTCTAACCGCTCGGCCACTCTGGCCGGCCTCTGAAGATTCAGTCCTTGATCTAATTCTTTTCTGAAAACCTATGGCAACATGAGTTTTTGATTTGAAAACAACAATGCTGTAAATCTCTCTCTCCTGTATGACCAGTTCTTTCAGATACCTTTGAACCTCTTGATTCCAGCGTACTTGGGTTCTTTTTGTGGTGGGTTGGCAGGAGAGCCAACACCGTGATTATTAGAGGAAGCCGAAAGGCACGAGTTTTAGCTCACGCAGGCTGGCGTGAGGTCTGGAACAGGACAAGGAAATTAGAATTTAGAAAAACGGACGTAGCTGGTGGAATACTTAACTTTAATCCATTAATGATGAGTGTCGCTCTTGACTGTACATGATTCAGTATCAATAGTAACTGAACATGGCGCCTTGCTAGGTCGTAGCAAATGACGTAGCTGAAGGCTATGCTAACTATCGTCTCAGCAAATGAGAGCGTATTTTGTCAGTGAACCACCGCTAGCAAAGTCGGTTGTACAACTGGGGCGAGTGCTAGGAAGTCTCTCTAGACCTGCCGTGTTGGTCTGCAATCACTGATAGTGGCGACACGCGGGTCCGACGTATACTAACGGACCGCGGCCGATCTAAAGGCTACCACCTAGCAAGTGTGGTGTCTAGCGGTGACACCACACTTTTCGTGCCAAGAGACTACAGTATCCGATGTATTAACAGTCCATGATCTACAGATATGTCTTAAGAACATGGTCCTTTTCCTGGCGTTCTGCCAGGTTCTCTCCGTCTTTATAAAGCTCTCAGTTCACCAATCTTTTCTACTGATCGTCTCTTGTTCTTCGAGGTAATAATATGCTCCTGAGAATCAATCCTACGTTATACCAGTCCTAGTAATGGGGTCAGGCTTTTCGTGCGAATAACGATTCAGAGCCGATCGGTGTCAAGTAATTTCTCAATATTGCATCGATTACTGTAGACTTTCGTAGTGACGTCGTACGCTAAATTCTCCAGGTACAGTTGTACCCCAACAGCTGTTCTATTATTAGCAATCCTTTACCAAATTACACATTAAGAACTAAAATTTTATGGAATCGGCATTTCAGTACTCTGTGGAAGGTACTTGCTTCATGGAATACTCATTGGCGCGACAATATATAGTTTGTCCGCATCAGGAAGAAGAATTCACTTAACCCACTGACCACGCCAAGAACTAGACAGCTTGTAAGCCAGTATCAGAAACAAGCAAGCATCTGTCTCCGTCAGCATGTACTCGCAGTGCACTGCCCGGAATTACACCGGCAAAGTGAACGAATATTCTGTTTCACACGGTGATTAAGAGCTGTAAAGAGAACTCGAAAAGAGTTGCAATCGGGAACCGTGCATTCAGAAGGGTATGCTGCGTCAAAATAGCTTGAAGTCTTAGCAAGAAGGTTCAGGGATATGCCCGGGGGTCTGAACACTTGTTTATTTATCGAGGAAGATTACATAATGGCTTATCGACACCACCTACTGCAGAACCATTAGCATCTTGCCGCAGAATTTGGATGGAAGTGGTTATTGGGTCAGAGTTGTGCAGATGCGAGCTCACAATTCGTCTATACTTCATGAAAAATATAAATCATGTTACCAGAGCGCATATTAATACCAAAGTTTTTACGCTCAACCACTTAGAATAAACAGTTCAATAATCGGATGACAAGAATTCAAACCAGTGTTTCATTTCTGTCTTACTACAAATATCATATCTGAAAACTGGGCAAAAAGAAGATATCTCAGAATTCAATTTAAAATATATGTTTCATGCAGGAAGAAGAAATAATATTGCTTCTGCCCACAAATAGATCAATAAATGACAGCCAAATAAAATATCAGTTTGCTTATTCCCGTAGATAACTGGCCTGCTGATTTGCTCTGTAACGGAGTACACACACACACACACACACACACACATACACACACACACACACACACACGTATTACTACACTCCTGGAAATGGAAAAAAGAACACATTGACACCGGTGTGTCAGACCCACCATACTTGCTCCGGACACTGCGAGAGGGCTGTACAAGCAATGATCACACGCACGGCACAGCGGACACACCAGGAACCGCGGTGTTGGCCGTCGAATGGCGCTAGCTGCGCAGCATTTGTGCACCGCCGCCGTCAGTGTCAGCCAGTTTGCCGTGGCATACGGAGCTCCATCGCAGTCTTTAACACTGGTAGCATGCCGCGACAGCGTGGACGTGAACCGTATGCGCAGTTGACGGACTTTGAGCGAGGGCGTATAGTGGGCATGCGGGAGGCCGGGTGGACGTACCGCCGAATTGCTCAACACGTGGGGCGTGAGGTCTCCACAGTACATCGATGTTGTCGCCAGTGGTCGGCGGAATGTGCACGTGCCCGTCGACCTGGGACCGGACCGCAGCGACGCACGGATGCACGCCAAGACCGTAGGATCCTACGCAGTGCCGTAGGGGACCGCACCGCCACTTCCCAGCAAATTAGGGACACTGTTGCTCCTGGGGTATCGGCAAGGACCATTCGCAACCGTCTCCATGAAGCTGGGCTACGGTCCCGCACACCGTTAGGCCGTCTTCCGCTCACGCCCCAACATCGTGCAGCCCGCCTCCAGTGGTGTCGCGACAGGCGTGAATGGAGGGACGAATGGCGACGTGTCGTCTTCAGCGATGAGAGTCGCTTGCTTCTGCCTTGGTGCCAATGATGGTCGTATGCGTGTTTGGCGCCGTGCAGGTGAGCGCCACAATCAGGACTGCATACGACCGAGGCACACAGGGCCAACACCCGGCATCATGGTGTGGGGAGCGATCTCCTACACTGGCCGTACACCACTGGTGATCGTCGAGGGGACACTGAATAGTGCACGGTACATCCAAACCGTCATCGAACCCATCGTTCTACCATTCCTAGACCGACAAGGGAACTTGCTGTTCCAACAGGACAATGCACGTCCGCATGTATCCCGTGCCACCCAACGTGCTCTAGAAGGTGTAAGTCAACTACCCTGGCCAGCAAGATCTCCGGATCTGTCCCCCATTGAGCATGTTTGGGACTGGATGAAGCGTCGTCTCACGCGGTCGGCACGTCCAGCACGAACGCTGGTCCAACTGAGGCGCCAGGTGGAAATGGCGTGGCAAGCCGTTCCACAGGACTACATCCAGCATCTCTACGATCGTCTCCATGGGAGAATAGCAGCCTGCATTGCTGCGAAAGGTGGATATACACTAGTGCCGACATTGTGCATGCTCTGTTGCCTGTGTCTATGTGCCTGTGGTTCTGTCAGTGTGATCATGTGATGTATCTGACCCCAGGAATGTGTCAATAAAGTTTCCCCTTCCTGGGACAATGAATTCACGGTGTTCTTATTTCAATTTCCAGGAGTGTATATTAAAGTTGAATAATCTCATATTTTCTTAATGTTAAAGTGGACAGGTCAGTGTTACTGGAGATGTAAAATATCCAAAGAGTACAGACTGTCCTTATCATTTGTTTCTCCGCGTTACTCGTTCAATGATCTGTGTGTACCAGTAATTGATATCTATCTCTCATAAATTTAGCTGTTGAAATGTAATGAATTACAACCGCAAAATCATCATACTATTCGTATCTGACTGCTTCAAAACCCTACGGCTATATTTGTTAACTTCTTAGTTCTTTATAGTGTGGAATATATTTTCTCCCCCCTTTTTAAGGTCCCGTAACGTAATCGGTAAAAACGGAAGCCTTATTGGATAACTTTGCTATCCGTTTGTTAGTCCGTCCGCCCATTAAGATCCCCTTTTACGAGTTTTCATTACGGTCTGTGGCCTCTTGGCGGTGTAGAGCGTGTAAGCATCTAATTCAGTGCAATCAAAATATACGGCCATTTACGTCACATATTTTGATACTCGCAAACTCACTTATCAGAAACTATATGGTACTTCCCGTTGACCTACAATCAGGAAATTTGGCAACAAGCAATGTTTCATAGTCCAGGTAAAGGGAAAAATCCAAAATTTTGTATTTGTAACCATGGAAATGGAAATGAAGTCCCTTGCTTCTTTACAGAGTGTAGGGGAACGATGCGGAAGACCCGCACCGCCTTACTAGGCAAGGTCCTAATGGAGGTGGTTTGCCGTTGCCTTCCTCCGACCGTAATGGGGATGAATGATGATGATGAAGACGACACAACAACACCCAGTCATCTTGAGGCAGGAAAAATCCCTGACCCCACCGGGAATCGAACCCGGGACCCCGTGCTCGAGAAGCGAGAACGCTACCGCGAGACCACGAGGGCGGACTTTTGTAACCATAGCACACAAAAAATATATTTTTTTGCGAATTTGTTTTCCTTCTGTCGGTCGGTCCGTCTTTTAAGACGGCTTTTCGCAGGAGGGGGTAGAGGTATCAAGTCGAAATTTGTGACAAACATTAGGGCCTATGGTCCTTCGTAGTCACAAAAATTTAAGCTTGTAAATCAATGCAGTCAAAATATATGGACATTTACGTCACATATTTTGATTCTCGAATTAACTCATCATAACCAGTACATGTACTGTCGATATTCACCCCTGTTCCCAGAACTCCTGAAGATGGACGTTGTTGACTGTGGATATTGTATCACAGACACAGCCCCTTAGACTGTACAGAGATGTCACAAAACCCGCCCAAAGATGTAAACCACCATGCCTGAGCAGCAGCTATTAGACCGAAGGGGTCCGACAGCCGTTCAGTTACAGTCACTCCACCAGGAAGAAGGTGAATGGCTCATGTTGTCTGTAGTTCAACCAATGCCGCCTTTCGATCGCGTCCGCATTGTTACTTTGAGCCAGGAAGGGCTCTCAACAAGCGAAGTGTCCATTCGTGTCGGAGTGAACAAAAGCGATGTAGTTCGGACATGGAGGAGATACAAACAGACAGGAACTGTCGATCACATGCCTCCCTCAGTCCACGCAAAAGCTTCTACAGCAGTGGATTATGGATCAGAGGAAAACTGACAGCAACGACACCATATTGAATAATCCTTTTCGTGCAGCCACAGGACGTCGTGTTATGACTCAAACTGTGCGCAGCAGGCTGCATGATGTGCAATTTCACTACCGACATCCATGGCAAGGTCCATCTTTGCAAACACGACACCATCCTGCGCGGTACAGGTGGGCTCAGCAACGTGCCGAACGGACCGCTCAGGATTGGCATCACGTTCTCTTTACCGATGAGTGTCGCATACGCCTCCAACCAGACAATCGTCGGAGACGCGTTTGGAGGCAGCCCGGTCAGGTTGAACGCCTTAGACACACTGTCCAGCGAGTAAAGCAAGGTGGAGGTTCTTCTGGTTTGGGGTGGCATTATGTGGTGCCGACGTACGCCGCTGGTGGTCATGGAAGGTGCTGTAATGTATGTACGGTACGTGAATGCCATCCTCCAAACGATTGTGTAACCATATCGGCAGCATATTGGCGAGACATTCGTCTTCATGGCCGACAATTCGCGCCCCCGTCGTGCACATCATGTGAACGATTTGGTTCAGATAACGACATCGCTCGACAAGAGTGGCCAGCATGTTCTTCAGACATGAACCCTGCCGATCATGCCTGGGATAGTTTGAAAAGGGCTGTTTATGGATGACGTGACCCACCAACCACTCTGAAGGATCTACGCCGCATCGCCGTTGAGGAGTGGAACAATCTGGACCAACAGTGCCTTGATGAACTTGTGGATAGTATGCCACGACGAATACAGGCATTCATCAATGCAAGAGGACGTGCTGCTGGATGTTATAGGTACCGGTGTGTAGAGCAATCTGAACCACCACCTCTGAAGTTCTCGCTGCATTGTGTAATAACATGCAATGTGTGGTTTTCATGAGCAATAAGAGCGGAAATGATATTTATGTTGATCTGCTTTTCTTTTTTTTTCTTTTTTTTTTTTTTTACGACTGGAATATCTCTCACTTAACATTATTTTTCCTGACAAAGTTCTTTTGAGCACTATCGCAAATTTCGTCTCATTCTATGACATTCAGTGGTTCTTGTATCTTAAACAACACCCCAAAAGGGAACAATATGGAATAATTTGGCTTGATGTAATTTTGAGCTGTAACGAAAATTCCTGTTATTCTTGTTTCATGTACGACGACTGGCTAGTGAACCGTATGTTAAATTCCTCTTTTCGTACACTGCGCATAGTTTTGAGTAAACATAAAAAATGAGCACTAATTGTTACGTCTTACCGCCAGTTTGTTACTAAAAGAAATACACTACACCACTACCATACTTAGTTCCCAGATTGTACTTAATGGTCTTATTCGCAGCAAGACAACAATCCCCACGTACAATGCTTCTACGTCCAGAGCACGACAACCACTGTTGTTGTATCTTCCCTTAAGGAGGCAGCCTGGATAGGTGGGTCTGGACGCAGCTCTGGTATCACGCCGTCTTTTCAGAGGAGTGTCGGTTCTCAGTACAGCAACCCGATAGACGAATCCGTGCGTGAAGGCTCAGAACACAATGAACCTTGCCTGATGTTGCGACATTGGCTACCCAACACGAACATCTCTGATTGGCATACCCTGTTGTTTGCTTAACCCCGTCATATTTCTTAAGTGTTAACGTCTGTGGCTGTGACCTATTTTCGAGGTGTTGATTCATTAAATACACTGCATCACTCGATCCACTGTTTTCTTTTTCTTTTAAATCGTCTGTATTCTGACCGGTTTGATGTTGCCCGCCACGAATTCCTCTTCTGTATCAACCTTTTCATGTCACAGTAGCATTTGCAACCAACGTCCTCAATTATTTGCTGCCTGTATTCCAATCTCTTTCTCTACAGTTCTTACCCTCTACGGCTGCTTTCAGTACCACGGAAGTTACTCTGTGATGTCTTAAGGAATGTCCTATTATTCTGTCCCTTCTTTTAGCCACTGTTTTCCAAATATTAGTTTCCTCGCCGATAAGAACCTCCTCATTCATTACCTTACCAGTCCGTCTAGTTTTGAACGTTCTTGTGTGGTAAGACATCCTAACTGCTTCGATTTTCCTCTGTTACGGTTTCTCCGCAGTCCAAGTTTCACTACCGTACCATACAGTACATCAAGCGTACAGTCTCAGAAATTTCTTCCTCCGTTCGTCGTGAGCCACTTTGCTGCCTAGTTAGCAGAATTCCTTAATTTCGTCCCTGGCTTACAACTAGAATATTATTACATGGCATTTTAAAAGAGTTCCGGCTACAAACAGCAAAAGATCCGTGAACTGGTGACGAACAGCTGGTTCCAAATTTAGTGAATAGAACGGTTACAAATGGCTCTGAGCACTATGGTACTTAACTTCTGAGGTCATCAGTCCCCTAGAACGTAGAACTACTTAAACCTAACTAACATAAGGACATCACACACATCCATGCCCGAGGCAGGATTCGAACCTGTGACCGTGGCGGTCGCGCGGTTCCAGACTGTAGCGCCTGGAACTGCTCGACCACCCTGGCCGGCAGAACGGTTACAACTAGAGTTTGTATTCGAATGCATCAATATGCTCACTGCTAAATCGTTTTAATGGGGAGACGCACAGTCCTTATGATTCATTTTTCCGACTCAAACATTTGCTGTCGTGACGCATTTATGAATCTACTGAGTCCAAAAAAGTAATGAAAGCGAGCACTTCCAGAAAATATTTTGGGAGAATAAACAAAATGTTCGCTTGAACATGCCCACGTAACACGATGTTTCTTACATGTAGCCAGGAACAGCGCTAGCTGAGTGGTCAGTGCGGCGGACTGTCTTGCTAAGGGGTCCGGGTTCGATTCTCGGGTGGGTCGGAGACTTTCTCCGCTCAGGAAATGCGTGTTGTGTTGTCTCCATCATCTCATCCCCATTGACGCGCAAGTCGCCGAAGCGACATCAACTCAAAAGACTTGCACCAGGCGACCGACCTATTCGACGGGAGGCAGTAGACAATTCCATTTCTAACTGCAGATATTGCTTCAACGTCTTACGTCGATATTTTCCACATCAAAGGAATCAACAGCTCCCAAGAACAACATTGTTAGGGAAGTGACTGTCGAGGGGAAACACTACGTAGACGTACAAGGAAGTAGAAATAGAATGTGTGTAGACGTTTGGGACAAAGGACGTGGATGAGATACGTTTTCTTCTTCGTATCTGAGTGAACAGAGAAGCTAGGAGAATTAAATCAGCATTTAAATCATAATTAATGTTAGTGAGGGCGCTGAGCGGTAACAATGTAAGACAGCAGACACCCGGGAATCCTAACTTCGTGGTCTACAAAAATGGTTCAAATGGTTCTGAGCACCATGAGACTTAACTTCTGAGGTCATCAGTCCCCTAGAACTTAGAACTACTTAAACCTAACTAACCTAAGGACATCACACACATCCATGCCAGAGGCAGGATTCTAGCCTGCGACCGTAGCAGTCACGCGGTTCCAGACTGAAGCGCCTAGAACCGATCGGCCACAGCGACCGGCTCGTGGTGTACAGATAAGTGCGTTTGGGCAGCGGCCGGAGAGAACAGGGACGAGTTAGGAGCAACACCCGTAAACTGGGACAAAAACACAATTCAGAAAACGGTAGCCCACCTCACCTGATATTCCCAATACAAGTGGAAAACAGTGTATATGTTAAACAGTGTATTTTATGGCATCAGAGTCACGCAGAGTATTCATTTGAATTAATTACTTCTCTAAAAAGCCGTATAGCTAAAAATGTGCCACACATCAAGCTACAGCACGCCCCGTGTGGCAACATAACGAACAGCCAGATACTGCCTCGATTCTGCGACACTAGTCGCAAGACTTGCGCGCCTGCCAGCTCTAAATCGATTGTTTGCTTCAGCCGCCCTGACGGCAGCTCAGCAGGAAATGACCAACAGCCGACAATCAGGATATTAACAGTCTCTGCCGTCTTCGCCCTCCCTAATTGACTTGCAGGAAATGGAAGTGAATGCAATATTGCTCATGCTGTTCCACGCTACATTTAGCTGAACTCCGTAACTGTGTGTCCAGGAGCCCATTTGCAGGTTGCCGAGAGAGATAACTGCAGGAAATTTACTTTAAAATAATTCCAATTTCCCTATTAATCGATCAAATGAATTTTAGGTCGAAAACTGACGCAGTGTCTTCGGAATTGACTTCATCCTTATGGTGAGCTGTTTCTTGATGTGACTTTATCAATGCAAATAAATGAATCCAGACTTTTCTTTTCGCCATCGTGTATCGAAGACTGTTGGAACATCCTAACAAGTTAAAACTACAGGTGGTATTCAAAATCTATGGGAGCACTAAAAACACATCATCAAGTCTAATACGGTGTAGTAAAATCAATGGCTTTCAAAACAGCTTCCATTCGTCTCAGAATGGATAAATACAGGCCCTGTATCGTTTTCGTGGGATACAATTTTTCTTTCGTAAGTTCAGGTAACTATGAGGTGGATAGGGATCACGTGCCCTTTTCTCGTAATGAAAGCACAGAGGCTGAATAATACCGAGACCAGGAGAGGCCAGGAGAGATTCGACAGTTCTTTCCCGCGCTCACAATACCATTTCTGGATAATGAGAGCTGTGTGAACACGGGGCGTGTCATCTTGGAACACAGCTTCATTACTGAAGAGCAAACATTGTACCATGCTATGATCCTAATCAGCCAAAATGGTCACATAACCCTTAGCAGTAATGCGATCACGCACAGTAATCATGAAGCTCATGGGATGTCACGTACGCCTGTGCAAATCATCAACCGAGACCCGACCATCTTTCATTCTTGGGACGTAAATTCGGCCAAAAGGTGGATAGTGTGCAAGAAAATATCTTTGTTCCGTTGCTCCATAGTCCTGGTTTAATGGTTTCGGTACCACGATTTCCTCTTACAGCCTTTGCATCACTGGTGAGTGCTTTTGCGATTCCACCTCGCCTTGCAATTTCCTGCTTTTGGAGCTCCCATTGTGTTGTTTTGGTGCTGATGATGTTCGCGTTTGCGACATTCCCTTGTCAAGGGAGTTTTGCAGCTGTCGTCTTCTATTTTTTACCACAGTCCTCTTCAAGGACCTTATGTCACGAACGCTCGGCATACATTTTAGTCCTTTGTGGCTTAGCGTATAATGAGTTTCCACTTTCCTTGTACGCTGCATTAATATTCGATGTACTGCCTCTTTAAAAACCAAACTGTAGGCGTATCTTGGTTACGGTAGGATACATCGTACGCGCCAAAAATCTGTCCACGTTGTAATTCAATTAGCTCCAACATAATGTACTCACCACTGTTCAGAAAAATTAACTAAGGCGACAAAAGTCATGGGATTCCATCTGGTGCTGTATTGGACCTTCTTTTACCTGGCATAGTTCCGCAATCCGACGTGGCATGGACTCGAAAAGTCTTTGGAAGTCCCCTACAGAAACACTGATCCATGCTGCCTCTATAGCCGTCCACAATTGTGAAAGCGTTTCCAGTGCAGGATTCTGTGCACGAACTGATCTCTAGATTATCTCACATAAATGTTAAGTGAGATTCATGTCAGGCGATTTGGGTGGCCAAGCAGTTCCCTCGAATCGCCCAGAATGTTCTGCAAACCAATCGCAAACAGTTGTGGCCCGGTGACGTGGCGCGTTGTCATCCATAAAAATTCCATCACCGCTTGGGAACATGAAGTCCATGAATGGCTGGCAGTGGTCTCCAAATCGTCTGCAAATAACCACTCACAGTCAGTTATCGGTTCAGTTGCACCAGACGACCCACACCATTTCGTGTAAGCATAAAAATGGTTCAAATGGTTCGGAGCACTATGGGACTTAACTGCTGTGGTCATCAGTCCCCTAGGACTTAGAACTACTTAAACCGAACTAACCTAAGGACATCACACACATCCATGCCCGAGGCAGGATTCGAACCTGCGACCGTAGCGGTCACGTGGTTCCAGACTGTAGCGCCTAGAACCGCACGGCCACTCCGGCCGGTGTGTAAGCATAACCCACATCATTCTAGAGTCACTAGCAGCTTGCACAGTGCCTTGTAGACAACTTGTGTCGCAGAGCGGGATTAGCCGAGCGGTCTAGGCCGCTGCAGTCATGGACTGTGCGGCTGGTCCCGGCGGAGGTTCGAGTCCTCCCTCGGGCATGGGTGTGTGTGTTTGTCCTTAGGATAATTTAGGTTAAGTAGTGTGTAAGCATTGGGACTCATGACCTTAGCAGTTAAGACCCACAAGATTTCACACATATTTGAACAACTTGTGTCCATGGCTTCGTTGGATGTGCGTTACACTTGACCCCTCCCATCAGCTCTTATAAAGTGAAATCGTGACTCATCTGAGCAGGCCACTGTTTTCCAGTCCTCTAGGGTCCATCCGTGATGTTAACGAGCGCAAGACAGGCGCTACAGCAAATGTCGTACGTTTAGCAAAAGTACTCGTGTCGGTCGTCTGCTGCCATAGCCCTTTAACGCCTAATTTCATTGTACTGTTCTAACGGTTATGTTCGTCGTTCGACCTAATCGATTTCTGCTGTTATTTCAAGCAGTGTTGTTTGTCTGTTAGCTCTGGAAATTCTACGCAAACGCTACTGTTCTCAGTCGTTAACTGAAGTCCGTCGACCACTGCTCAGCCACAACACTGACCGAGAGGGATCGTGGGATTTGTGGAAGAGGTGAGTCGCGGAGGTTGTTGGGGAGGGGATGGAAGAAGAATGGGCAATGGGGCACTGTGTGTGTGTGTGTGTGTGTGTGACGTTATATATTTATATATTGTGTGTGTGTGTGTGTGAGACTGCACTACTCTGAATATTGGTCTTCTGCTGTCGCTCTTTTGTTCATTGAAAATCATTTTATTTATGGCCTTCAACATAAACAAAGAAATATTGACTGGAACAAGCCAGTGCTTTGTGCATTAAGTGCAAATTAAAAAACATATGCTTGCGTGAGTAGGACACAAAAAGAAAATAATTAAAGAAACACAACCATACAGTTACAAACAGAAACTACCAAAGAACCATTACAAATCTCATAGAAAAATACATGTACTCAATAATTTTATATCTGTTATAAGCACTAAATATGCCTTACATAAGTAGGCGAAACATGTCTGGCATATAATCATAAATTTTACTTGCAAAAGAAATTAGGTTTCTTATCTTCATGGTGAAACATAATTCGTTTGACCAGTATTACAAATCAAATAAGCTAGTTTTTACTGCAGGTTGCTTTCCCGATATAATTTAATTTAATTGAGTGGACTGACTGTTATTGAGTACATTATGCTACCTATGGTTCAAATTATTCTGAGCACTGTGGGACTTAACATCTGAGGTCATCAGTCCCCTAGAGCTTAGAACTACTTAAACCTAACTAACCTAAGGACAGCACACACATCTATGCCCTAGGCAGGATTCGAACCTGCGACCCTAGCAGTCGCGCAGTTCCAGACTGAAGCGCCTAGAACCGCTCGGTCACAACGGCCGGCTATGCTACCTGTGATAATGAAGTTTGAGTACAGGACAAAATGTCTGGGTCACAATAATATGCCATATAATTATTTATTTCCTGAGATCAATAATCGTCAGGGATATTTAACGTCGCCATTCCAAGCTGTGAGATTCAGTGTTGCACTCTCGCTCCCACAACGTGCAGCATTTCTCAGAATGTGGTAGCCTGATGTTTAGGTCACTCGTATCTGGGGAGAACAGGATTCGAATGATTCTCCAGCCAACCAGACAGATTTTGGGCTGTATCCACAGATTATTACGTATCATTCTGTTCCTATCCGAAACTGCGCTCATTTTTCTAGTGGTGTCGCTGTCGACTCAACGTAACACCGAAATGTTTGTTTATTTCGCCCTCGAGGCAGTCACAGTCCAGCAGCGGAGAGCGGTCAAGACAGAAGAAGTAGGGCAGAATCAATCAACGGTGGTTTCCGTCTTCAGCAGCTGCGGCAGCAATTTGGGGGCGGGGGAGAGTGATTTCGTGACGTGTCCACAACGACGACGAAAATATGGCGCAGAAAGCAACGTGAGATATGTTCCGCAATTTGCTGTCGGTTGTTACCGCAAACGGGCTTAATGGCGACAGGCGCGGGCGGTATTATTCAAAGGGCGGCGAGCCCTATCCGCCGTATAAATTGCGGCCCGTCAGACGCACTCGTTCAGCCCTTTGGCGGCGTGCACGGCCTCGCGATAATTGCGGGAAGAGCTCCCGCTGAATCGGAAAAGCAGCAATTTCATGCGCGCTTCTGCGAAGTGACAATTATATTTCCTCCAAAGGCAAATTCTTTGTATGGATGCAACTCTTTTGCCAGTTATCAAACTAGAACTTCCAGTAACTTTAACCTGTTTTACGTATTTCATGTACTGGTATACAACGTATACACATGTGGAGTCATGGCAATGTTACAACACTGTTAATGTACAAGGCGACGTTTATTTTCGAAACACGGAAACTGAAGCGTAAATTGAAATCCCTCTGAAAGAAGGTTCTAAATCGCATTTTTGGCAATGTTGAGTTTTTATTGTAATAACATGGGACATACTTTCATAACAACGGATGTATTTTTTCTGCTAACAATTTGGATTATTTGTTGTTGTAAATTTGACCATCGAGGAGGAAAGTTGTATGTCAATGATGTAGGTCTCCCCTCAAAGGCTATTACAATACTAAATAGAAGCATAGAAAGAAGAAGAGATGCATGAAATAGGAGGAATAGTGGAAAATCTTATATTTCTGCAGCTGCTACAGGCGCGCCAGTAAAAAAAATAAAAAAAAATAAAAAAAACATTAAAAGTGGTACGTAGAAAACGTTACTTATCATTACTCTATAAAAATTGTACACTAGATTAACTCATTTGGTCAGACGTCGTGTAAGGCCAAACAACAGCTGGACAGTGTTACTTTTGTACAACTACCTTGTTTCTATAGGATATCTTACAACATTAGAGGAGAAGTGCGTGAATTTCAGGCATAGCTTTCTGCCCCGTGACAACACTTTTGCATTAATCAGAAAAGAGAAGAATGATTAATTATGCATGAAAGTATTTAGCATCTGAAACCTGTTTAAGAACACCTTTTGTTATAGAAGGTTGCTGTCAATGTTCTTGAAAGAATATTTATGTGTGACCCAAACTTAAAAATATATGCAATTAAGTAGTTGAAGATCAGTACAGATGACTCAAATACATTGTATGTGCAACTTAGACTTAATGTCGTTCAGCCGTGGGTATGTCATTCTCTTGAAAAAAACATGGAAGGAAATCAACTTCATAATAGCATCCCTACACCAATTATGAGGTTTCCTTTGTTGCTTAAGAAGCTTCTTCTTCTATTGGCAGTGGAAAAGAAGGGCTTGGTAGATATTTCTAAGTACCCTCACGTACAGTACAAGGAATGTTATGTGAACTTGCCTTCTGATTGTGCAGATCAATTTATTTTTTCTCTGTTTATATCTTTCTTTGCTATAATTTCTTGTCCTATGTAGAACTAGTTCTCTTCCTTTGTAACGCTTCAGTATGCCAGATTCTGTTAATTCTTTTCGTTAATTTTCTCACTGTACAAGAAAATTTATATTTTTTATAAAACGTTATTTTACAGTGCACTTTTACAGTAAATGATACTATCATACATTTGAAGTTACATAGAAATTAAGATCGTAAATATTGCAAATATACGAAATTTGTATTGCTGATCTATGATACATACTGTATCACTTGATCGCACGTATAAATACACCGTAACAAAGGAAAACAACGTTTTCTTTTACGTCCTGAAAAATTGTGAAATTATGATTTTCTTCATTGAAGGAGGTCTTTCAATACAAAATGATAAATTGCTCTCGTTTAATTTTATCATCATTAGGATGCCTAAGTAGTGGTAAAGGGCGTTTGGCACCAAGTGTCTCTCCCATGCCTCATGAACATCTTGGCATCCCAGGCCCCCAGATTTTAACTAGGTGGATTTTTATATGAGGATGTATTTTTAAGCTTTGATATATTTCAGGCTTGTTGAAAGAAGATCAAGGTGTACGTATTGTCAACAAGTATCTCATTAGAGTTGGGCCCTCTTGGTGATGCCTGTGACCCCTGGGAACGCAATGTGGTTAGTCGTTAGTGCATTCGGAACATGCCTTGCTTTTCTGACCGTGTATGGACATCAGTGAGAAGACGTGGTGAAACCTGCGGTCACATGAATGGTGTCCCTGTACAACACTTGTTTATTTTAAGTTGAGATCGTTTGGGTGTCTGTTATCAGTGTACTCAGTAGTCATACCTTTATTTTGATTTCCAGATTTATTGTCAGCTTGCAGTAGTGTGATTCAAAGTTGGAGGTGTGGAAATTGGGCAGTGTATTTGACATACCCTCCAAAATAATGAATTAGGGATCAAATGATTATTAAATGAAACAAGAATCACTATTAATTCGGTTTAATCCATTGAAAAGCAATGACAGTATTATTCTAGTAAAACTTTTGCACATCTGATTAAAGGGTGCCGGCCGCGGTGGCGCTTCAGTCCGGAACCGCGCTGCTGTCGCAGGTTCGAATCTTGCCTCGGGCATGGGTGTGTGTGATGTCCTTAGGTTGGTTAGATTTAAGTAGTTCTAAGTCTAGAGGACTGATGACCTCAGATGTTAAGTCCCATAGTGCTTGGAGCCAGTTGAACCATTTTGATTAAAGGGTCTGGAGCTCGATACTAGTAATTACTTATACGAGACAATTGCAATTGGAAAGTTATTCCGTGATTGTCGTCACGTTAGCAGGAAAGACAGATAGTTGCCTACTACAGAAGGGACTGCGTTGAACCTGTGGTCGGAGCTGAAAGCAAGATGGTAACTGAATCTTGATACAAATCTTCAAAGTGAAGCGTGAACGGATAAAATTCTATAAAATAGTTGTAATGTCCCTTATTTGTCATGGTTGTGGCACTATCTCCCCATTTTAGGTTGTAGATGTAGGATGAAATGGCTGCAGAATCGGTCATTGGCAGCACACCAGCGACCATCGCCAACAGCTAAGTGCAAATCAGTCAAAATATTTTCAAGTCACTCGATACATCGGCTCTAGGTGCACTAGAGCCTCGCTTTCAGAGAGCGAGATGAATCAGTGGAGGCTCTCTCTAAAGGACTAATTGTGTACCACAGAGTGTTCACTAAAAGGTAAACTTGCATTTCCGTTTTTTCCCACTTGTCTCTACTCAGATTGCCCGGTGTACATATCTTCCGAGTGCCAACAGCGGAAATGTTCCTTAGAAAACGCTGCTCCCCTTTCATGGACTTTTCTTTAGGTGGGTAACCAGTAATGTGTGTCCTACCATTGTATACAGAAAAAGGTGTATCGCTCCCTTTCCAACTCTCACTGTGTACAGTGAGGTAGGTCCTAATTGGCACAGTCGAGTTTCACTGTCTAACCTGTAGTATTAGTCAATCCTGGCAGTTTTCATGTTTCCTAAATATTTGGTTTTTGTGAAGTCAATGTTCAGCACCGTCTCGTGATACAAATCGCCATAAAAATGCACTTCATTTCCGAGGTGTCATGTGCAGCATCCACCACAGTGGGAAGGAAACACAACTCTTTACGTTTTGTGCACAATAATGCTTCGTGGGCTTCACTATGCAAAGCACTGCAGCTCACTTCAAGATTGTTAAAACAGTCGCAACTAAGGGCCTTGCGCCACAGGAGATCTAATCCGTATTTGCCTGTGGTGCCTAAGGAATCCAGTGGTGGTACTACAAAGACTGTGCCCGCATCTCGTCGTCGTGCGGTAGCGTTCTCGCTTCCCACGCCCGGGTTCCCGGGTTCGATTCCCGGCGGGGTCAGAGATTTTCTCTGCCTCGTGATGGCTGGGTGTTGTGTGCTGTCCTTAGGTTAGTTAGGTTTAAGTACTTCTAAGTTCTAGGGGACTGATGACCGTAGATGTTAAGTCCCATAGTGCTCAGAGCCATTTTTTTTACAAAGACTGTCCGGTGGCCTGTGAGCCACTGACCTGTAGTGCCTCGCAGCGCTCCCTTCTAAAAGCCGCTACAACACGGGCCGTGGACTACTTGACTTCATAGCTCTGCCGCCTCGTCACAGTCAGCTTTCGAGGCAGTGCTACAGACAAGCGAATAGGCAGGTCTGGTCCACAATTCAGATGTACTCACCATAAAACACACTAATTGTGAGGTAGCCTCTTACATTCTATGAGAGACTTATTCACTCCCAATTACAAAAATTCCCTGGCAATGTATTGCCTCATGTCAAGGCGTAAACAATAAAATGTCAGTGAAGATAGGAAATGGATGTGAAAGTGTGTGCTAACAGAATATCACAAGAAACTTGGGAACACCTGATCAAAAGGGACATATTTAATAGCTATGGCCGGCCGAAGTGGCCGTGCGGTTAAAGGCGCTGCAGTCTGGAACCGGAAGACCGCTACGGTCGCAGGTTCGAATCCTACCTCGGGCATGGATGTTTGTGATGTCCGTAGGTTAGTTAGGTTTAACTCGTTCTAAGTTCTAGGGGACTAATGACCTCAGCAGTTGAGTCCCATAGTGCTCAGAGCCATATGAATAGCTATGAGGTCTGTATCTGAAGCCCAGGTAGAGGCAGAAAGAACAAGGTTATCACGTTAACATGGAAAAAAGTTACATACCTATCGACAAAGATGCGAACGGTAGCATGACGTGGAAATTACTATGGGAATTCTGTTGAGAAACTGTGATAGTAAATCAAATTCTTTTGTCCATTGCAGCTACAAAGTAATTGTAGCAAGCACACAGACACTAAAAATTAGGGTAACTCCTGTGCTGTTTCTACCTTGGTGTGGCTCTGCCACGAAATGGGGTGCTCAGAGCGTATTCTGTAGATCTGTATGCTCACCACCGTAGAAATATGTCAGCGGAAAGACGGTCCTGGATGGAGGTTACAATATGTACCGACCAGTGACAGCCTGGCCTCACAGCTCCGGAGCTGAGGACACAAAAGTGGCACCAGTTCTGTTGTGGCGTAGCAAGACAGCCACGCCACTCGGAAGTAGCCGAAATGCACGCGTTACACACGCCGGCTGGCGTGAGGACTGAAACAGGATACGTAATGAATGCTATAAAGAAAAGTACGTAGCTGCGGTAATACTTAACATTAATCCATCATTTGTATACAGCATTCTTGATGATACAAGTGATACTCTTTAAATACAAGCACTGTAAGGCTAATGGCGCCTTGCTAGGTCGTAGCCATGGACTTAGCTGAAGGCTATTCTAACTATCTCTCGGCAAATGAGAGAAAGGCTTCGTGAGAGTAGTCGCTAGCAAAGTCGTCGTACAACTGGGGCGAGTCCTAGTACGTCTCTCTAGACCTGCCGTGTGGTGGCGCTCGGTCTGCAATTACTGACAGTGGCGACACGCGGGTCCGACATGTACTAATGGACCGCGGTCGATTTAAAGCTACCACCTAGCAAGTGTGGTGTCTGGTGGTGACACGACAGTTCTACCAGGTGGTAAGGCCTTGTACCAGTGTGCTCAGTGGTAACTGTCACTTGAAACTCGAAGTAACGGCTCAGAAACCCTACCAGATTTTTGCCCCCCTGCGAATTATTTGCAGTAATTAATCCACAGTCCCGAAAATTTCTACACCCCCACCAATCAGTAGTTTTCTACTCATGAAAGTCATCGGTGATCTCAGGTAGCCGGAGAAAACTGATTTAATATCATCTACAACCCATTTAATTTTATCGACCTCCGAATTAATAAGTTGATCAGTCTGAGACTGGATATCATTAGTGAGCCGTGCATGGCTCGTGTTCGTGCCATATCTCATTTGACATCCTGTTTTTACTGTACGACCACTTCGTTATGATAATTTCCATTACTGGTGTCACTGAGTTGCCGCCTTGCCTGCCCCTGAGCGGCAGCAGCGGCGCTTATCGATATAAGGTCTGGCGTATTATCCTTGCTGACTGCTATTACTTCCCGGCTGTCGTGTGTTCGGAGTTAGTTCGGATCTGTCAGTGAGTTGGGAGGCGCTAGCAGTGCAGTTCATACCTTGCAGTATTCGAGTTGGCACACGACACAAGCTCAGTCGGGGGAGGCAGCAGTGAGGTCCGGACAGCCATGACTCGACCGACAGTTGGCCACACACGTGATTGGAGTGGGGACGACTTTGGTTGGTCGTCGGTCGGTCGTCTTGCCGGACGACGTGTATTTGGCCTGCGATCGCTTATGGGTTGACTGTGCGTGCCGACTCGTGATTCGTCCCTGTTATTGTACAGTCATTGCCGTTAGCATTGTCTAGTTCCTCCAGCAAGTGTTCGTGAAACTGTGTGTAGCTGGTGCGATTTTGACTGACAAGTTATTTTAAATGATCTCGTCGGTATAAATGATGTGGTACCACTTATATGTGCAGTGTCGTCGTCGTTGTTGTTGTTGGCTGCTCCACTGCCGGGTCACATCTCCGTGCTGCAAATACATGGGTAGCTCCAAAAATAATCACCGTCTTGGGAGACCATGATGCTCCAGACCTAGTCGCATGCCCGTGTGGATACTTGTCATACTGCGAAAAAGACCATCTCCTGGATGTGCCCATACGATCGTGCACGTGCTAGTCACGCGGAGAAGTTGACATTCTACATCGTATAAACTTCCTTTACTTTAGGTCTATGGTCACAAACTTTTCGTCAACAGATTACCGGTTTCTATCTATAATGACAATCTTCAAATCTGTATCATAAACACAATGTCCTAATGTACTGAAGCCATAATGGCATCGTCAAATGTTAAATGCAAAATCGGCACCAGCATCGTCAAATATACAGTCCTGGAAATGGAAAAAAGAACACATTGACACCGGTGTGTCAGACCCACCATACTTGCTCCGGACACTGCGAGAGGGCTGTACAAGCAATGATCACACGCACGGCACAGCGGACACACCAGGAACCGCGGTGTTGGCCGTCGAATGGCGCTAGCTGCGCAGCATTTGTGCACCGCCGCCGTCAGTGTCAGCCAGTTTGACGTGGCATACGGAGCTCCATCGCAGTCTTTAACACTGGTAGCATGCCGCGACAGCGTGGACGTGAACCGTATGTGCAGTTGACGGACTTTGAGCGAAGGCGTATAGTGGGCATGCGGGAGGCCGGGTGGACGTACCGCCGAATTGCTCAACACGTGGGGCGTGAGGTCTCCACAGTACATCGATGTTGTCGCCAGTGGTCGGCGGAAGGTGCACGTGCCCGTCGACCTGGGACCGGACCGCAGCGACGCACGGATGCACGCCAAGACCGTAGGATCCTACGCAGTGCCGTAGGGGACCGCACCGCCACTTCCCAGCAAATTAGGGACACTGTTGCTCCTGGGGTATCGGCGAGGACCATTCGCAACCGTCTCCATGAAGCTGGGCTACGGTCCCGCACACCGTTAGGCCGTCTTCCGCTCACGCCCCAACATCGTGTAGCCCGCCTCCAGTGGTGTCGCGACAGGCGTGAATGGAGGGACGAATGGAGACGTGTCGTCTTCAGCGATGAGAGTCGCTTCTTCCTTGGTGCCAATGATGGTCGTATGCGTGTTTGGCGCCGTGCAGGTGAGCGCCACAATCAGGACTGCATACGACCGAGGCACACAGGGCCAATACCCGGCATCATGGTGTGGGGAGCGATCTCCTACACTGGCCGTACACCACTGGTGATCGTCGAGGGGACACTGAATAGTGCACGGTACATCCAAACCGTCATCGAACCCATCGTTCTACCATTCCTAGACCGGCAAGGGAACTTGCTGTTCCAACAGGACAATGCACGTCCGCATGTATCCCGTGCCACCCAACGTGCTCTAGAAGGTGTAAGTCAACTACCCTGGCCAGCAAGATCTCCGGATCTGTCCCCAAATTGAGCATGTTTGGGACTGGATGAAGCGTCGTCTCACGTGGTCTGCACGTCCAGCACGAACGCTGGTCCAACTGAGGCGCCAGGTGGAAATGGCATGGCAAGCCGTTCCACAGGACTACATCCAGCATCTCTACGATCGTCTCCATGGGAGAATAGCAGCCTGCATTGCTGCGAAAGGTGGATATACAATGTACTAGTGCCGACATTGTGCATGCTCTGTTGTCTGTGTCTATGTGCCTGTGGTTCTGTCAGTGTGGTCATGTGATGTATCTGACCCCAGGAATGTGTCAATAAAGTTTCCCCTTCCTGGGACAATGAATTCACGGTGTTCTTATTTCAATTTCCAGGAGTGTATATAAATAAGAGCATATGCTCGAGTCATCTTGTCAGCAGCACTGCTGGTATCTTTTTAGCTGCTACTGACATGATGACTCGTGCATATGCTCTTATTTATATATTTGACGATGCTGGTGCTGATTTTGCATTTAACATTTGACGATGCTACTATGTCATGCAGGGACACTATATATTATGCTGTGAGACGAAGACGCTGCCGTGTTCGATTACATTTTTGTCAGAATAGGCCTATTGCGGCGTGAATGCCATCATCAGATTATATCAGGTGGTCCTGATGTACCTATGATATCACTGTCTTACTTGCTGTCACTATTGTATAAGTTTGCTCTTTTGATGTTAGTGGACCTATAGTAGGTGTTAAACGTTAGCTGGAGCTGTTATTTCTAAAGTTGTCGAATTACGAAAGTTTGTTTCATAATGACACTACTTGACAGACGTAACTGCTCGAGCTAAAGCTTAACACTCACTGTAGTTCTACTAACATCAAAGCAGCAGATGTTTACAGTAGGGACAGATATATCATATGGATAGCAAGACTTCCTGATGTAACCTGAAGGTAGCAGTCACACCGAAATAGGTCTATTGTAATAAAAGAATAACCGAATACCATTACACTGCCATTACACTGTTTTATAACAAAAAATTAACATTTAAATGCTTTTTCTTATTAACAGTGCTGCGTACGCTTTCCTCACATACAGAATGTAGAAGGCGTTCCTCCTTCGTGCATCTGCACTGACACGTTAACTATTTGTATATCCAAGCAGGGAGCACCATACATGCCAAATTGATGTTTGTTGTATGTGAACTTCACACTACAGTGCGCACGAAGTTATGGCTCCAGGTCTCAGTATTTTAGTAATTAATTACGATTGTACAGTAGTATTTTTATCTTCCTTAGATTAGTAGCAACTGTCGAAACTGGCCATTTGTGTAAACAAGAAAATCATTGCTTCGTGCAATGTGAGTTCAAACGTTTTGTCAGTCATGTGCCGTAGGCTTTGACATTATATCACTTTTTTTCCTACATCAGATTTCCTTGTGCGCTCTAGGGAGAGGTGCTGCTCGCAGCAGTGAAACACGTTAAGTGTCCGTTAAAAAATGCCGGTTCCACCTAACAACTATATTTGGGATTAAATTAGTCTTGACATTAGCAGTGTACGACCTTTAGGATTCAAGCGTACGGGAAATTGACATGTATCTACGTAATTTCAGTTCGCCGTTTGCGGCTCAGTTTCTAATGCAGTTTGAGATTATATGTCCAAAGTAATATCGTGCCAGATTAAAAGGAGTGTATAAACGGCTCACTGCACAACCGCGTGGGCGGTGAAAATGTCACGTTTCGCATGTCGGCAGCAGTAACGAAGTAACTTTACACTAGCGGCCCCGTTACGGGTGGATTACATTGTACTTACGAGATTCTATTTCCCAATGGACACATCTACCAAGAGGTTTCACAGAGCTTTTTTCTCGTTCGTTGTACAGATCCTAATTTCGTTTTGTAGGCCAATACTCACATGCACGAAAAAAATCATTTTCTGTGCAGTACAGTACGTCGTAAAACGAATCTTCGTGGAAATCTGGAACGTCTCGACTCACTTTGAAATGCAACAGAACCTCTGTACCTTAAGAGTAGTGTTCAACCGAATGTTTTTTATGACTTACACTCCCAACGACGACGCAATGTTTCGGTCTGCAACTCGGAGTATTGTAATTGCATCTGCGGTTGTTCATTCTCTTAAGGTGAATTGTAGAATGTTCATTGATTTGTGGGGTGGAAGATGTGTGTCACATTCAAACCATACTGACGTTTGTGGATGTTCATAAAAGTATGCAGAAATGTACAAGTCTTAGCAAAAATCAAATTTGCTCGTTCTTTTCAAGCTAGAAAAATCACTAGTTTTATAATAGGGACTATTTGTAAACAGCACTTCCGTACATTACTATGGCATGATTGAAGTCGTCACTATAGTGTGATAATAGTCGAACGCTTATCTAACGCTACATGTGTCTGCCATATCTGTTGCGACTCCTAATAACAAGTCTTTGTAAGATCTACACTACTAAATGGTTGAAAAGATCAGCCGGTAGCCCTCACCAAGCGGAGAGAATGGACGTTAAGGTAGACCAAATAAAAGCTTCGAGGTTTGCATATGACTTACTAATTCTGTCAGGGCCGATTTCGAAGAGCAGTTGAATGGAACTAATAGTGTCTTGAAAAGACATTGTACGACGGACGTCATCATCAGTCAAAACATGGATAGTAGAATGTAGACGTATTGAATCGGGTGACGCTGATGAAATGTGACATTATTTACTATTTGACCATCAAAATATCTGATTAGCTCTTCCTCGCATCGCATTTCTTTTATGTCACCGACATGTCGACACCTGTGATGGACTATTCTGCAGGAGTTGAAAAAGGTATGTCCCACTATATGGAGACGATTTGCAGCTATTCATGTACTGCATGTTCCCAAACAACGATGGAAGTAATGGAAGGCAATGCGTAATGTCACTGGGCCACAATTGTTCACAATTGGTCTGAAGAGCTGTCTGTATATTCAATGTGATCTGGCCACCCATATCGCACGACATGAATCCCATCGAACATTTATGTGACATAAGTGAGAGAAACAAGGATATCATACATACTGGTTGCTATACCATACCCGTTAAGAACTGGAAAAAGTTTCATAATCGGGAGGTCATTTCGTGTAAAAAATCATGCAACGGTTACAGTTTGCCGGCCGTTGTGGCCAAGCGGTTCTAGGCGCTTCAATCCGTAACCGCGCTGCTGCTACGGTCGCAGGTTCGAATCCTGCCTTGGTAATGGATGTTCTTAGGTTGGTTAGGTTTAAGTAGTTCTAAGTTCTAGGGGACTGATGACGTCAGATGTTATGTCCCATAGTGGTTAGAGCCATTTGAACCATTTCTTGGTTACACATTCGCAATTACGGACGACTATACAGGCAGTGTGGCTCGCATTTCTGCAGGGGACTTCCATCGACTTCCTGAATCGGTGCCACGTCGATTTGCAGCACTACGCCGGATAAAAAGAGATTCGGCAAGATGTTATGAGGTATTCCATGACTTTTGTCAACTCAGCGTATGTTCCACATTTTCTCATAAGTACTGGATCGATTTCAACCAAACTTGTTCACATATCACTTACCGTCTGGAAAGGATCTCTGTGGGGATAAGAACTATCAAAAGCATGGGGCTGAGGGAGAAAACGCAGCGTAGCTTACGACGCGCAAATACCCAAAATTTAGTCATCCAGTATTTGAGAATGGAACAGTTTGTGGCTTGCGCCGAACTTTACACACAATTTCGGACTTTCTTGAAACTTTTTGTCGTTGAGCACCCCCACAAAATGATGAAAAACTTTTATGGCTTATTACATTTTCGTTGTACTTGCAGTAAAATTGCCGATTCTACGACACATAGTTCAGGCGATACGTCGCAAACACTGAGATGCTTGAAAAGCTGCCACCTCACGCAGTACATTTAAACGTGTTACTTCTTTGTTGCAGACTTATTCTCGAGACATGTCGCAGACAGTAACTACATATACTACTGGATGTACCTACAAAATTATATCATTATGCGACTCATAGTTCAGGAGATAAGAAGTCTTAAACATGACTTGCGTGAAATGAAACTGCAGGGTGCAATTCGATACAAATCGCGATGAAATATATGTGCAAATACATGTTAAATGTGTGTGAAATATTTGAATACATTATGGGAAAGCAGTGATCAATGTCTTACAAATATTTACTATTAAAAACAGTCTTGATCACGATTTATTTATCAAGGTGACCGGTTTCGACCACTACTGTCGTCATCTTCAGACTGAAGTAGTGATTCTCCAACAGAAAGAGGTTCCTACTCAATGGTCTGAAGATGGCCACAGTAGTGGTCGAAACCGGTCACGTTGATAAATAAGTCGTCATCAAGACTGTTTTTAATAGTAAATATATGTGAAATATGGTTGACGTGTGCGTACGTGGACGAAGCCACTGAAAAAGCGGTCATCGTAAACCCCAGGAAGAATTTCAAACAAATTTGGTACGCGTATTAATTACGAAATGGAAAGAAATACTGTGAAAGTAAGAGAGAGACAAGGAGGGGGATGGGGGGTGGGGAAAGAGGAGATGGGCATAGATACAGAGCGAAGGAGATAGATGGAGAGATGGAGAGAGGAAATAGAGGAGATGGGCAGAGAAAAGAAAAAGGAGGTGGTCGAAAGAGACAGGGGGACGAAGAGAAGGGCAAAGAGAGATGGTAGATGGAATCTTACAAAGAAATGGAGGTGGAAGATGTGTACAGAAAGTTGGGACTAGACGAGATGGACAGAGGAAGGAAAGAGGAGAAGCTACACTAGGAGAGGAGGTGGAAATAAGTGGAGTGGGGGAAGAGGAAATGAACAGGGAGAGGGACTTGAGGATATGGACAGAGAATGGAAAGAGAAAATGTGCAGAGAGATGGGTAGGACGAGAAGGACAGAGAGAGGTACACGAGAAGCTGGAAAGAGAGTGAGTGGCGGTAGAGGAGGTGGACAGAGAGGGCTGAAGGAAGAGATGGAGAGAGAGATAGGCAACAAGGAGTTGCACTAATAAAAGATTGAAATACACTCGTATGTACCAGGGTCGTTCAATGGGTAATGCCCCACTTTTTTTTAAAAAAAATACGTATACATAGGAGTACAGTTGGGCGAAGTGTAAAGAAAACTACAGCCTCAGGAAATGCAGAAACAGAACTCCATGTTCAGCCACGGTCGGGACGTCCTATCACAGCCACTGCTCCAAAATGCTGAATCGTGCGGATGTCATTATTCGTGCCGACTGGCGCATCACAACTCGAAAATTGGCTCTACAGTTGTGGATCAGCATTGGAAGTGCGTCTGAAATGATGGAGACTCTCGGATATTCAAAGATGTGCTCACGATGGATTCCACGAATGCTCACAGTGGATCACTGGATTCAAATAAAGGCCATTTCATCTGAACTGTTGGAGCATTTTGAGACCGACAGAGACGCCTTTATGGCAAGGACCGTTACGAGGGACGAAATCTGGGTTCACCACTTTGCGCCGGAAACAAAAAGGCCGTCCATGGAGTGGCATCATCCTCATTCACCACAAAAGAAGAAATTCAAGACAACCCCCTCTGCCGGAAAAGTTATGGTCCGACGTGTTCGATCGGACAAGAATCCAGCAGAATTCTTGCTCGAGCACGATAATGCACACTCACAAAGAATCCTGAGGACCTGGGAACACATCGCCAAATTGTGTCGGACATCATCCATTCTTTGCGCTGCTTAAAGATTATTTACGGGGATCACACTTTGAAGATGACGAGAGTGTCAAGTCATGCAGTGAAGACGTGGCTACGCCTACAGGACAATAGTTTTTACCAGCAGGGAATACATACTCTTCCATGCTCTGGCATACGGAAATAGAACGTGATGGAGACTACGTAAAAATATGGGCAATATACCGGGTGACCAAAAAGTCATTCTAAATTTGAAAACTTAATAAACCACGGAATAATGTAGATAGAGAGGTAAAAACTGACACACATGCTTAGAATGACATGGGGTTTTATTAGAAAAAAACACCCCATATTGCTAGACGCGTGGAAGATCTCTTGCGCGCGTCCTTTCGTCATGCTTGGCCTCCCAGGTACCCAGACCTCAGTCCGTGCGATTATTCGCTTTGGGGTTACCTGAAGTCGCAAGTGTATCTTGATCGACCGACATCTCTCGGGATGCTGAAAGACAACATCCGACGCCAATGCCTCACCGTAACTCCGGACATGCCTTACAGTGCTGTTCACAATATTATTCTTCGACTACGGCTATTGTTGAGGGATGATGGTGGAAATATTGAGCATTTCCAGTAAAGAACATCATCTTTGCTTCGTCTTACTTTGTTATGCTACTTATTGCTATTCTGATCAGATGAAGCGCCATCTGGCGGACATTTTTTTTTTGAACTTTTGTATCTTTTTGCTTCTAATAAAACCCCATGTCATTCCAAGCAAGTGTGTCAATTTGTAAAAAAAAATGGTTCAAATGTCTCTGAGCACTATGGGACTTAACTGCTGTGGTCATTAGTCCCCTAGAACTTAGAACTACTTAAATCTAACTAACCTAAGGACATCACACACATCCATGCCCGAGGCAGGATTCGAACCTGCGACCGTAGCGGCCTGGCAGTTCCAGACTGTAGCGCCTAGAACCGCTCGGCCACTCCGTTCGGCTGTCAATTTGTACCTCTCTATCTACATTATTCCGTGATTTATTCTGTTTTCAGATTTATACTGGCTTTTTGATCACCCGGTATATTGGTGTATATTGTCACTAAATTCTGACTCTTAACAATAAATATGTTCTGAGAAAAGAAAAGTCGGGCGTTAATTACTGAACTACCATCGTACTTACCCAGACAACGCCGTGGAATATAATTTTAAGTCTCTTGAAATGGTTGCTGAAGGCATTTGTACTGACTGTATCCTTGTATGGAAGGTAAAATGGTCGACGAGCAGTTCAAACAGAGAACATAAGATTTTGAAATATGGTACCTCAGAATAAGGTTCGATTGGTAGATCGAGTAACTAACGAAGTTTTTTTTTTTTTTTTTTTCTTTATTGAGTTCCGATTCCCACCGAGGGGGCGGGCTGGCAGGAGCGTAGTACGCCGCTCTTCAGCGTACAGAATTTGTTTTAAAAAGATGAAGATAATAAATATTAAAAGTAGGCGATAAAATCGGTGACTTAAATGGTAAAATGGCGGAAAATCGTGGAACTTAAAACATAGAACAAAGGGTTGATGATGCTAATAAAATACATATGAAGCAGACAGGTAAAATAATAGACAGACAATTAAAAAAACACGGTGACAGTCTGGTTTCTGTTCGCAAGAGATATAAAATTTACACCCAGCGACAGCATGGATTCTGCTCGCAACACTTTGGAAAGACGAACAACACTGAACATTCACTTGAACACTGCACTAAAAAATTGGCACAAATATGATACACCACAGCCGAGGGCAGATGGGGGGAGCCTGGAAAGATGACGGGAAAGGAAAGTAGGGAGGAAGGAGAGGAAAACAACGAAGTTGGGGGAGGAGGGATTAACGAAGAAGAATGCAGAAATTTATGGCACAAATTAAGGTAGGGTCGGTTGATGGGACACACGTCCTGCTCCATGAACGAATCGTCAATTTGGTAATGGGCAAAATTTATAGCGAGAGAACAAGGGATGAGTACGGCTGGCAGACTGAAATGGCCGCAGGTCGTGGTAGCTTTTAGTCACAGATAATGCGGCTTGTGCAGAGTAAAGTAGCATATAGAGCAGCGTCGTTCCACTCTTCGGACTGAAGGCCACGGTGGACAGTGTCACTTCGTGCAGGAAGCGGTGGCGCAGCCTCGCAACTCGCGGGCAGGTGGCGGCCGCTGAACCCTGTGGTTTGGAGATGAGACGGCCGGCTCCGTGGTTTGGCTGGTTGGCTGGTTGGCTGGTTGGTCGCTCTGGTCCCTGATTTATCGGCCCACGGGTCCTGAGCGCAGCCCGAGCCTCGCCTCGCCACCGCCCCATCTATAATTCACAACTCGTATGAGGCGGTCGCGGGTCGATAGCGCTCGTATAAGCGCCCGGCAGGCGGGCCGCCTGGCTTTTTACCGCCTGCCTAGTTCTCCAATAGTTGTCTCGCTCCATTCTTCTCCGCCTGCCGTCCGTATCTTTACGGCGCTGGAATAGTCCGCGGAGTAGTGGTGCAGCGGGTAGAGAGCTCTAAGCGAGTTGTGATTCTGGGGAGTTCTTACTATTGTTTCACCGTGGACCGTTTTAAGCCACTGTATTTACGCAGAAACTTTACTGCTGCTCTGTTTTGACGGATGAAAGTTAACTATATAAAAGTTAATCATCATCATCATTTAAGACTGATTATGCCTTTCAGCGTTCAGTCTAAAAATTGTCATAACAATATAGTAGCTGTTATTCAGTCCTAAGTCTAGTTTGATACGGATTTTCGCACTGTTCTGTCCCGTGTAAAGCCCCCCTCTTCGTAACTAATGTGACCTGTGAGGAGAGGGGATAGGGTAATTTTCATTAATGTTGTAGTCGATACCAACGCTTATAAAAGCCTCGACAGCAACTCACGTATGAATTACGCGGTACATGCGATCGTATATATCAGTTTTAAATTATTTAAAAGCAGTCTCGATCGCAGCGGATGTTAACTTCTGACCGCTTTCGGCCTTTTAATTACGGCTCACCAACAGAGTTTGCACTGTATTAACAAAATGTAACAGTGCTATATTACATACAGGCAATATTGTAAAAGTATTGTGGTGTTCGTACTGTAAGACCTTCAGTACACACACCATCAGATTATTTGACTTAACGCTCTGACGAAGTAGGCGAGTGTCAGCAATATGTCTCGTGGTCTTATCGTGGCGTGTTTATCTTCTGCCGTTAGGTCAGACGATAGAAATGCCACTTGCACGCTTAGAGTAGCAGATTGACGGTAACCAACTTTAAATAGAACTTGATTAATTTTTACACACATTTATTAAAATAATAACAAGCATAAGAATTACTTAACTTGGTTCTGGATGCTATTTACAATTGACAATCTGAAGTTCCTTTGGTATTGGTACGTTAATCTCATTGTCACATATATCTCTGATACTTGACAAAAGTGTCTATACATTTATCTTCATGGCTATGTACAGGAATATGGTAATCTTATTGGGCGCAGACTGAAACTTGACTATAGACTGGTACAGACAAATGTAGAACTCGTACAGACTGGTACAGACTAATGCAGACTGGTATTGACTGGTGCAGACAAATGCAGACTGACTAATCGGAGGTCTGTTATAATACCTCGCACGTTCATGTATCACTGCGCAAGCGTGATCTGCGAGGAGAAAAGCAGCAATCTCATTGGCTGCGTTACATATTAATACGCGGATCGGCGGAAGCAGAATTTGGTCCATCTCTATGGCAGCGCCATCTCGTAGTGCGGAGACGGTCGAGCGCTGCGCCTGCGCTTTTGTGCTTAGCGGAGCGCGCTCTAGTGGGAAGATTGTGTACGCGCTGACTACGCGAAACTATGTACACAACAAGTATACTCTAAAAGGATGTATCATTAGTACACTACCCATATGGAAAATGGCGATGGTGCCTGACCCGCTGTGGATGCCTTATTCACTGTAACTGATGCCGATAGCTAAGTAGCCACGAGTTATATAAGGCGTAGAGAGGATGCTCCAGAGCCTAAGGCATCGCCGTCACCCAATGGGTAACGACTTACATATCGTTTCGAGTCTTCATTCTTAAATATTTATTTCTTAAATTTAACTAATCAAGAAAAGAATATATATTCATTTATGGTTCATAATCTATGTTACAGCCAGCCTCATAACATACCCGACAATTTAACGTAAATCGTTAAATGAGGTCCAGGGCGTCGTCTGGATGAAATAATTGGCACTGTAAGATCGTTAGTTCCATAGCTACTGCTATTTATTTGTAATGTAACCAAATGTGTGGCGTATTAACATGAAAGTTATTAATGTTGACTTATTTGTATTTGTTATGTTGGCAGAAGAGCCGACACCGTGTTACTAGAGAAGGCCTAAATGCACGCGTTTTAGCTCACGCAGGCTGGCGTGACGAGGGAAGGACTTTACTGACGTGTGTTCTGGAAAATGACAAGGAATGAGAATTCAGAAAGCGGACGTAATTAGTTTGATACTTTAATCCATTAATGATGAACGTCGCTCTTGACGGTACATGAGTCACAATATTATCTGTTCAGAAGCCATAGTAACTGAATATGCCGCCTTGCTAGGTCGTAGCAAATGACGTAGCTGAAGGCTTTGCTAAACTGTCGTCATGCACATGAGATCGTATGTAGACAGTGAACCATCCCTAGCAAAGTCGGCTGTACAACTGGGGCGAGTGCTAGGGAGTCTCTCTGGACTAGACCTGCCGTGTGGCGGCGCTCGGTCTGCAATCACTGATAGTGGGGACACGCGGGTCCGACGTATACTAACGGACCGCGGCCGATTTAAAGGCTACCACCTTGCAAGTGTGGTGTCTGGCGGTGACACCGCAGTATTGGTTGTCAGTTATTTAAAGTCTTAAAAAACACTAGGTTTTAAATAATTTTATCACATTGAGATCGCTGTTCTCCGGCAGTGTTATAAAAAATTGCATATATAAGTAATTGTTTCATTCAGCATGTGTTTTAACTAATAAAAGCATTCTTTCGAGTTATGGCCAAGTACAACATGTATTTGGAGGATCATCATTAAATCATTTATGTCAAATAGAAGGAAACAAAAGGGGAGCTAATGATCCAAATTACAAATTAAATTTCAACTGTGCCGTATCTGCACGGATATCTATGCACTATATAGAGCGCGCTTCTGGGATACGGGGAGGGGCGCCGGCCGCGGATTTAGAATCCGTTCGGTAGATTAACGCCGAGAGCCGGAAGTTCTGTTGTTGTGTGTGTGTGTGTGTGTGTGTGTGTGTGTGTGTCTACATGAGGAAATACATTGTCTTTTGATTATGCTGACAAGTGTGACATTTGTGACTTCATTTCGCTCAGGTGCTCTGTTTACATACTACGGTAAATGGTATATACAGAGTAGAATCTCTCTCACAACACATAATAAATCTAGCGACTGATTTCTTGTGAGCACGACGGTATTTTTTCTTTCGCGATAACCGATCAGACCAGCTTCATATATCGCGATAATGATTTGGCTATCTGCATACATCACACTGTGCAATTCCTCTTCATCCCCCTCCCTCCCCCATTCATCTCTTCCTCTTTCCTTCCCCTCTCGATCTCCTCCCCTCCCCCTACCACTATCTCCTCCTGCTGACCATCTGTGCCCATCTCCTCCTTCATCCCTCTCTGTCTGTCCCTCTCCTCATCCCCCTTCACTCTCGTCGTCATCACCTTCACACCCGTAATAGGTTATTCTTAACCTCACGGTATTTCTTTCCAAATCGTAAATAATATGTGTTCCAAATTTGGATGAAATCATTCCAGAGAATTAGGATGAGCTTCTTACCCGTGGCTTTTCCCGCGTACGCAAATGTCAAATTTATTTCACATATATTTAACGCATTTCATAGATATTTGTACACATGTATGTTTCACCTGTATCTCTAGCAAATTTCCCCTGCAGTTTCACTTTCACGCAGGTCAATGTTTATAATGTCGTTTCTGCTGAACTACGTGTCAAACAGTGATATAATTTTGCACTTACTTCCAGCTATTTGCAAAATGTTTTGGGAATGGAGTTAGAAGTAAAGTAGTAATAAATTAAAACATCATGCATGTTGTTGCTGTTATTTACACATCTCAGTCTTTGTGACGTTATATCTCCAGAACTATGTGTGGAAAAATGACATAATTTTGTATGTACATTCAGCGGTATATGTGTATACTGTCTGCAAAATGTGTTGCGAATAGAGTTAGCAATGTAACACTTGGTTATCTGGGGCAACGTCTGGGTGAATAACGTAGAGAATCACAACATTAGGCATTTATTAATTGAAAACATACAACTAGTAAATAAACTAATATTTCGAAAATAGCTTTTTCCGGCCAGAAATGAACTAAAATGTTACAATTGAAATCATAAAGTTAATTAAAAAAATGATTTGATTTAACCCGGCTCATCACCACGAAGCAACCACTATAGAATGTGTACAAATATCACATTACCACAAATTGTGCTGAAGGCTATTCAGCGTCCACAGAATACAAGCATCTATCCTGAATTTCCGTACAGGCCGTTATAAAATTTTACGCAAGGCAATAATTCTGGTCATTTGAAAAATAACAATTAATACGTCGCGGCCATTATATTCCGTCCGTCCTTGCTATGACGCTAGCTGTAACAACCCAGACCCACTCAAATATACTCTTCCAATTACTGTAAGAAATGTATAAGAACATCCTCAAAATTATTATTATATACGGTAGGATAAGCACCACCAGACAACAGGCGAGTTCAAATTTTAATGACATGAAGAATTAAATTAAGATCATACCTCATGAAATCACTAACGAAAGGAGTTCCACTTATCTTCGAAAACATCACAAAAGCCGATAAATATAAAACAGTTCATAATATTCAAGACAGTAACAAGTGCAAAATGTGTCTTAAAATACAATTATAGTTCTTACATCATTTTACCTGGACACCACTGTCTTCCATAATATTAGATGATTGATTAAATAAACATCAATGTTAAACTTACGTAAGTCTATAACTTATTACACTTCGTGGATTGGACATTAACACTAACTGCATACGGTTACAAGGTGTTCCACGTTCCAAATCTCTAACCAATTGCACAAGTATCTACGAATGTGAAACTGGAGGCGCCGCCTGTGATCCCTGTATCAATAGTTCGCTTAATCGAACTTTATAATCGGTAATGAAGTTGAAATGCAATGGCTAATGTCACGAACTGGGAAAGACAGCGCCCGAGTGTATTTCAGCTAAACCAGGCCCTTAAAGGCACAGAGGACACGTACCGATAAATTTAATGTTCCTACCACTGCCATGGCTCTATAAGGAAGAGAACTTACCTTGCGGAAGATTTGCTTTGCCGATGTAACGTACCACCACAGTATCGTAGTTACTTCCAGTTCAGACAGGACTGGCCGCCACTGCAGAGTCTAATGAAACGCTGCTCAACCAGAAGGTGCAGCGACGAGCCGTAGGTCAGGGCCCACAGTCTCAGCCCACTTCCTGTAGCCGCACCCGCTGACTCAGCCGCACGTTTTGCAGGTGCTTGCTGGGCCACGCCGCTCACCTGCTGACAATACACCGGCCATTGCTCTCCACCCCCCAGACACAGCTTCGTGCAACGGCCAACAGGAGACGCCACCGACGCCGGTCGAAGTTATTCAGCGTAAGTCGATTGTACCGACAATCGGCTCAGTAGTAGAAAGGTAATACATTAAAACATCATGCCTGATGGTGAAGCTTTTCCCCATGAGCAGTCAAAATACAGTAAGTAATAAACTTTTTCCGTTTCATTATTTTGTGCTTGGTGTAGGCGAGCAAAAGTTTCGAAAAGGTTTAATTTATTAACTGCAACAGGATTTGTTAGAAGTTCCTAAATGCTGCCATTTTTAAATACGGAATGAATATATTCAGAATGATTTGCGCTTCTTGAGTTACACTGCATCAAGACACACAAGTAGTTTCTAACTGTAATACTTGACTTACTATGTTAAAACTCTAACGTAAAGTTATACCTTTTAAGGGGACTGGTTCGTGAACCCAAAGAGAAATCTTGAATATTTTTTCAATTCTCTAAATAAAGTAGCTCAAAGAATAAATGTTGTAAGCCCATATAATGCTTACCATCATGTAACATTTGCTTTGGGAACAATTTGATATATGAGCGACAGCTTTTGGTCTCACACCTTTTGCTGAATTGTATTTTGTACTTCAAGTGAAATAAGGGAAGTTAATTATTTATGTACAGCACAGGTACTGACATTTCGAAATAAAAACAAAGCAGAAGTTTGATTTTTTTCTTGGAGTTCATTGCACTATTATGTTTAAAACAGACTTTAAAAAGATGTTGCTGTCTTGAATTATGGTTCAAAAAATTCTTAATAATGATTATCAAATATTTTAATAAGTAACTCACAGTTTTTCTTTTAAAAAAGTCTTTAATTTTCAAATTTAAGTGGTACCAATAGTCTGCTTTTCAGTTATCTATGGTTTAAGACGGTATACAAAATTTCAGCCCTCCATTTTCCGTAATTTTTAACCAATGTGTACCAGAATATCCAAAAAAATGCAGGAAATTCATGTTAAAGTTAAAGCTTGTTTCTCGATCTATCCTGAAAGAGAGTAACGCACCCCAGAGCCACACTCATCTTGTTTCTGGTGGTGTTCTCCATCCATTTTCTTTTTCACACTTCTTCTTATTCTTGCTTCTTTTAGGCTTTCTGCATCGAAGGATTTCCTGTGAACAGTGGCAATTTTGGTTCTTAGCACATTTAGTCCATCAATTGCATAAACTTAAACCTTGACACTGCACCATCATTGAAACATAGCAGAGCATCCATTTTCTAAATGTTCATTCCTGCCAGAGCTGTTATTGATATCCGTTCCCATAAATAAAGTTGTTAAAATATGGGTTTTTAGTCCTACCGTGTAATCACTTCACTAATAATCTTGTTTTACTAAGACAAGACACACAAAAAACATACAAAAACAAAAAAAATGACAATAAAATTCTGTTTTAGAAACAGCTACCTGCGTGCCATGGAAAGCGTCGTCATTTGTGCAGACACTTGTAAATTCCTCAAATTTTTGGCCTTTCTTCGGCACAATTTCCCTGAAGTAAACTTTTCTTTTGGTCATAAAACTACAGAGAATTTTTCTAAGACAAAAACTAAAAGTCTACTTTTTGACACTTATTCACGTAATAATGAGTAGATCTGGGCCAAATTTTAAATTTTGTCAATAATTACATGAAATAGTGTAACAAAAATTTTTTATTAGAAGGATGCAGGGGGAATAGTTACTTGTTATGACTAACTTTTATTCAAGACAGTCTGTTTCGGCATTTATCCCATTATCAAGTATTCGTGGATACAGTTTTGCTGAGAACGTGTATATATGTGAATGTCATTTACAGTGAAGTGACTATACTGCACTCAGGTCTAGAATCATGTGATGTTTACATTACATCGTTAGTGGACTTTCTCGTAACCGTCGCTGCTTTGGAAAAGGTGTAAAATGACGTAAATATTTTGAAAAAAATACGTTAATTATGGTTTGACTGTCCAACTATAACGACGTTATATTTATACAAATATTATGGAGATGAACGGTGGTATTATTTTATTACGTAAATTTTGTTTGTTGCATATGTTACATCAGGTAATCGTGACGAAAAATAGTTAACAAAAATAATATCGCTATTCATCTGCATAATCTTTGCAAGCATATAACGATGTAAGAGTTGAACTGTCAGATTACAGTGAAACAATAATTAGTGTATTATAGCTGTGTATGGAAGTGAAACAGGAACGATAAACAGTTTAGACAAGAAGAAAAAAAGGTTCAGATGCCACTAAGCACTATGGGACTTAACATCTGTGGTCATCAGTCCCTTAGACTTAGAATTATTTCACCCTAACTAAAGGACATCACACACATCTATGCCCGAGGATTCGAAACTGAGAACCGTAGCAGCATCGCGGTTCCGTACTGAAGCGCCTAGAACCGCTCGGCCACAGCGGCCGGCAGACAAGAAGAGAATAGAAGCTTGTGAAATGTGGCGGTAAAGAAGAATGTTGAAGATTTGAAGGATAGATCACGTAACTAATGAGGAGATACTGAATAGAATTGGGGAGAAGAGTAATTTGTGGCACAGCTTGACTAGAACGAGGCTAGGACACATTCTGAGTCATCAAGGGATCACCAATTTAGTATTGGAGGGACGCGTGGAGGGTAAAAGTCGTAGAGGGAGACCAAGCGATGAATACAGTAAGCAGATACAGAAGGATATAGGTTTCTCAGTACTTACTCGTAGATAAAGAGGCTTGCACAGAATAGAGTAGCATGGAGACCTGCATCAAACCAGTCGCTGGATTGGAGACCACAACTGCAACAACATACGTCAGTTACCATCTTATCAAAACTGTGTCAGTAATATGTTCACTAGCAACGTAATATGGACGTCACATCATTCTAGACGTGAGAACAATGTAATCACCTTAATATTAATGACATTCAAATTTCTACACGTTCTCATCAAAATTGTTTCCGCAGGTGCTTGGCAATGGCGATTAGATATTGTAAGCAGCTATTCCGGTGCATTTTTCTAATAATCATTTTACTATCTGACATATGTTGCTGGTCCTAAGGAAGAAAAATTGAATCTGTTAGGTACGGAACCGGCCACAAGTATCGGCGGACCGCAGTCGTTTAGTATAAAACAGATCGTGGGTCGCGGAAAGGATGTGATGCTTGAGCAGGGCGGATGTCGGGCCCCGCAGAAAATGCGACGCACAAAGATGCCGACAGGGCTTCGTGGGCGAGCAGTCGGGCGGCGGAGCAGCGCGGGACTGCGAGAGAGGGCTTTCATTCCGTTGGCTTCCAATTCATGCCGGTGCGCCGTAATCTCTCCTCAATGTTAAGTGTATTAAATTACGCTCCGGCGTGCGCGTGG
This sequence comes from Schistocerca cancellata, assembly GCF_023864275.1. Taxonomy (NCBI): domain Eukaryota; kingdom Metazoa; phylum Arthropoda; class Insecta; order Orthoptera; family Acrididae; genus Schistocerca; species Schistocerca cancellata. Next base: position 750,477,820 of record NC_064630.1, read on the forward strand.
CGCAGCAAAGTAGTCGTGGGGTGGGTTGCGGAGGGGGCAGGCAGCGGCTGGGGAAATCAATAGTTAATTTGTATGGCTGCCGCGTAGCGGGGGCAGTCTAGAGCCCACCCTCCTGTGGACGAAACGAATGCCGCCCGGCGCCGGCAACCGCTCTGCTTCCTGCCGACCCTGCGGCACTTCAGTCGTGAGGTCCATATTTAGTAACGAACACAGCCATCATCATCATCGTCGTCACCATCATCAGCGATCCATCCTGTTGGCAGGTTTCAGACACCATTGCTATCTCCGTCTGACCCTGTACCAGATAAACTGCTTCCTATTCTAGTACGTTCCTCTTCATTCAAAATTACTGACATTTTTCTTCGTATTTCATTCTGTCTTTCCACCGCACTTTCGATAACTGTTATTACAGCCAAATGTTTTTTTATTCCAGTCTCTGATCACAATATCAGTTCTTTACACGATGACCGGTTTCAGTCCGTAATGACCATCCTCAGATCATTTTTACACCAAGATCTACAGTGATAAGGCCATAATGGCATCGTCAAAACATATAATTATAATGAGCACAGCATCGTCATATGGATCTAAAATAAGGTGTCGAATAGGCCACATCGTCCACATAGTGATTGTAGCAACTGGACATGGTGTAAAAAAGATCTGAGGATGGTTATTACGCACTGAAACCGGTCATCGTCTAAAGAATTGATACTGTGATCAGAGACTGGAATAAAAAACATTTGACAGTTTTGGATCACTGTTTGTGTACGCGACTATGTCGCAGTTTGTGTTATTACAGTGCCCTTTCCTCGTAATACACTCGGTGTCAAGAGGTGCAGATAATTTTGTTGGTGAAAGAGGACATAGTACTGCACAACATTATATCAGTATTTACTTCATTTGAACATTATATCAGTATTTTCTTCATTTCTAGACTAGCTATTTGGAATAGAATGTTTTTAAGTTGGTTAGTATGTCGAGGTTCATTTAGCAAGAGCAGGTCATTAATGCTTTTTCTCCCTGAGGCAGTGGGTCAGGTGTTGAAGTGTGGACGCTTGAATGCAAAACGCTTGTTCTCTTCTGAAAGGCCTAGTCCACTTAGTGTTGCTGTAAAGTCAGTGCAGCAAACATCTAGTAGTAAATTATGTGACGTGTTTTTGGGAACACAGACTCGGACAAAAACAACCAACACACTGAAATGGGTACATATTAAGGTACCAATGATCACAATATCTACTACTGTAATACCCTGTACGTCGCACCTAGTCTGCTTTCATTTTCTCGACTAAGTTTGGGAGAGTTCCTTGCTCCTTTACCTCTTCAAGTACTTCCCTGTTCTTGACTTTATCCACACACTTAATTTTCGCAGTTCTCCTCCAAACCCATATCTCGAATACTTCAATTTTGTCTCTGTCTCTCTTCAGAATCCACAGCTGCAGACAAAAACACTCCGCTAGAAGCCTGCAAAGAACCCGATTCTTAACTCCAACCCAAATCTGCTCTATGATAGGCGACTCTTTTCCTGGAAAGCTTACTTTGCTAATTCAGTTTTTGACCTTAGTTCTTCCCATTCGTACAGTTATCAGGTAGCAGGATCCCCAAATACATGGTTGAGTCACATTAATGTGATCACTGCCCGTCTCCGACGTCAGCTTGCAATAACCACTCACAGGTGCCAGCACTGGCAGTGGAGGGTACATAATCGTGACGGAAGGATGTGGCAAACAGTGTAGTCGTTGTCGTAATGGGAAACGGAGCGATTTATCTGGAGATCAAAAGTCAATGATCATTGACTTTCGGGCCAAGGGTGGAAGCATTTCCGAAACGGTGTGGTCTGTAAAGTGTTTCGGTTAAAATGTACCGTGAAGGGCAAAACGGCTCTATCCAAAACCGCCGTTGAGGCAGCTGTCCTGCGACACGGGCCGTAGATGACAGGACTGAACGACGTTATACTGCGAGGAAACTGCCCATCCAGATGAACCAAGGGACTGCCGAAAGTGTGTCCTGAATTACCGTTCAGCGATTGTTGCTGTGTATGATACTCCACAACAGGCACTTGCTGTATGGTCCCGTGACTCTTGTTCATAGGAGACGAAGGCTGAAATCTGCACGCCAGTACCGCATCTGGACGCCCACTAAGAGGCGACAGGTAGCTTTTTCGGATAAATTCAAAAATGGTTCAAATGCCTCTGAGCTCTATGCGACTTAGCTTCTCAGGTCATCAGTCGCCTAGAACTTAGAACTAATTAAACCTAACTAGCCTAAGGACATCACACACATCCATGCCTGAGGCTGGATCCGAACCCGCGACAGTAGCGGTCACTCGGATCCAGACTGTAGCGCCTAGAACCGCACGGCCACTCCGGCCGGCCTTTTTCGGATAAATCACGTTTTATTGTCCATCGGACATATGGCCATTAGCATGTACGGCTTGAAACACCTGAAAGCAAACATACTGCAACAATAGCCGTGAGGGTGCAGTACGAAAATGTGGATCTGAACGACCCAAGAGCCAATTGAGCAAATGGCGTAGAAAAACGAATTACAGTCTACACATCGTCAAGTCATTAGAGTTGAAATTCTAGTAGCGAAATTAAGTGTAGGCTAGAGGCGCTACCGAATGAAATCAAGGAAGCAGAGAGAATTCACGACGACACATTTTCAATGAGTAACGGTAAGCAGTGATTGAAATGAATACTGTTGTGAGGACATAGTGTATCTAGGCTTTTTGAGCTTCTTCTGATTGCTAATCGGTCATTTCCGAGCAATTATGTATCGGGCGATTGTATCATATGTAGCCGAGAATAGGCGATTATAAGAAAATTTGGATATTAGTCTATGTTTTACTGAGAATTCGGTTCTCCATTTCGGATGAATTGTTTCGTTCTAGACTGTTGGTCACCAAACAGTGTTAGTAATAACGTTCGTCTATATTCGCGCAAACGCAAGAAAGGCGGCACACCAATTAGCACAATCAGCGAGTGAGGCAGTAGATAACCACGAAGAGGTAAGAGAACGTTGTGACCTATAATTACAAGTATTTGACACAAAAGACAAATAATGGACGCTGTTGAACGAGATAAAATTTGACAGTCTGTATCATCGTCACCAATACGTAATTAATTAGTAAAGTTACACACTGCTGTATGAGTGATAAAATTCCTTTACACAGAGTTTATAAATGGAGTATACAGGATAGGATTAATCTCGCAGTTGCTTTTGCAGCACATTAATAAAACGTAAGAATTAGGGACAGTTAAGTAATCGATATATTTCTCTGAGGTTGCTTACCGCCGACAGTAGAGAATTACCAAGAAACTTATGTTTCAAACTCGGCATCTACATGTACAGTAAGTCTCAAAGCTTTGGAATCAGTACCATTCAAGACGACAAGAGGACACAAAAATGAACATTTTGATATGAGATATCAATCTGCAGTGAATACTACAGCTTGGCAGAGCAGTATTTGGACGTGTTTGTAGAAAAGCATGTGATTCGCAACAAACAGTTGCCTGTCGCTTTGAAATTGGTGGCGGTACCATGAAGACAATAATAATTCTTGGAGGCAATAATAATCGTTTTCCACGGTGTACATTGTTGGATTCTTCCAATTGCGATATCGGCATCTTCGTACAGCTGTATCACAGATCTTATTTTTTATGTTCAATTCATCTATTATCCATTTCCATGTAACACGGAATGTTTAAGATAAGTGTCTCGTTCTCATAGTGGATCTCTACTCACAACAAGAAACAGAGAGAATTGCTATGAATACAGATTCCAAGAAAAGAACAAAAATCCCAACGCACCTCAAACGAATGATGTGAATGTGTCGGGAATCGGTAGATGTGATTTACATGTACAACCAAACAAATGACTACAATTTAAGAAAAAATTTATGATTTATCTAAGAGAAAAAGCTTCAATAATTGTGCAAGTCAGTAACGCTTGGCTCACTTTCTGGAGGTAGGCACTTGCTTATTCTATACAAGAAATAGTAGTAAATAAGAATAGTGATGCTGTAACTGTTGGTTGGTAATATTTACTGACAAAATGCAAACTAACGCTAGATTACGGCTATCCTGTGTGGCCGTTTTTTTTAGTAGAGAGAGATAATTAATTGATCACCGATGCATCGGTTCTCGATTGTGCTCATGAGACCTACGGATTGATTACGCGAAAGGATTTTCTTAATTGACCTTTTGACCCGGACTGCCTTCACGCAATCAGAATCTTCGATGAAAATACCTAAGGGACCTATTTGAATATAAAAATGGAAATGAAAGCAAATTGGTGGAATTTCGTAAGAGAAAGATTAACAGATCGGAAGTTGAACACATTAATGATATTCCAAATACAATCGAGACACCGCGATAAAGAGCGAACCTGTAAGGAAGCTCATGTACAATTTTAACATCATTTCTGGTTAGTGAAAGAAAAGAATAAGAAGAAAATTACTGCATCGTAAAATATTATTACATATTTTGAGCAAATTGGCTTTAAACTTCTAGACATTGACAAATACACAATAAATGCATGACTTACATCTGATATTTCTTTTGTTCATGGCGCAGTCCAATAATCGCAGCTTTGTCAGTCCGTTGCTTCTTAAAAATTAAATGTCCTTGCGTGTGCGTAAGTACATTTTATCCTCACCCGAGTTACCGAAATGTTTGTTCGTCGTTTCACATAGTTTTTCCACAAAATAAAATTACAACTTGTAACAATGCTATGTAGTACATCTTAACATGCCGACGACCTAAAGTACAAGGGATAATGAAGTCTTTATAATATTTCTTAACAAAAGATAGATTTTTCTTTCTTCTGTTTCTCAGCTTCTTGCTATCAAGCGCTGCGGCAATGATTTTAAATATCTGCGCCCAGCGGGTCATAGTCTTTATTTAGAGTATTTAAACGCTACACGCGCGTGTTGGTATAGGCGCACGTTATAAAAATATTTCGCCTCTTTACTCTCGCGCTGTGATGCTTAGCATTTTTACGAACTACAGCTCGTTGGCTGTCCTTTTCTTTCATGAGAAATATCTCATATGCAAAGTATCTGAAATCCTATAATATTACAATTTCTGGCCATCATGCAAGGAGTTATTCGGCTTGACACTGATTGATACAGTTTTTGGGTGTCCATTTGGCACGTTAGATGGTCAAAATCGCGAGCTGGTTGCAGGACCCTGCCCATAGTGCTCCGAATTTTCTCAACTGTGGACAGATCCGGCAACATTGTTGGCCAAAGATGGGTTTGGGAACCACGAAGACAAGTAGTAAAAACTCTTGCCGTGTGTGGGCTGGCTTATCTTGATAAAATGTAAACCCAGGATCCCTTGCAAAGAAGCGTAACAAAATGGGGCGTATTTTGTTGTTGTTGTGGTCTTCAGTTCAGAGACTGGTTTGATGCAGCTCTCCATGCTACTCTCTCATGTGCAAGCTTCTTCTTCTCCCAGTACCTACTGCAACCTACATTCTTCTGAATCTGTTTAGTGTATTCGTCTCTTGGTCTCCCTCTACTATTTTTACCTTCCACGCTGCCTTCCAGTACTAAATTGGTGATCCCTTGATGCCTCAGAGTATACCCTACCAACCTCTCCCTTCTTCTGCTCAAATTGTGCCACAAATTTCTCTTCTCTCCAATTCTATTCAATAACTCCTCATTAGTTACGTGATCTACCCATCTTCTGTAGCACCATATTTCGAAAGCTTCTATACTCTTCTTGTCTAAACTATGTATCGTCCACGTTTCACTTCCATACATGGCTACACTCCATAGAAATACTTCCAGAAACGATTTCCTGCCACGTAAATCTATACTCGATGTTAACAAATTTCCCTTCTTCAGAAACGCTTTCCTTGCCGTTGCCAGTCTACATTTAATATCCTCTCTACTCCGACCATCATCAGTTATTTTGCTCCCCAAATAGCAAAACTCATTTAGTACTCTGAGTGTCTCATTCCCTAATCTGATTCCCGCAGCATCACCCGATTTAATTCGACTACATTTTACTATCCTCGTTTTGCTGTTGTTGATGTTCGGGGCGTAGGTAAGCCACCAAAATAATGCCCGCCCGCACACTGAGAGAATTCCTGCTGCTCGTCTTCTTGATTGCCAAACATAGCCTTGGCTACGCAGTTCGCCAGATATCAACCCGATTAAGAGCGTTGGGAACATTATGGGCGGGGCCTGACTTGTATAGGTTTCTACTGTCAAGGTTTCATATCGTGTTTTCACCTACAATCAGATTGCGTAATACGTTTTGACTGCCGTCAGTATAACGTTCTTCTTGTGTGCATTTTGAGTGCTGGAGCTGCCACTCGTTTTGTGATTACTGGGGAGATCCCCTCCACAAAGGACTCACATAGGCGAAACCACAAGGAAGTGAAATTCTGAAATACCCTCACAGCTCACGTCGATAAATTAGAGAATCTGAGGGGTGATGGGAAAGAAGGTGGGGATGGATGGAGGACAAATCCGTCATTTCTCTATTGTTCTGACAAATGAGTGATGAGACAACTTGGAAGGATATGGAATGCGAGGGTGTTACGAAAAGTAATGGCGCTGAATTTTTATATGAAAAGTCTTAAAGCTTTTTAAGTAAAATATGTGTTATTAACATTCTGCACCTTTATTCTTCATGGCTACATATTTGCAGACTTCGGCCCCTAGCGGGGTCCAAACTGTAGCGAGTAACATGGCTGTGTGTAACGTAACTACGTCGGTGTGGGAGAAACAGCGTCCTGTGAGCGAGTTCCGAATTCAAACAGCTCGTCCACACATGGGGTACCCTGTCCTTCAGCACGACAATGCCAGACCGTACCTGAGCGCCGCGACATCTACAACAATCCGACACCTTGGATTCACTGTTGTCGATCATCATCTTATACAATCCTGACTTGGACCCATCCGACTTTCATGCATTTCCGAAACCTATAGAACACCTTCAAGGACTTCACTTTGATAGTGATGGAGCAAGCAAGCAAGCAAGCAGGGGTGATGTTGTGGTTTCACGAACAAACCTTACATGTGGCTGCATCCGTGGCAGATTACAGGTTTATGGCGTCACGGGTCCACCACAAGCTGCTGAAGCAAATATTCACTCAATCACAAGCAGTGTCTTCCCGTCTCGGTTAAGATAACTACATGCTAGAGGAATTTTCCTTGGCGTCACAAGTATGTAGGCGTAATGGTTTGCTGTTGTAGTTGTTGCAGCCGAAAGCAGTTGTGTAAATAGCAAATGTCACTCCTAAGACTTTTCAGACGTATTTTCTCTCATCTACATCTACATCTACATATATACTCCGCTAGCCACCAAGCGGTGTGTGGCGGAGGGCACAATTTGCGCCAAAGTCATATTCCCCCGCCCCCCCCCACCCCACCCCTTCTGTTCTACTCGCGGATCGCACGAGGGAAAAACGGCTGTCTGAACGCCTCAGTACGAGCTCTTATTTCCCTTAACTTTGAATGATGATCATTAAGCGATCTGAAAATTGGTGGTGATAATTTATGCTCTACGTCCTCGGTGAAGATCGGATTTCGGATATTAGTGAGCATCCCCTTGTGTTTAGCGCGTCGTCTATCTGCAAGTGTGTCCCGCTTCAAACTTTCTATGAGATTTGTAACGCTCTCACGATGGCTAAATGTACCAGTCAGCAATCTTGCCACTCTTCTTTGTACCTTCTCAATCTCTTGAATCAGACCTAACTGGTAAGGGTCCCACACAGACGAACAATACTCCAAGACTGGACGCACTAAAGTATTGTAAGCTATTTCCTTTGTTGAAGAACTGCATCGCTTCAGGATTCTACCAATAAACCGCAATCTAGAGTTCGCCTTACCCGTTACTTGTGTAATCTTATCATTCCATGTGAAATCATTTCAAATAGTCACACCCTGATACTTGACTGATGTTACCGCTTCCAAAGACTGATCATTTATTTTCTAATCATACATTAATGGGGACTTAGGCCTTGCTATACGCAGTAGATTACACTCACTAATATTGGGAGATAACTGCCAGTCATTACACCACGCATTTATTTTCCGCAAATCCTCACTGATTTGTTCACAACTTTCCTGTGATACTACTTTCCTGTAGACCACAGCATCATCGGCAAACAGTCTAAGGCCGCTGTCAATACCATCAACCAGATCGTTTACGTAAATCGTAAAAAGCAGAGGATCTATTACGCTGCCCTGGGGCTCACCTGAAGTTACTCTTGTTTCTGTTGAAGTTACCCCGTTCAGGACGATATACTGCTCCCTGTCTGTTAGAAAACTTTCTATACAACCGCATATGTCATTGGATAAAACGTAAGCGCGCACTTTTTGTAGCAAACGACAGTGCGGAACTGAGTCGAAAGCCTTTCGAAAGACGAGAAATATGGCATCAACCTGGGAGCCGTATCTAGAGCCTGTTGTAAATCATGCACAAAGAGGGCCAGCTGTGCCTCGCATGACCGCTGTTCCCTAAAACCGAACTGGTTTCTGCAGATGAGATTCTCAGAGTCTAGAAAGGTCATTATTTCTGATCACAAAATATGTTGAATGATTCTACAACAAATCGATGTCAGTGAAATTGGCTGCTAACTATGTGCATCCGATTATCTACCCTGTTTATAGATTGCTATGACCTGGGCCTTCTTCCAGTCCCGTGGAACTTTCCACCGTTCCAATGATCTCTGATAGATGACGGACAAGAATGGTGCTATATTTGTAGCATAGTAAACATAAAATCTTACGGGGATACCGTCTGGGACAGATGCCTTTCCGGCGTCTAAAGATCTTAACTGTTTTACAATGCCACATACACTAAACACTGTGCCAGTCATCCTTTCGTTTGTTCGATAGTTGAAAGGGGGAATGGTGTTTCGACATATATTCACAATTTTGGTTTTGCAATAAGTAGCTGGAGTCAGTCCAAAGAAATACTGCTCGTCATGTCTTTCATGTAAAGCCCGGTATCGTTGGGAAGAGCCAACGTGTTTCCCCTTACAAGCAAAATTGTTCTTTGAATTCTTCGTGTCCAGTTGATGGAGAGGTCCCAAATTAGTCCGAAGTGGCCGTGCGGTTCTGGGCGCTACAGTCTGGAGCCGAACGACCGCTACGATCGCAGGTTCGAATCCTGTCTCGGGCATGGATGTGTGTGATGTCCTTAGGTTAGTTAGGTTTAATTAGTTCTAAGTTCTAGGCGACTGATGACCTCAGAAGTTAAGTCGCATAGTGCTCCGAGCCATTTGAACCCAAATCAGTTTAGTGCGCTATTCGTTTTATCGATGTGTGTTAACTGTGACGGTTAAAAGTAAAGGATAACCAGTACTGCAGCAGTGGCGGCACCGACACAGCCTTCGCTGACTGCTACCGCCTGTGAACGAGGTGAGAGGAAATGCATATTTTGGCCAGAAAACGAATAAATGTGAAAAGTGATTTTTTAGTGTAAAAAGATTATGACGTGAACGGTTTTGTACTCTATAAGTATCGCATTTAAAAACAAAATTGTATTTTTCTAGATTAATTCCACTGAACATGCCTCAGTCCTAAAGGAGAAACGCGTTTGGAACATAAACAAGTGTCAACTGCAACAAGATAAAGCTGTTTCAGTTTATAAAGCCGATATTTATGTATTACCTGATAATAATGGACACACCGAAGAGCTTTTTAATTACGTATGAAATGTCACTCAATCAGAACGGCTGGCACAAAAAGTGATCAACATACTGTCGCCGGCAGGGGTGGCCGAGCGGTGCTAGGCGCTTCAGTCTGGAACCGCGCGACCGCTACGGTCGTAGGTTCGAATCCTGCCTCGGGCATGGATGTGTGTGATGTTCTTAGATTAGTTAGGTTTAAGTAATTCTAAGTTCTAGGGGACTGGTGACCTCAGAATTTAAGTCCCATAGTGCTCAGAGCCATTTGAACCATATGAACAAACTGTCAGTCTTGGTTGTAGTGGTATATGTTTATTTATTTAGCAACGACACGTTTCAATTGCTCAGGCATCTTCAGATCGACTGACTATTAGATGGAGTTAGCTACATGGGACACCGAGCGTACATAACGTATATTACTTACTGGTTGCTGTACCACCCAGCGGTCTGAGGAGTCTTGTCGCGGTTGGCGCGGCTCCCCCCGTCGAAGGTTTGAGTCCTGCCTCGGCCCAAGATGTGTGTATTGTGCTTAACATAAGTTAGTTTAAGCTAGATTATGTGGTGCGTAAGCATAGCGACCGATGACCTCAGCAGTTTGGTCCCATAGTCCTTACCACAAATTTCCATTTGTACCACCCAGGCCATGTTTTCGAAAACGTTTGGGGCAGAAAGTAGAAGTCAACCACAGCAGACCGGACCCCGGAGCAACCAGCTCATCACCCGACTTACCTACAAATCGCCCGACTTACCTATAAATCGCGAAGCGCTCAGCTTCACAGAGAGTACTATCGGCTTTAAGAGGCTGGGTCCAGTAGCCCGCCACATTTAACACTCAGCCACTGAAGCACTTGATAAATGTTGGTTTATGAAACGTCCCCTTAGAACAATTTCTGAATTACTGTGCTGATAAACCTCTTACATTATTTTCTTTTCAAACAGCTGAGCAAAACTGAACGTACTCAAACATTCACTAAAGTGACACACAATATTTTTAGCGCAACGCAATCTGACTTTCAAAAATCCCTACAAAAGAATGGCCCTGACTAACATTAACCTGTACCTTTCACAAATCACTTACCTCACAAAAATCTTCGTTTCTCGAACTACAGCAATACAGCGAGCGCCACTACTGCCAGCTAAATAAAAGATTCAAACTACGGAAGGCTCTAAGTACTGATAGGCATAGTTAGCAAATGAAAGATTTTAATAGAGAACAAACATTGTATTTACCTTAATAGTCATAATATATATAGCAGTTCATAACATCCATTCTTACAAATATCAAAACTACGCCATTTCTCTCCCCACATCCACCACTGCTGGCGGCTCACCTCCAACTGCACTGTTAACATCCAGCTGCCCAACACTACAATGGCAGACAACAATGCAAACTGGCCACAGACTGCACACAGCACAGCCAGTGATTTTCATACAGAGCGCAACGTAACGTTGCCAATAAGAAAACATAAACAACCTACTTACAGGTTCTACATCTATATACATGCTCCGCAAACCACTGTGTCTTGCAAAGCAGTCGGTATGTCCCATTGTACCACGTATTGGGATATCTGTGCTCTATAATTTGTCTAATCTAGTACTCGCAATCCCAACGAGGGCCATATTATGTTCCCAAGTACTTCACTTATACTGGCTCTTCAAAATCTGTTAGAAGGCTTACGTCGAATTGTGGCCCCACCTGTTACTGGGGATTAATATCGCCACAAATTTTTACTGACGGTGTTTCCTGATTCTGATTCTGACTCAGTATTACTGTAGTTACAGTATGCTACATTTTCCGGAAATTGTTAAATGGAAAATATTATACATTTCTGAACATTTAGACCAAGCTGTCAATCTATGAGCAACTATGAAATATTAGAACGATCTGAATGAATACTACATTTCTATAGACGTGTAGGAAGCCTAAAATATCCCAGACCATCTCTACACAACATTGATTAACAATAAGAATGTCAAATAAAAACCCTTCATAAACCCTTCAACTCTCTACAATTCAAACTGTTATTTCATTGAGCAATCAGTATCGGCGATATATTACACCATCTTCGGTACACAATGTCAAATTACTTCATAAAGGGGAATGTCGGCTTCTAAAGTAGTGCTATATAAATTGGCCCTGTCTGATGTAAATTCATTAGTCTTAAAAATAGTGAATTAGGAATTCAGTGACAACTAGATGAAACAAAAGTTACATTTAATTCGTTTTATTCCAGTAAAATGACTCGTAAAACGTGTGACAAGCAATAACGTCATTAAAGGAAATCCTTGACACACCTGATAAAAGTGCATGGGGTAACCAGCAGTGCATCTCGCTCATTTTCTTTCTCTTACTGTGGCCAATCAGATGGCTGCTCTTTCCGGCCTCCAGTTTACTTGCATTAGCCAATCCAGGCAATTCTTATGTTGCATGAATATCTGGGTTTTGTGACACCAAGATTCTGCGAAATGTCATGTTTTCAAAGGTACGCCAAACTGTTAGGTTCTCGTTCCATTTCCCATATCTTCTCTATTGCATCTGGTACGACACAAAGGAACACAGCGAGCTATGTTTTGTGCACGAAAGTGCCTTTCTGCACCTTGCTAAATACAGAGGGCCCTCTCTTTCTACTTCTCTGCCGTAAAACGGCCGTTGCCTGGTGCCTTGTATTACGTGAGGTCCTACAGGGCGTTTCAAAAATGACCGGTATATTTGAAACGGCAATAAAAACTAAACGAGCAGCGATAGAAATACACCGTTTGTTGCAATATGCTTGGGACAACAGTACATTTTCAGGCAGACAAACTTTCGAAATTACAGTAGTTACAATTTTCAACAACAGATGGCGCTGCGGTCTGGGAAACTCTATAGTACGATATTTTCCACATATCCACCATGCGTAGTAATAATATGGCGTAGTCTCTGAATGAAATTACCCGAAACCTTTGACAACGTGTCTGGCGGAATGGCTTCACATGCAGATGAGATGTACTGCTTCAGCTGTTCAATTGTTTCTGGATTCTGGCGGTACACCTGGTCTTTCAAGTGTCCCCACAGAAAAAAGTCACAGGGGTTCATGTCTGGCGAATAGGGAGGCCAATCCACTCCGCCTCCTGTATGTTTCGGATAGCCCAAAGCAATCACACGATCATCGAAATATTCAGTCAGGACATTAAAGACGTCGGCCGTGCGATGTGGCCGGGCACCATCTTGCATTAACCACGAGGTGTTTGCAGTGTCGTCTAAGGCAGTCTGTACCGCCACAAATTCACGAAGAATGTCCTGATGGCGTGATGCAGTAATCGTTTCGGATCTGAAAAATGGGCCAATGATTCCTTTGGAAGAAATGGCGGCCTAAACCAGTACTTTTTGAGGATGCAGGGACGATGGGACTGCAATATGGGGCTTTTCGGTTCCCCATATGCGCCAGTTCTGTTTATTGACGAAGCCGTCCAGGTAAAAATAAGCATCGTCAGTAAACCAAATGCTACCCACATGCATATCGCCGTCATCAATCCTGTGCACTATATCGTTAGCGAATGTCTCTCGTGCAGCAATGGTAGCGGCGCTGAGGGGTTGCCGCGTTTGAATTTTGTATGGATAGAGGTGTAAACTCTGGCGCATGAGACGATACGTGGACGTTGACGTTATTTGGACCGCAGCTGCAACACGGCGAACGGAAACCCGAGGCCGCTGTTGGATCACCTGCTGCACTAGCTGCGCGTTGCCCTCTGTGGTTGCCGTACGCGGTCGCCCTACCTTTCCAGCTCGTTCATCCGTCACGTTCCCAGTCCGTTGAAATTTTTCAAACAGATCCTTTATTGTATCACTTTTCGGTCCTTTGGTTACATTAAACCTCCGTTGAAAACTTCGTCTTGTTACAACAACACTGTGTTCTAGGCGGTGGAATTCCAACACCAGAAAAATCCTCTGTTCTAAGGAATAAACCATGTTGTCTACAGCACACTTGCACGTTGTGAACAGCACACGCTTACAGCAGAAAGACGACGTACAGAATGGCGCACCCACAGACTGCGTTGTTTTCTATATCTTTCACATCACTTGCAGCGCCATCTGTTGTTGAAAATTGTAACTACTGTAATTTCGAAAGTTTGTCCGCCTGAAAATGTACTGTTGTCCCAAGCATATTGCCACAAACGGTGTATTTCTATCGCTGCTCGTTTAGTTTTTATTGCCGTTTCAAATATACCGGTCATTTTTGAAACACCCTGTATCTACGCTGCCTGCTGTGCGCACGGTGCCAAAGCGTGGCACTACAGAAGAGGCTAGGCTCTGAGCACTATGGTACTTAACATCTATGGTCATCAGTCCCCTAGATCTTAGAAGTACTTAAACCTAACTAACGTAAGGACATCACACAACACCCAGTCATAACGAGGCAGAAAAAATCCCGGGAATCGAACCTGGGAACCCGGGCGTGGGAAGCGAGAACGCTACCGCACGACCACGAGCTGCGGACTCTACAGAAGAGAATGTGGCGGACTTTGTGTCACTGATCTGCATCAGTGCAGGCGTATCCTTCCGGGAACTGCTCCGAGCGTCGTTCCTCTGTTTGCCCACATGATTCCGCCTCTCACATGAGCGCTACCACCTCTTCCCAATCTGCTCTCAACGTCCTCTTACTTATGTAAAGCGTTCAGAATCGGATAAAAATGTAAATTTCGACAGTCACTACTATCGTTATGCATTATCTTTCTCGGTGTTAATTATTCCTATCTGATGGGTCTTTATATTTTGATATTATACACATTGTGGGGCAGTTATGGAAGAAAAAATCATGTAACAACTTTACTGGCACACGCCAGAAGTACCTCTGTACCTGTCAATAACTCTACACCCAAGACGTCAAGCTGCTCCCTTCCTATCAAGAGATCTGTAATCTGATCAAAGATTCCATTTTCAACCCCCATGCAATCGAGCTTTCGTTGATAGACTTTGGTGTGGTACTGCTTGCGTAGTGTCACTGGGCTCAGGAACAGTGAAGCTGCAGTGTTCTCACACACAAGCTGCAGATCCCCTGCAGAGAAATCCTCACTGAATGCTCAAATGGGCCATGCGTAGGACGCTAGTACTAACACCTCATGTTAACAGCTCATGTGACTACTCGTTTGCTTCCCAGCACTATTGAAGCAGCTATTGTCCATAGAAACGGCACCCTACAGCTCTATGTGATTCTTTTGCCCTCGGATGCATCTTGTCCCTGATAATGACCGATGACAGTGGGCTGGACGACTATCTTAGGACACAGAGGGGGGGGGGGGTTATGATTCAACAGGGGACAGTTTCTATGTTACTAAAAGTAAGCATGAACTTACAGATTTTCTTGCATGTACATTATCTGATGAAAAGGATCCGGGGAGCCCCATGTAATGCGGAATCGACCCGCTGGATGTTAGAAATGTGGACCGCCAATAGAAATGAAGGTGGGGGGTGGGGGGGGGGGGAGTGGAGTACTGAGTTGTCAGTAGAGGAGGAGTAACAGCAGAATAGGTAGGTAAGGAGAGCTAAGTGTCTTCGAACTGGATACCGACTAAGTAGCAAATTCAGCAGGGACATTTCAACTCTTCAAAGCCACTATTGGTGATGCGATTGCAAAGTAGAAACTTGAAGCTACACCAAGACCAGGTAGATCTCGTGAGGTGACAGACAGGAATCGCCGAACGTTAAAGTGGGCAGCTGTAAAAACTCGCGTAAAATCAGAGCATGGAGCCAGTCGTGCATTCGAAGATCTACTAACAGTCCAGCTAGCAGAATCAGGAACAATGGTCGAACCTCTTCTCATAAGCCATCCATTTGGAACAATGGTCGACAATCTCCTCATGAGCCACCCATTTGAAACGATGGTCGAACATCTCCTCATAAGCCACCCATTTGAAACAATTGGATTGGATTATTTGGGGAGAAGAGACCAAACGGCGAGGTTATCGGTCTCAGCGGATTAGGGAAGGATGGGGAAGGAAGGCGGCCGTGCCCTTTCAAAGGAACCATCCCAGCATTTGCCTGGAGCGATTTCGGGAAATCACGGAAAGCCTAAATCAGGATGGCCGGACGCAGGATTGAACCGTCGTCCTCCCGAATGCCAGTCCAGTGTGCTACCACTGCGCCACCTCGCTCGGTTTTGAAACAATGGGCGAACATCTTCTCATAAGCCACCCATTTTGCGAAGCTTGAAGTGGTGTACAGACAGACACCAGTGGACACTGGATGACTGGAAACGAGTCATCTGGAGTGATGACTCACTCTATACCCTGTGATAATCTGATAGAAGGGTTTGCGTTTGGAGAATGAATGCACGGAGGTTGTTACCTTATAGCTTGCATAGTCTCAACAGTGAAGAACAGAAGAGACAGGGTTACGGTATGGGGGTGTTTTTAGTGGTGTAGGTGCGGTACATGAACAGTTCCTGAATGATGGCTGACAACGCATCCTGTCATATAGCAACATCTGTGACAAAATTATTTGTGGACAACAACGCTCCTGTAATGAACTAGCCTACGCAGAGACCCAAATTGAACCCACTGTAGCCAGCCGATGTGGCCGAGCGGTTCTAGGCGCTTCAGTCTGGAGCCGCGCGATCGCTACGGTCGCAGGTTCGAATCCTGCCTCGGGCATGGATGTGTGTGATGTCCTTAGGTTAGTTAGGTTTAAGTAGTTCTAAGTTCTAGGGGACTGATGACCTCAGATGTTAAGTCCCATAGTGCTCAGAGCGATTTGAACCAATTTTTGAACCCATTGTAAGATCTGTAGAATGAGTTAGTCAACTATCCTCCACACCCTGGCATCGCACTACACTGCCTTCTCTGTTTTCAGCTCTTCAGGACGAATGAGCTGGCATTACTCCACAGACACCCAGATACCTCATTGATAATGTTCCCAATAATGTTCAATGTGTCATAAGACGGAAGGTGGACACACCCCGTGTTACCGTCCACTGACACTTTTGATCATGTAGTGTGTGAACTGAACATCCAGCCCCTTCTCAGTGTTATTTCTATACGACAAAGTCTTACATTAGTTTGAGGTCTTTGAGCACAACACGAATAACAAATGGCTCTTTTTCTTTTGTTTACAACATTCTCAGATTCAGCTACCCTGTGATTGAATCTGGAGTGAACAAGAAAGACGGAAAACGGCTGTTTATTGGATATTCTGCAAAGTCTCCAAACTTACAATAGAAGAAACGTAAAATTTAGTGGCATAATCACCATACAAAGACCGGGTTCTCTCAATACGTTGTCACAATGTGTTTTGCTAGCAAATTTGAATTACAGCTCTCCGCAGAACACCCCTCTCTTCACGCCCAACCGACCCTTCCCCCATAACTGAACACCCCATCTCACTATGCGGACTATATACGTCAATTGTAATAGTTCACCTGGAATGTGTACCTCCTGTATTGGAGTTTGGTGTTACTCTATACATGCGTCTCATGTGTGTGTGTGTGTGTGTGTGTGTGTGTGTGTGTGTGTGTGTGTGTGTGTGTCTGTGAAATCTTAGGTCATCAGTCCCTAAGCTTACACACTACTTAACCTAAATTATCCGAAGGACAAACACACACACCCATGCCCGAAGGAGGACTCGAACCTCCGCCGGAACCAGCCGCACAGTCCATGACTGCAGCGCCTAGACCGCTCGGCTAATCCCGCACGGCAACCCGCGATTCATATTTGAAAGTAAAACAACAGTAGGACCTACTGAGCGTACCTAGTGTCACTGTGTGTCGAGTATACCCTGAGTTAGGAATATTCCTAATAGCCTTGTAAAGGTGATGACGGCTGATTCTGCCATATTATTCCCCACTTCCTATTTCTTACAGAGTCTGAAGCAATGCACGGTAGAAAATGGTTACACTGGGAAGTAATTTCTTGTGTTTGTATCAGTGGATGCACGAACCTGAGTTGTTACTGACTATAACGTCGACACTTCCCGAAAGGTCTCTTAGTCACGCGATGGCCATTTCGGTGGGCCTCTAATGATACAAATAATGTTTAAAAAGGCTTAACTGATCTGTTCGATACGCTATGAACAACATGACAGATCGTCATCCTTGTCAAATCCCTCTCTCCCTCTGCCGGTCTCTCTTTCTTTCTAGTCTAGTCATTTCCGATTCTCTGTGACCATATGAATTAAGTTACGCCAGTTTCTTCTGTCTTCTCCCTTAAGACTTTCTACCTTTGAATCCTTTAGTCTTGTGATGTAGTCACTCCATCTCATCCTTTGCCCCATTTCTTCCTCTTGTTTCAAAACATTTATGCCGCTTCCTGTCCAATCATGCCTTCTTACATGTGCCAAAAGCTCGTCGGTTTCTATTTTACTGTCACACTTTCCAAGGAGAAATTTTGTTGTATTTGCTGTAATATCGACCTATTCGTTCTCTTTGGAGTCAATGGTACTTTAATTAGGGTCTTTGAACACCGCAATTCTAAGCAATGTGTTCTACAAATTTCAACCATGGTTATGGTCCAGGTAGAAGATCCGTACATGGCAATAGGAAAGGCCATAGCATTCAACGTACGGATATTTGTTGACAGAGTTATGTCTCTGTTCCTTAAAACAACCTCTAAGTTAGACATTGCCTTTCTACCAAGAAACAAGCGTCTATTGATTTCGTGACTATAGTCATCAACAACAGAAATCTGGTAGCCGAGATAGTCGAAATTAGAAGCAAGCTCCAGTGTTTCTCCCGCTATATGATGTGAAGTGATTGGTGTATTGCCATAACTTCCGCTTTTCTTGAGATTTAACTTGAGACCAACCTTTGCCAGCCATATCATATAACTTCCTCATATTTTGCTAACATGTAATACATCGGCTCTTGACGAACTGCTTTAGCTCACTCACTACATTGTTTGCAGCTAATCGAGATTCTACGTCACTACGACATCTTGCAACCGTCATCTGCGTTACACACCGATCCTGTTGAAATCTATTCTATTTGATTTTAACAGAGATTTCCTCTGTCTCAATACGTCCCGTTACCCCTACAGTACATGTATCTCCACGCGCACAGAACCAGTTTTTCTGATTTACCCAATATTCTGATCTAGCAATTTTTCCTAAATATTTTTAGCCTACTGAACTGCAAGATGGTTGCTAACGGTGTTAACATGATGTCGAATTAAATCCCCAACATTAGTCGATGATAATGTAACCCCAAGAGCACAAATAACCAACGAAACAGTTTGTATCAAATTTGTGAAATGGACTATTGGAGAAAGCGCAATAGTTTTGCCGTAGTATCTCAGTTCGAAGACGGAAGATTTGCAGGTACTAGGAACAAGAGTGTAGAACTGTCTCGCAGTATTTCGGAGAGAGGGATCGATCCTAAAGATGCAACTGGGCCACCAGAGGACGAACTGCAGCGCAGTTGCTGGCAGCTAGAATCGATGGCTGCTCGGATCCGCACGACTGAGACAAAATACTGGCCACGAGGACTGAAGGAGGCATCTTCAGAGTTCTTTCCTGCGTTAATATTTTTCTTTAGGAATTTCATTAACCGTAACTAAAAAGCAGTATAGTGATCCTCGGGTCCTCACATACGGCCAGAAAAAATAGATAACGATACTTCAGTTTTGTCCAAAGTTCAGTTCAAGCGATGTTTTGGTATGTCGTTTAACAATGTAGGAGACTAACTCTGTTGATCTACATTTATAACATTAATTACATTAAAAACAAGGCAAATTAAAACAGAATTTACGGAAGAGTAATTTTTGTCTTCAGACACACATCACCAGAAGAAACATCAGCAGGTCTTCGAAACAAACGCTACAAATTATATATGAGACGATTTGTAGCTATTACTTGATGAGGTATTCAGATTCATATGACGTCGTGTGACGTGCTGCAGCTGGCAGCATAGTGCGATAAAATTTTAAGTTTATTAATTGCAAAGTTATTAACAGAAGGTATGTGAAGAGAAGCAGGCTAACGCAGGGGTTTTGAAAATGGAGAAAAAGAGGGTTTCGTAAATGACACTGCAAAAATATATCAAATTATTTTATTCTTCTTTTAATAGAAATTCATACAGAAAGGACCAATTTCTGATCACTCATATCCCTTATAATCCAACTTGACACAAGCAATAATAATTTTCCAGCATAAGTCGTTGAGATAGAAATCATTATTTCTGTTGCAAATCGACATCAATCACTGCGTGACCGTCATTAGCGCTGGTATTAAAGTCCTGTGGATTCATAAATACAAGCAGTAAAATTACAGTATCTACACATATAAGTGAAAAGTACTTGTCATACCAACGATACGAATGTAAATGAGTCAATGCAGCTTTAATACTAGCTATGATGATGGTCACGCAGAGATTGAAATCGATTTACAACAGAAATAAAGACTTCTATTTCAACGACTGGTTATGACCTGCCTTTTGTTATTAATACTGGTGTGGTATTTGCCGTGCACACAACACCAGATGAAATTCCCATTCAAATAAATGCTGAACCCCAAATGGTGATCGCAGGATAAAGTCGCATGACCAGGTACTAGATATGTTCTGCAACATCGAATATTGCTGATTCTTGTGAGGGTAAGAGATTTCTCAGATGTTTTGCGCCAACACTTTTGAAAATAAATCGTTTAGTTTATTGAGGGAGAAATGTTATGCCAATTTTGAATATAACCGAACAAGCCATATTAGCAGCATGTCTGTTCATTTGTTCATGTAGCAAAATTGTACAGAGGTTAAAAGTTTAATTAATTTTTGGAAGATTTGGTAAGGAGTAGGTCTAGTTTGGTGTGTTGTGTTATCATTTCGAAGTATTCCGTACGAGCTAAGTGCCGCCCTAGCAACATTAAAGCTGTGATTTCCATCATGACGAGTGGAGTATTCAGCGGCAGCACAGAACCTTCTGCAGGGGACATGACGTAATGGAATACCAATCACCAGAAGATTAATAATCTAAATGCTGATGTATATGCTTTCGTTTTAGGCTTTTTAAGCTTAGGGCTGATTCATAGGAGGTGTACCTAATTGATTAAGTTCAGATCACACTTGTAATAAAAGCCATAATAAAAGCATTCAAACGAATCAGAGTTGAGTTCTGGCTTTGGATAGAAACAGAATTCCTCAACAGACATAAGAAGAGTGTTAATAAGTAGGCAGTTCACAGACTGCTCGCAGCTAAAGGCCAGCGACGAGGTAATTTAAAAAGCAACTGAATCCTCGCACTTTGTTACGTACATCCAAATCCAACCAAGGAGAAGTTTCCGTTTTTGCCCAAAACTAGAATCTAAATGCAAAATAAGACGATGTTCGTTTTCGAGATCGATGCGAAACGTCCACAGCTGGCGTTTGTACAATGCTATTTCTACAGACATCTCGGGCGTTAGCAGACATTGTTGCATGTCGAAAGCTACTAAAATAAGAGAAACGTTAGTTTTTGTTTATTCTGCATTCAATTTCAAATTTTCATAGCCTGCACTAGCCTGTTTAACATGAACGCTAACTTTTGCTTCCAGTTAATTTTTTTTAACCATTTTCTTCAGGTTCAACTTATATCAAGGTGATTACAAACTTGACAGGTGTCACTCTATAGTGTTGATGGTGTTGCAAAGCCAATATCGAAAAACAGATAAAATATTTTGCTATACATACTAAAGTTAAGGTGTTCCTTCCTGCTCCCTTTGCACTTATCTTGGTAAAGATTGTACGTATTGCTAATGTTTCGGTTTGCATACAAATATATTATGTTTGGATTATTTTTCCTGGAGTAGTGACTCGACTGCGTCAAAATATTCATTACACAGGCCAACAAAAAATTTTTTTTGAAGACGTTTTTACTTTTATAGCAGATGTTTACAAAATTGAATGAGCTGAAACCAAATCTAGCCTTAGTTTTTTGTACCACCCATAGTTTTCGATCAATATGCTTTTTACTATATAGTATAAAAATGCAGATGATGAAGAAATAGATGAAATGTATGACGAGATAAAAGAAATTATTCAGGTAGTGAAGGGAGATGAAAATTTAATAGTCATGGGTGACTGGAATTCGTCAGTAGGAAAAGGGAGAGAAGGAAACATAGTAGGTGAATATGGATTGGGGGGAAGGAATGAAAGAGGAAGCCGCCTTGTAGAATTTTGCACAGAGCATAACTTAATCATAGCCAACACTTGGTTCAAGAATCATAAAAGAAGGTTGTATACCTGGAAGAATCCTGGAGATACTAAAAGGTATCAGATAGATTATATAATGGTAAGACAGAGATTTAGGAACCAGGTTTTAAAATGTAAGACATTTCCAGGGGCAGATGTGGATTCTGACCACAATCTATTGGTTATGAACTGCAGATTGAAACTGAAGAAACTGCAAAAAGGTGGGAATTTAAGGAGATGGGACCTGGATAAACTGAAAGAACCAGAGGTTGTAGAGAGTTTCAGGGAGAGCATAAGGGAACAATTGACAGGAATGGGAGAAAGAAATACAGTTGAAGAAGAATGGGTAGCTTTGAGGGATGAAGTAGTGAAGGCAGCAGAGGATCAAGTAGGTAAAAAGAAGAGGGCTAATAGAAATCCTTGGGTAACAGAAGAAATACTGAATTTAATTGATGAAAGGAGAAAATATAAAAATGCAGTAAATGAAGCAGGCAAAAAGGAATACAAACGTCTCAAGAACGAGATCGACAGGAAGTGCAAAATGGCTAAGCAGGGGTGGCTAGAGGACAAATGTAAGGATGTAGAGGCGTATCTCACTAGGGGTAAGATAGATACTGCCTACAGGAAAATTAAAGAGACCTTTGGAGAGAAGAGAACCACTTGTATGAATATCAAGAGCTCAGATGGCAACCCAGTTCTAAGCAAAGAAGGGAAGGCAGAAAGGTGGAAGGAGTATATAGAGGGTTTATACAAGGGCGATGTACTTGAGGACAATATTATGGAAATGGAAGAGGATGTAGATGAAGACGAAATGGGAGATAAGATACTGCGTGAAGAGTTTGACAGAGCTCTGAAAGACCTGAGTCGAAACAAGGCCCCGGGAGTAGACAACATTCCATTTGAACTACTGATGGCCTCGGGAGAGCCAGTCATGACAAAACTCTACCATCTGGTGAGCACGATGTATGAGACAGGCGAAATACCCTCTGACTTCAAGAAGAATATAATAATTCCAATCCCAAAGAAAGCAGGTGTTGACAGATGTGAAAATTACCGAACTATCAGTTTAATAAGTCACAGCTGCAAGATACTAACGCGAATTCTTTACAGACGAATGGAAAAACTGGTAGAAGCCGACCTCGGGGAAGATCAGTTTGGATTCCGTAGAAATGTTGGAACACGTGAGGCAATACTGACCTTACGACTTATCTTAGAAGAAAGATTAAGAAAAGGCAAACCTACGTTTCTAGCATTTGTAGACTTAGAGAAAGCTTTTGACAATGTTGACTGGAATACTCTATTTCAAATTCTGAAGGTGGCAGGAGTAAAATACAGGGAGCGAAAGGCTATTTACAGTTTGTACAGAAACCAGATGGCAGTTATAAGAGTCGAGGGACATGAAAGGGAAGCAGTGGTTGGGAAAGGAGTAAGACAGGGTTGTAGCCTCTCCCCGATGTTATTCAATCTGTATATTGAGCAAGCTGTAAAGGAAACAAAAGAAAAATTCGGAGTAGGTATTAAAATTCATGGAGAAGAAGTAAAAACTTTGAGGTTCGCCGATGACATTGTAATTCTGTCAGAGACAGCAAAGGAGTTGGAAGAGCAGTTGAACGGAATGGACAGTGTCTTGAAAGGAGGATATAAGATGAACATCAACAAAAGCAAAACGAGGGTAATGGAATGTAGTCGAATTAAGTCGGGTGATGCTGAGGGAATTAGATTAGGAAATGAGACACTTAAAGTAGTAAAGGAGTTTTGCTATTTAGGGAGTAAAATAACCGATGATGGTCGAAGTAGAGAGGATATAAAATGTAGACTGGCAATGGCAAGGAAAGCGTTTCTCAAGAAGAGAAATTTGTTAACATCGAATATAA